>NC_084564.2:10870000-10995000 GCF_033978685.3 Nerophis lumbriciformis | reverse complement strand
TTAAAATTGCCAAAAGTTTAAGCTTTTCTTGTAAAATTGCGACTGATATTGAGTAAAATTACAACTTTTATTGCACAAAAGTTCAGTTTTTCTTGTAAAATTTTGACTTGCGTCGAGTAAAATGACGACTTTTATTATAACACTGCCACAATTCTTAGTTTTTCTTGTGAAATTGTGTCCTTTTTCTTGTGAAATTCCAACTCATTTTTCACAAGCTTTTTTTATAGTTGCATAGTATGTATATATTATTAATGTTGTAAATACACATCTAGATAAAAAAATACATCTAGTGTGTGTTTGTGTTCTTGTATTTCTACCCTTCTTGAGACACCAACAAGGAAAAGTATCTTCCATATGAGGAGGTGTGAACAAGTGATGACATAAATCATGGTCCCAATAACATTGCATCTAATAGAGAATGTCTCATTTGCACCCCTGCTGGTGACATCTATCAAAATGAGAGTGGACCCAAAAAGGAGGGATTTTTCAACTTGACTGTGTCGCTTTTAAAAGTGCTCCCTCTCTGGTCAACATATGAAATAACAAGTGTGTGTAAGAAATTGAAATGCGCCCCCTTAGGCCAAAATGTATTAAAAACTTTTAATTTGTATTTTAAAAGTACTGTGTATAGAGACATACTGTAATAACTTGAAGTAAGTAATGAAGATTAAAAACCAAATTACCAACAAAAAATTCAAAAAATATTTTTTTTACTAAGAGCAGTCTTTTTGTCACATTGTGTCGACTTTTTTCTTTTAAAAATTGGGAACAATTTTTTTAATTCTTTCTGTAATATTGCAATATTTTCTCGTAAAATTATTACTTTTTAATGCAAAATGGTGAAACATTTGTCATATAGAATTTTGACTTTTATCACAATATTGCCAATGTTTTTGTTGTTCTTGTAAAACAGTGACATTTGTTGTGTAAAATTCTGATTTATAAAATTGCCAACATTTTAAAGTTTTCTCATAAAACTGACTTTTGTCGAGTAAAATTATGACTCTTTTCATAAAATTGCCAAAAGCTTAAGCTTTTCTTGGAAAATTCCAACTTTTATCACAATATCGCACAAATTTTCAGTTTTTCCTGTCAAATTTGGACTTGCGTCAAGTAAAATGACGACTTTTATTATAACACTGCCACAATTCTTAGTTTTTCTTGTGAAATTGTGACCTTTTTCTTGTAAAATTGCGACTGTTGAGTAAAATTCCAACTTGTATCACAATATCGCACAGATGTTCAGTTTTTCCTGTCAAATTTGGACTTGCGTCGAGTAAAATGACGACTTTCATTATAACACTAATTTTTCAATTGTCAAAGTTTTTCTTGTGAAATTGTGTCCTTTTTCTTGTGAAATTCCAACTCATTTTTCACAAGCTTTTTTTATAGTTGCATAGTATGTATACATTATTAATGTTGTAAATACACATATAGATAAAAAAATATATCTAGAAAGGGTGGTCTTAAAGAGGTAGGCATTTTTCGGAGGTCTCAAAAAGTTAACAAATACAAGTGTTTGTGTGTGTGTGTGCGTGTGTGTGTGTGTGTGTGTGTGTGTGTGTGTGTGTGTGTGTTCTTGTATTTCTACCCTTCTTGAGACACCAACAAGGAAAAGTATCTTCCATATGAGGAGGTGTGAACAAGTGATGACATAAATCATGGTCCCAATAACATTGCATCTAATAGAGAATGTCTCATTTGCACCCCTGCTGGTGACATCTATCAAAATGAGGGTGGTCCCAAAAAGGAGGGATTTTTCTACTTGACTGTGTGTCGCTTTTAAAAGTGCTCCCCTCTGGTCAACATATGAAATAACAAGTGTGTGCAAGAAATTGAAATGCGACCCCTTGGCCAAAATGTATTAAAAACTTTTATTTTTATTTTAAAAGTACTGTATATAGAGACATACTGTAATAACTTGAAGTAAGTAATGAAGATTAAAAACCAATTACCAACAAAAAATTCAAAAAATAATTTTTTTTACTAACAGCAGTCTTTTTCTCACATTGTGTCGACTTTTTTCTTTTAAAAATTGGGAACAATTTTTTTTATTCTTTCTGTAATATTGCAATATCCTCGTAAAATGATTACTTTTTAAAGTAAAATTATTACTTTTTAATGCAAAATGGTGAAACATTTGTCATATACAATTCTGACTTTTATCACAATATTGCCAATGTTTTTGTTGTTCTTGTAAAACAGTGACATTTGTCGTGTAAAATTCTGATTTATAAAATTGCCAACATTTTAAAGTTTTCTCATAAAACTGTGACTTTTGTCAAGTAAAATTATGACTCTTTTCATAAAATTGCCAAAAGCTTAAGCTTTTCTTGGAAAATTCCAACTTTTATCACAATATCGCACACATTTTCAGTTTTTCCTGTCAAATTTGGACTTGCGTCGAGTAAAATGACGACTTTTATTATAACACTGCCACAATTCTTAGTTTTTCTTGTGAAATTGTGACCTTTTTCTTGTAAAATTGTGACTGTTGAGTAAAATTCCAACTTTTATCACAATATCGCACAGATGTTCAGTTTTCCTGTCAAATTTGGACTTGCGTCGAGTAAAATGACGACTTTCATTATAACACTAATTTTTCAATTGTCAAAGTTTTTCTTGTGAAATTGTGTCCTTTTCTTGTGAAATTCCAACTCATTTTTCACAAGCTTTTTTTATAGTTGCATAGTATGTATATATTATTAATGTTGTAAATACACATCTAGATAAAAAATATATCTAGAAAGGGTGGTCTTAAAGAGGTAGGCATTTTTCGGAGGTCTCAAGAAGTTAACAAATACAAGTGTGTGTGTGTGTGTGTGTGTGTGTGTGTGTGTGTGTGTGTGTGTGTGTGTGTTCTTGTATTTCTACCCTTCTTGAGACACCAACAAGGGAAAGTATCTTCCATATGAGGAGGTGTGAACAAGTGATGACATAAATCATGGTCCCAATAACATTGCATCTAATAGAGAATGTCTCATTTGCACCCCTGCTGGTGACATCTATCAAAATGAGAGTGGACCCAAAAAGGAGGGATTTTTCAACTTGACTGTGTCGCTTTTAAAAGTGCTCCCCCTCTGGCCAACATATGAAATAACAAGTGTGTGTAAAAAATTGAAATGCGCCCCCTTTGGCCAAAATGTATTAAAAACGTTTTATTTTTATTTTAAAAGTACTGTGTATAGAGACATACTGTAATAACTTGAAGTAAATAATGAAGATTAAAAACCAAATTACCAACAAAAAATTCAAAAAATATTTTTTTTTACTAAGAGCAGTCTTTTTGTCACAATGTGTCGACTTTTTTCTTTTAAAAATTGGGAATAATTTTTTTAATTCTTTCTGTTATATTGCAATATTTTCTCGTAAAATTATTACTTTTTAATGCAAAATGGTGAAACATTTGTCATTTAAAATTCTGACTTTTATCACAATAGTGCCAATGTTTTTGTTGTTCTTGTAAAACAGTGACATTTGTTGTGTAAAATTCTGATTATAAAATTGCCAACACTTTAAAGTTTTCTCATAAATCTGACTTTTGTCGAGTAAAATTATGACTCTTTTCATAAAATTGCCAAAAGCTTAAGCTTTTCTTGGAAAATTCCAACTTTTATCACAATATCGCACAAATTTTCAGTTTTTCCTGTCAAATTTGGACTTGCGTCAAGTAAAATGACGACTTTCAATTATAACACTGCCACAATTTTTCAATTGTCAGTTTTTCTTGTGAAATTGTGTCCTTTTTCTTGTGAAATTCCAACTCATTTTTCACAAGCTTTTTTATAATTGCATAGTATGTATATATTATTAATGTTGTAAATACACATATAGATAAAAAATGTATCTAGAAAGGGTGGTCTTAAAGAGGTAGGCATTTTTCGGAGGTCTCAAGAAGGTAAAAAATACAATGTGTGTGTGTGTGTGTGTGTGTGTGTGTGTGTGTGTGTGTGTGTGTGTGTGTGTGTGTGTGTGTGTGTGTGTGTGTGTGTGTTGGGCATCCTGGAGAGAAAGAAGACAAAGTGCATGAAGATGCCTCATTAAACTAAAGTGTTGGTGGGGGGGGCGGCAACGTCATCATCATCATCATCATCATCATCATGACGCCAGCGCGCGTCTTTAAAAGCCGCTCCGGCGGGATAAGCCCTCTCTCACACACACACTCACACACACACACACACTCTCACACACACACACACACACGCACAAACGGTACCAAGATGTGCTCCTCCTCGCGCCTCCTCGTGCTCCTGCTGTCCCTCTGCGCCGTCGCCGCCGTCCCGCGCCGGGAGGGCAAGCACCTGATGCTCTCCAAAGAGGTGAGACTCTCTTTTCAGGGGAAGGGGGGTCCTTCTCGTCCTTGACCGGCGGCGGGGTTTTTTTCTCTCCAAATTCAGGACGTGCTTCACGCCTCGCTGGTCGACCTCCTCCTCTCGGACCTCCTGCAGACGGAGAACGAGGTGGTGGAGGACGAGGGTTTTGCGGCCGGAATGGACCCGGGGGACGTCCACGTGGCCTTGGAGAGGTCCGCCGGCGGGGGTCAGCTTCTGGGGCCCCGCGAGAGAAAAGCTGGCTGCAAGAACTTCTTCTGGAAAACCTTCACGTCCTGCTGAGCTCCTCCTCCTCCTCCAGAACTTTGGCACCTGCCGTGTCAGACCACTTGGGACCACCTTGATGGACTTGTGTGTCTTTTCCCCGGTCGCTTTCAATAAAAGCACTTGGAGACGAGCTGAGCTTCTTTTGTCCTCCTTCTGTTAGATGTCCTCCACACGGGCCTGCAGGCTGTTGATAGTGTTTCCATGGCAACACGCTTTCTTTGGCCGCTTCATCTGCAGCTCTGTGACAGGCCCGCTGTCAGGACAGGTTCACATTTGACCTTTGAAGACACCCACACCTTTATGAGTTTGATTGGTTGACATTTTGTCTTTGTCTCTCACACACACACACACACACACACACACACACACACACACACACACACACACACACACACACACACTATTGTATTTGTTACCTTCTTGAGACCTCTGAAAAATGCCTTTAAGACCACCCTTTCTAGATACATTTTTTTATCTAGATGTGTATTTACAACATTAATAATATATACATACTATGCAAATATAAAAAAGCTTGTTGTGAAAAATGAGTTGGAATTTCACAAGAAAAAGGTCACAATTTCACAAGAAAAACTAAGTATTGTGGCAGTGTTGTAATAAAAGTCGTCATTTTACTTAATAACAGTCGCAATTTTACATGAAAAGCTTAAACTTCTGGCAATTTTATGAAAAGAGTCGTAGTTTTACTCGACAAAAGTCAGTTTTATGAGAAAACTTTAAAATGTTGTCAATTTTATAATCTGAATTTTACACAAAAAATGTCACTGTTTTACAAGAACAACAAAAATATTGGCAATATTGTGATAAAAGTCAGAATTTTATATGACAAATGTTTCACCATTTTGCATTAAAAAGTAATAATTCTACTTTAAAAAGTAATACTTTTACGAGAAAATATTGCAATATTACAGAAAGAATTAAAAAAATTGTTCCCAATTTAAAAAAAAAAAAAAAAAAAAGTCGACACAATGTGACAAAAAGACTGCTCTTAGTAAAAAAATTATTTTTTGAATTTTTTGTTGGTAATTTGGTTTTTAATCTTCATTACTTACTTCAGGTTATTACAGTATGTCTCTATATACAGTACTTTTAAAATAAAAATTAAAAGTTTTTAATACATTTTGGCCTAAGGGGGCGCATTTCAATTTCTTACACACACTTGTTATTTCGTATGTTGACCAGAGGGGGAGCACTTTTAAAAGCGACACACAGTCAAGTTGAAAAATCCCTCCTTTTTGGGACCACCTTCATTTTTATAGATGTCACCAGCAGGGGTGCAAATGAGACATTCTCTATTAGATGCAATGTTATTGGGACCATGATTTATGTCATCACTTGTTCACACCTCCTCATATGGAAGATACTTTTCCTTGTTGGTGTCTCAAGAAGGGTAGAAATACAAGAACACACACACACACACACACTTGTATTTGTTAAATTCTTGAGACCTCCGAAAAAATGCCTAGCTCTTTAAAACCACCCTTTCTAGATATACTTTTTATCTAGATGTGTATTTACAACATCAATAATATATACATACTACGCAACTATAAAAAAAGCTTGTTGTGAAAAATGAGTTGGAATTTCACAAGAAAAGGATCACAATTTCACAAGAATTTTGAAATTTGACAAGAAAAACCTGAACATTTGTGCGATATTGTGGTAAAAGTTGGAATTTTACTCAATAACAGTCGCAATTTTCCAAGAAAAGCTTAAGCTTTTGGCAATTTTATGAAAGGAGTCGTGATTTTACTCGACAAAAGTCACAGTTTTATGAGAAAACTTTAAAATGTTGGCAATTTTATAATCAGAATTTTACACAACAAATGTCACTGTTTTACAAGAACAACAAACACATTGGCAATATTGTGATAAAAGTCAGAATTTTATGTGACAAATGTTTCACCAAGTTGCATTAAAAAGTAATAATTTTACTTTAAAAAGTCATAATTTTACATAAAAAGGTCATCATTTTACGAGAAAATATTGCAATATTACATAAACGGAAAGAATAAGAAAAATTGTTCCCAATTTTAAAAAAAAAGTCGACACATTGTAAGGAAAAAGACTACTTTTAGTAAAAAAAATTATTTATTGAATTTTTTGTTGGTAATTTGGTTTTTAATCTTCATTAGTTCAAGTTATTACAGTATGTCTTTGTACACAGTACTTAAAAAAGAAAAGTTTTCAAAACATTTTGGCCACTTCACTTTCCCACTTCTCTGTGAGAGCTTTGAGTATCTAACAATAGAAAAGCGCTATATAAAATCTAATCCATTATTATTATTATTATTTACATTTCCTAAACACACTTGTTATTTCATATGTTGACCAGAGGGGGAGCACTTTTAAAACCGACACACAGTCAAGTTGAAAAATCCCTCCTTTTTGGGACCACCCTCATTTGGATAGATGTCACCAGCAGGGGTGCAAATGAGACATTCTCTATTAGATGCAATGTTATTGGGACCATGATTTATGTCATCACTTGTTCACACCTCCTCATATGGAAGATACTTTTCCTTGTTGGTGTCTCAAGAAGGGTAGAAATACAAGAACACACAAACATTCCTGTATTTCATACCTTCGTGAGACCTGAGAAAAATGCCTACCTCTTTAGGACCACCCATTCTAGATATATAAAGAAGTGTATTTACAACATTAATAATATATACATACTATGCAAATATAAAAAAGCTTGCTGTGCAAAAAATGAATTGTAATTTCACAAGAAAAAGGACACAATTTCACAAGAAAAACTTAGAATTGTGGCAGTGTTATAATGAAAGTGATCATTTTACTCAACGCAAGTCAAAATTTGACAAGAAAAACTGAACATTTGTGCGATATTGTGGTAAAAGTTGGAATTTTACTCAATAACCGTTGCAATTTTACAAGAAAAGCTTAAACTTTTGGCAATTTTATGAAAAGAGTCGTAGTTTTACTCGACAAAAGTCAGTTTTATGAGAAAACTTTAAAATGTTGGCAATTTTATAATCAGAATTTTACACAAAAAATGTTACTGTTTTACAAGAACAACAAACACATCGGCAATATTGTGATAAAAGTCAGAATTTTATGTGACAAATGTTTCACCATGTTGCATTAAAAAGTAATAATTTTACTTTAATCATTTTACATAAAGTAATCATTTTATGAGAAAATATTGCAATATTACAGAAACAGAAAGAATAAGAAAAATTGTTCCCAATTTTAAAAGAAAAAAAAAGTCGACACATTGTGAGAAAAAGGCTGCTCTTAGTAAATTTATTTTTTGAAGTTTTTGTTGGTAATTTGGTTTTTAATCTTCATTATTTACTTCAAGTTATTACAGTACGTCTCTATATACAGTACTTTTAAAATAAAAATAAAGTTTTTAATACATTTTGGCCAAAGGGGGGCATTTCAATTTCTTACACACACTTGTTATTTCATATGTTGGCCAGAGGGGGATTTTATAATATAATAATAATAATATATAATTTTATAAGAAAACTTTAAAATGTTGGCAATATTATAATAATAATCTGAATTTTACTTGGCAAAATTATGACAAAAGTCACAATTTTACACAACAAATGTCACTGTTTTACAAGAACAACAAAAAAATGGCAATATTGTGACAAAAGTCCGAATTTTATATGACAAATGTCACCATTTTGCATTAAAAAGTAATAATTTTACATTAAAAAAAATAATAATTTAACGAGAAATTATTGCAATATTACAGAAACATTTAATGAGAAATTATTGCAATATTACAGAAACATTTAACGAGAAATTATTGCAATATTACAGAAACAAAAAGAATATGAGAAAATGTTCCCAATTTTATATGAAAAAAGTCGACACAATGTGAGAAAAACAGTGCTTTTCATTCATTTATTTTTGGGGGAATTTTTTTGTTTGTAATTGTTTTTTAATCTTCATTATTTACTTCAAGTTATTACAGTATGTCTCTTTATACATATTTATTTTATTTTTTTAAATTAATTTTGGCCAACGGGGGCGCATTTCAATTTCTTACACACACTTGTTATTTAATATGTTGGCCAGAGGGGGAACACTTAAAATGTTTACACACACTTGTTATTTCATATGTTGAACAGAAGGGGAACACTTAAAATGTTTACACACACTTGTTATTTCATACGTTGGCCAGAGGGGGAGCACTTTTAAAAGCGACACACAGTCAATTTGAAAAATCCCTCCTTTTTAGGACCACCCTCATTTTGATAGATGTCACCAGCAGGGGTGCAAATGAGACATTCTCTATTAGATGCAATGTTATTGGGACCTTGATTTATGTCATCACTTGTTCACACCTCCTCAAGTGGAAGCTACTTTTCCTTGTTGGTGTCTCAAGAAGGGTAGAAATACAAGAAAACACACACACACGCACACACACGATGCAGAAGGAGGACTCGAGTCCGGCGTCTCCATCAAGTACTTGCTATTTATTTATTTAGAGTGTATCAACAGCACGGTGGAGATGTGGTTAATCACATCTGCCTCACAGCAATGCGTTTCAACACACTAAGGGGTCGACTGGGATGGACTCCAGCTCACAGGGTATGCGGTAGAAAAGTAATCTATTGTTTAGGTCCGTGGTTCTCGCACTTGTTTTCAGCAAGTACATTAGGGCTGTGAATCTTTGGGCACCACATTTGATTCGATTCTATTCCAGGGGGTAACAATTTGATTCAGAATCAATTCTCGATTCGAAACGATTCTCGATTCAAAATCAATACTTTTTTTTTTGATAACATTGGGTGCCAGTTCTATGATTAACTACAATCCTCCATAAAATAGATAAACGGCTCTGAAAAATGAATATATTACTTAAAAGAAAACTGGTTTTGTTTGATAAAATTTTACCCAAACATTTAATAAAGTGACTGGACTAAACAGATTTAGAAAAAAATACATAAATAAATAAATTATATATATATATATATATATATATATATATATATATATATATATATATATATATATATATATATATATAAGAATCACGGTTCATTCGAAAATCTTTTTTTTTTTTTTACAGCCCTCCTTAGAACCACCGTAATGACCAACATTAAAATACAGTAGCGTAGTGGGCCTAAGTATTCATTAAAACCAAGAAAGAAGGTTTCATTTAATAAGTGTGTTTAATGTATTTGGCCACAGTTTGAACAGTAACATTGTGTTTGGATATAGGAAAATAAAACACTGCACTTAAATAATGAAACAAATAAAATAAATTGCACATAAAATTTAAATCAAGATTTTACTAAAGTAAATATCAAAAATGTACCTAAAAGTGTGTGTGTGTATATATATATAGTTTGAGTATTATCATTGTTATAGTATTTATTGTTTAGATATTGTCTGATAATGATAGAAATTGTGTCCAAAGTTTGCAGTAAAGTATGTGTTGATTAGAACGACGTGAGATTTGCATAATTGGCCATGACGCATGTGAATGTAATTCTTTCAAAAAGACGTCATCAAATTAAAGCAGTGCTTCTCTATTATTTTCCGTTACGTCCCCCCCTTTGAGGAAGAAAACATTTTGCGCCCCCCACCACTCTCCGCCACGAATATATATGGTGTTATTTGTCAACAAAAGTGTGATAAGTACGCCTCCGCATTACGTTGTATCTTTATTAACAACTAGGGATGTCCGATAATATCGGCCTGACGATATTATCGGCCGATAAATGCGTTAAAATGTTATTATCGGTATCTTTTTTTTTGTTGTTGTGTTTTTTTTAAAAATTAAATCAACATAAAAAACACAAGATACACTTACAATTAGTACACCAACCCAAAGAACCTCCCTCCCCCATTTACACTCATTCACACAAAAGGGTTGTTTCTTTTTGTTATTAATATTGTGGTTCCTACCATTGCCGTTGTTAGGCCTATTTTAGGGGGGCTCAAGCCCCCCTAAAATATTCTTAAGCCCCCCTAAATAATTTGGTGTTATATATATATATATATTTTTTTTTTTACAAATACATATTCATTATAAAGTGGCCCGAATATGAGTTTAAATAAATAATCATATAACCTGTTATTATTCACTCAGTTTCCCCTCACTTCGTAGCGTAAGGTAGAGAGCCCCTTTAGTGCGTCGGTATCCAATCCATTCCACTTGTTCATATAGAAAATGCCCACATCACTCAAATTCCAGTCCGCATTTTCTCTGCGACCTTGCTTGCGGTCCTGCAGGTGTACGAAGCACATTATCTTCCTTTACAATGAGTGAAGCTGCACAAAACCTTGTGTGTGCAATTGTAAATAATTTAGTTTTTAAGTTTTGTGTTTCTTGTAGAATCTATATAAAGTAATGTACATTAGCCTATTGTTAAAATAATGAAAAAAAACATCATTAAATATATTTGTTTTATTATATTGTTACATTAATAACTGTTGTAATATTATAGGATGGCTTGTTAAACATTTCATAGGATTTTCAGAGGGAGGAAAAACCAAGACATTTAATATAAAATGTAAAATGAATAAATACATAAAAAGAAAAAGAAAAAAATGGTTAAAAGCCATCGTCCCGGGGAGCATTTCATTTCGTCCCGTGCATTTAAAAAATAATAATAATAATAACAATTAATAATTTCTATGTCTTTGTTAGTTGGTTGTGAAGTTTTGTGCTTGTGCGTAACGTTCACTCGCATCCTGTGCATCTCCTGGGGGCTAAGCCCCCCCTGTCCTTAAAAGGTAGTGACGCCCCTGGTTCCTACATTATATATCAATATATATCAATACAGTCTGCAAGGGATACAGTCCGTAAGCACACATGATTGTGCGTGCTGCTGGTCCACTAATAGTACTAACCTTAAACACTTAATTTTACTCATTTTCATTAATTACTAGTTTCTATGTAACTGTTTTTATATTGTTTTACTTTCTTTTTTATTCGAGGAAATGTTTTTAATTTATTTATCTTATTTTATTTTATATATTTTTTTTAAAAGTTCCTTTATCTTCACCATACCTGGTTGTCCAAATTAGGCATAATAATGTGTTAATTCCACGACTGTATATATCGGTATCGGTTGATATCGGTATCAGTAATTAAAGAGTTGGACAATATCGGGATATCGGCAAAAAGCCATTATCGGACATCCCTAATTTTTAGACAATATGATTTGCCTTAGCGCAGGGGTCGGCAACCCAAAATGTTGAAAGAGCCATATTGGACCAAAAATACAAAAACAAATCTGTCTGGAGCCGCAAAAAATTAAAAGCCATATTACATACAGATAGTGTGTCATGAGATATAAATTGAATTAAGATGACTTAAAGGAAACTAAATGAGCTCAAATATAGCTACAAATGAGGCATAATGATGCAATATGTACATATAGCTAGCCTAAATAGCATGTTAGCATCGATTAGCTTGCAGTCATGCAGTGACCAAATATGTCTGATTAGCACTCCACACAAGTCAATAACATCAACAAAACTCACCTTTGTGCATTCATGCACAACGTTAAAAGTTTGGTGGACAAAATGAGACCGAAAAAGAAGTGGCATAAAACAAGTCCTAGAAAGTCGGAGAAAGTTATACATGTAAACCAGCGTTTCTCAAAGTGTGGGGCGGGCCCCACTGGTGGGGAATAGAGACATGACAGGTGGGGCGCGAGGAACGGGAGGAAATTTCACTTTAAATTTTTTTTTAAAATTATTATATTCTTAGATTATTTTTTTTACTATGCTTTCATTTTCTATACACACTGTAAATCACTTTGTGATTCTGTCTGTGAAATCCGCTATATAAATAAATGGAAATTACCGGTACTTATTTTTACTGTAGGCTTTATATTTCTCGGTACGAGCGAAAGTTTGACAGACATAGCAACAGTAACTAATGGGGGCGGGGCTAAGCGGAACAAACTTTCGCGCGGATGGGTAGCAGGCTAATGTGTGGACCACAATTACACAAATATATACATTTGTGACTCGCACCTCAAAGGTCGTCGAGCCAGAGCCAGCGCCTGCAGAGAAACAAAAATGTGACGGGCACACACTGTCATTCACCGGGAAGCACTCGCGTCAAGGCAGCTCAGCCCCGAACTCAATGAGGTTTTAACAGATGTTGTGAGCGCGGTAAATTTGATCAAAACACGACCACTGAAAGCGCGACTGTTCTCTGCACTGTGTGAGGAAATGGGAGCTGATCACACAGCCGTGCTGTTTCACAGTGAAGCAAGGTGGCTCTCCTGGGGGAAAGTGCTGTCACTTGCCCTGTCTTGCCAAATGCATAGCTCCTCCTTTTTTTTTTGCAAAGATTGCAAAGTGGCACTTTTATTGTATTTATTATTGAACTTGATGCAAGTTATTTGATTTATTATTGAACTTGATGCAAGTTATAACACTTTTTTTGATTTATTATTGAACTTGATGCAAGTTATAACACTTTTTTTGATTTATTATTGAACTTGATGCAAGTTATAACACTTTTGTTTTATTTATTATTGAACTTGATGCAAGTTATAACACTTTTTTTGATTTATTATTGAACTTGATGCAAGTTATAACACTTTTTTTGATTTATTATTGAACTTGATGCAAGTTATTTGATTTATTATTGAACTTGATGCAAGTTATAACACTTTTTTTGATTTATTATTGAACGTGATGCAAGTTATAACACTTTTTGATTTATTATTGAACTTGATGCAAGTTATAACACTTTTTTGATTTATTATTGAACTTGATGCAAGTTATAACACTTTTTTTGATTTATTATTGAACTTGATGCAAGTTATAACACTTTTATTTGATTTATTATTGAACTTGATGCAAGTTATAACACTTTTTTTGATTTATTATTGAACGTGATGCAAGTTATAACACTTTTTGATTTATTATTGAACTTGATGCAAGTTATAACAGTTTTTTTTATTTATTATTGAACGTGATGCAAGTTATAACACTTTTTTTGATTTATTATTGAACTTGATGCAAGTTATAACACTTTTGTTTTATTTATTATTGAACTTGATGGAAGTTATTTTATTTATTATTGAACTTGATGCAAGTTATACCACAGCTGCACAGTTATTTTATTTATTATTGAACTTGATGCAAGTTATAACACTTTTGTTTTATTTATTATTGAACTTGATGGAAGTTATTTTATTTATTATTGAACTTGATGCAAGTTATACCACAGCTGCACAGTTATTTTATTTATTATTGAACTTAATGTTATTTTATGTTATTGAGTTCGAATGTATACAACTTGATGTTCAATAAATTTGAAAATGTTAAAGCTTGGCATTAGCGCTCTGTTGGGTTGATGGGGGCAGGTGGGGCTTGAAAACTCCCCCTTGTCCAAAGTGGGGGATGACAAAAAAAGTTTGAGAACCACTGATGTAAACAAACTACGGTGAGTTCAAGGACCGCCAAAATTAGTAGGACAAAACGGTGCTCGCCAAATACTCGAATCAGTGAGGCATGTTTAATATAAACTGTGCTTTATAACAATTAGGGAGGTTTGCGTCATGTTTGTCCTCCTACGGACAGCATATTAAAACAAACAAACAAAAAAATACACTCATCTTTTTCCATTTTTCATACATGTTTGAAAAAGCTCAAGAGAGCCACAAGGGCGGCGCTAAAGAGCCGCATGCGGCTCTAGAGCCGCGGGTTGCCGACCCCTGCCTTAGCGGCTAGGAGACACCGAGAGTAACAAGCGGTAGAAAATGGATTAGAAAGTAATATTAACAATAATAATACATTTTTTTTTTTTTTATTTTAATTGGGATTTCCCGCGGGCCGGACCTGGCCGTAATTTGGGGACCCCTGGAATTGATTTTCTTCCAACACTGCGTGAGTGTGTGCATCCAGCAGGGGGAGCTCTCATCTCACGCACCTACTGAACCGCCAGGGGTCACGTGACACGCATTTATTAAAAAACACCTCCCCCCGCCCCCCTTTCCTCCTCCCCCATTGTTTCTCAGTCAATTTGCTGTTTATTCCTTGTTCCACTCCTCGTGTATTTATGTCACTCCATCTCCAACCTCAGCCTGTCGGCTAAAACCAGCGCGCTCTCAAAGGATAGCGAGGTGGGCGGGGGCGGCTGACGTCATCGATGACGTCAGCCAGTGTGTCGGGGTGTGTTTGTTTGTGAGAGGAAGGGGGCTGTCTGACGCTGGGCGGGTCTGAGGAGGGACTCGCCAGTGCTCTTCCCACAGACGACCAGGCGAAAGGGGAAGGAGAAGAAGGACGCACACACCGGAACACGGGAGGATGGACCGGCGGGGCAGCCGTCGGTAGCGCTCTGTTTTCGGCGAAGGAGCTCCAGGATGAGCGTGGCGCTGCAGGACCTCCGGAACACCGTGAGTACACGCGTGCGCACGCACACACACAAACACGCCCAATCAATCGCCGCTCCGCGTGACGTCACCGAGGGATGGGAACAAGTGCAGGAAGGCAACGCCAATGACGTCATTGATCATCAAAAACGCCGAACGACACGCGGGGGACGCGTCGCCATAGCAACTGCAACTTAAAAAAAAAAAAAAAAAAAAAAAAAAAGCACGATGCCGTCACGCGCGCCGCAAATCACCATGCCCTTAGCTTGACCTTTGCCCCGTCACGAGATTGTCGATTGGCGGCCAGGCTGACGTCAGAAGGAGTCCACTTCCTGTTTGACCTCTTTGAAGACGATGAGTTGAGGAAATGTTCCGGACCGGTTTGTCCACTCTTTGTGTTATTTAGTAAGCTGCCAGGATGTGGACGTTGTGCACGCCCTGCAACTGTCACTCACCTCAGGCTGGCGCTCACACGCACTGTGGCGGGGTCAGGCCTTTGGGTTTCCCGTCTCCCGCGTCCTGTCTTAAGACGCCCGCCTTCACCAGAGACACAAAACAACACCAAATAGTACAATTTCACACACTGGAAAGTCAAAAGATGCTGTGATATTTTTCTATTTTAAAAGCAATACATTTAATTTTTTTTTTTTTAACCAAATGTTTAAATAAAAGTTTAAAAAGATTTTATTTTTATTTAATTTTTTACTTTCAACACTTGCATCTCGACACCAACCTCAGATCTCTCCATCAATATAAAGCAGACCTTGGCAAATGAAGGCCCGGGGGCCACATGCGGCCCGTTAAGCATTTCAATCTGGCCCGCCGGACATTCCCAAATATTTAATTTAGATCTTTAAGATGGAAAGTGTAGCTGCCATTATGATGTGCAGTCATGTTTTCTAATTACCATAAGTCTTCGACTATACAACATATTTCAATTAGAGATGTCCGATAGTATATTTTGAGCAATGACAGGTAAAAAAAAAAAAAAAAAAATACAATAAAGGGGGGAATTTTGCCCCTCATGTGGAGAGAACAAAACACTTTTTATTTTTTTTATTTTTTTTTATTTTTTAATAAATGATTCTAAAGATAAAAAAAAAAGCTTGCAAGATGCAGCTAACGGGAGTACCATATGTTGCCTCAAACAACTTAAAAGTCCTTCATACACACGCTTAAAGTACAAACCCCAAAAGCAGTGAAGTTGGCACGTTGTGTAAATGGTAAATAAAAAGAGAATACAATGATTTGCAAATCCTTTTCATCTTATATTTAATTGAATAGACTGCAAAGACGAATAGTTAAAGTTCTAACTGGAAATCTTTATTTTTTGCAAATATTAGCTCATTTGGAATTTGATGCCTGCAACATGTTTCAAAAAAGCTGGCACAAGTGGCAAAAATGACCTGAGAAAGTTGAGGAATGCTCATCAAACACTTATTTGGAACATCCCACAGGACTAATTGGGAACAGGTGGGTGCCATGATTGGGTATAAAAGCAGCTTCCATGAAATGCTCAGTCATTCACAAACAAGGATGGGGCGAGGGTCACCAATTTGACAACAAATGCGTGAGCAAATTGTCGAACAGTTTAAGAACAACATTACTCAACCAGCTATTGCAAGGAATTTTGGGATTTCACCATCTACGGTCTATAATATCATCAAAAGGTTCAGAGAATCTGGAGAAATCACTGCACGTAACATTGTATGCCCGTGACCTTGGATCCCTCAGGCGGTACTGCATCAAAAAGCGACATCAGTGTGTAAAGGATATCACCACAAGGGCTCAGAAACACTTCAGAAACCCACTGTCAGTAACTACAGTTGGTCGCTACATCTGTTAGTGCAAGTTAAAACTCTCCTATGCAAAGCGAAAGCCATTTATCAACAACACCCAGAAACGCCGTCGGCTTCGCTGGGCCTGAGCTCATCTAAGATGGACTGATGCAAAGTGGAAAAGTGTTCTGTGGTCTGACGAGTCCACATTTCAAATTGTTTTTGGAAATTGTGGACGTCGTGTCCTCCGGAACAAAGAGGAAAAGAACCATCCGGATTGTTTTAGGCGAAAAGTTAAAAGCCAGCATGTGTGATGGTATGGGGGTGTATTAGTGCCCAAGGCATGGGTAACTTACACATCTGTGAAGGCACCATTAATGCTGAAAGGTACATACAGGTTTTGGAGCAACATATGTTGCCATCCAAGCAACGTTACCATGGACGCCCCTGCTTATTTCAGCAAGACAATGCCAAGCCACGTGTTACAACAGCATGGCTTCATAGTAAAAGAATGCAGATACTAGACTGGCCTGCTTGTAGTCCAGACCTGTCTCCCATTTGAAAATGCATGGCACAATATGAAGCCTAAAATACCACAACAGAGACCCCGAAAATTAACTTTCATGGCAGGTTTGTGTTATTAGAGTCAACATTGCAACTTTTTCTCGTTACATTTCACCTGTTTTCTCTTTTATTCCACCGCTTATGTTTTTTTTAGTAATAGTATTTTTAGAATGTGTCGCAGGCCGTTCAAAAATGAGCTGCGGGCCACAAATGGGCCCACTGGGCCGCACTTTGTACATAAAATCATTAGATTATCATCATTATCATTATCTGCCCAAAGAGCAAAGTCTTTTGGGCAGATGTAAACAAACGACAACATCATGAATATTTAACAGAATACAGAAGTATGTGATACATATTTTAGTAGTTTTTTTTATTGACCCTCAAGATAGATAGATAGTATTTTATTGATTCCTTCAGGAGAGTTCCCTTAGGAAAATTAGAATGGTCAAATTAAAATGGTAACAACAAATCAAATTTATTATTAATATACAATAGTTATTACGGTAAATATTACCATAATGTGCTTTGTCACCTTTAACACATAGCTAGGAGGTTTTGTTCAGGTAGATTAGCGTATATTAATTAATTGTAGCATATTTAATATATATAATGTACAATATGAATGAACAATAATATTTAATAATTTACACCAGTCATTTTAAAAGGTAACTATATATATATATATATGTATGTGTGTGTGTGTGTGTGTGTGTGTGTGTGTGTGTGTATATATATATATATATATATATATATATATATATATATATATATATATATATATATATATATATAATATAATTAGGGTTGTACGGTATACCGGTATTAGTATAGTACCGCAATACTAATGAATTATATTCGGTACTATACTGCCTCTGAAAAGTACATCTTCTTTCGTTTAAAAAAAAAATTAAATTATGTTTATAAATTCAGGAAATATGTCCCTGGACACATGAGGACTTTGAATATGACCAACGTATGATCCTGTAACTACTTGGTATCGGATTGATACCCGAATTTGTGGTATCATCCAAAACTAATGTAAAGTATCCAAACAACAGAAGAATATGTGATTATTACATTTTAACAGAAGTGTAGATAGAACATGTTAAAAGAGAAAGTAAGCATATATTAACAGTAAATGAACAAGTAGATTAATAATTCATTTTCTACCACTTGTCCTTAATAATGTTGACAAAATAATAGAATATAAATGACACAATATGTCACTGCATATGTCAGCAGACTAAATTAGGAGCCTTCGTTTGTTTACTTACTACTAAAAGACAAGTTGTCTAGTTTGTTCACTATTTTATTTAAGGACAAACTTGCAATAAGAAACATATGTTTAATGTACCCTAAGATTTTTTGTTAAAATAAAGCCAATAATTAATTTTTTTGTGGTTCCCTTTATTTAGAAAAGTAGAGCAAAGAATATATATATATATATATATATATATATATATATATATATATATATATATATATATATATATATATATATATATATATATACCGGTATATAAGAAATACTTGAATTTCAGTGATCATTTATTTACACACACATAACACTCATCTACTCATTGTTGTATTTGAAAGTGCAATGCTTTGCAGCCAGTAGCACAGCCTTTGAAGGAGCATAGGTATGGGCAGCATCTGTGAAATTTAATTTGCAGGAAAGGAGTGAGTTTAGGGTTGAATTGTCCATCCTGGTTCTATTCTCTGTCACTCGTTGTCGCCATGACTTGTTTCTTCTTCGTTCTTCTGCTTCGTCTCCTTCTTGTTGTGTGTGCAGTTGTGCACTCTCCAAAAGCCGTAGATGTTATAGCGTGACTGGGCCGGCACGCTGTTTATATGAAGGAAAAGCGGACGTGACGACAGGCTGTCTTCACTCAGGTCCGCACGGACCTGGAGGGGGCGTGCCTTAAGTCCGGCTGGAAATCGGGAGAAATTCGGGAGAATGGTTGTCCCGGGAGATTTTCGGGAGAGGCACTGAAATTCGGGAGTCTCCCAGAAAATTTGTGAGGGTTGGCAAGTATGACTGTAACTATGGCATCCAACGTTCCCGCTGCACGCCCACTCTGCAAATAAGGGAAAAGCAAATGTATTATTATACTCAATAGAGGCTAATTATTATTATTATTATAATCATCTGACTGACACACACCCTTAATGCTAAGGTTGTACAAACAAAACATGTTGCAATGTTTCTGCTAGGATTAGTTTGTAACACTGAGTTTTAAAAGTAAGGTAAAGTAGCAGCGGTCATGAACAGCACAAAATAGAAGTACAAACCCCGTTTCCATACGAGTTGGGAAATTGTGTTAGATGTAAATATAAACGGAATACAATGATTTGCAAATCCTTTTCAACCCATATTCAGTTGAATGCACTACAAACTCAAACTCATAAACTTTATTTTTTTTTGCAAATAATTAAGTTAGAATTTCATGGCTGCAACACGTGCCAAAGTAGTTGGGAAAAGGCATGTTCACCACTGTGTTACATGGCCTTTCCTTTTAACAACACTCAGTAAACGTTTGGGAACTGAGGAGACACATTTTTGAAGCTCCTCAGGTGGAATTCTTTCCCATTCTTGCTTGATGTACAGCTTAAGTTGTTCAACAGTCCGGGGGTCTCTGTTGTGCTATTTTAGGCTTCATAATGTGCCACACATTTTCAATGGGAGACAGGTCTGGACTACAGGCAGGCCAGTCTAGTACCCGCACTCTTTTACTATGAAGCCACGTTGATGTAACACGTTACTTGGCATTGTCTTGCTGAAATAAGCAGGGGCGTCCATGGTAACGTTGCTTGGATTGCTCCAAAACCTGTATGTACCTTTCAGCATTAATGGCGCCTTCACAGATGTGTAAGTTACCCATGTCTTGGGCACTAATACACCCCCCATACCATCACACATGCTGGCTTTTCAACTTTGCGCCTATAACAATCCGGATGGTTCTTTTCCTCTTTGGTCCACAGTTTCCAAAAACAATTCGAAATGTGGACTCGTCAGACCACAGAACACTTTTCCACTTTGTATCAGTCCATCTTAGATGAGCTCAGGCCCAGCGAAGCCGACGGCGTTTCTGGGTGTTGTTGATAAACGGTTTTCGCCTTTCATAGGAGAGTTTTAACTTGCACTTACAGATGTAGCGACCGACTGTAGTTACTGACAGTGGGTTTCTGAAGTGTTCCTGAGCCCATGTGGTGATATCCTTTACACACTGATGTCGCTTGTTGATGCACTACAGCCTGAGGGATCGAAGGTCACGGGCTTAGCTGCTAACGTGCAGTGATTTCTCCAGATTCTCTGAACCCTTTGATGATATTACGGACCGTAGATGGTGAAATCCCTAAATTCCTTGCAATAGCTGGTTGAGAAAGGTTTTTCTTAAACTGTTCAACAATTTGCTCACGCATTTGTTGACAAAGTGGTGACCCTCGCCCCATCCTTGTTTGTGAATGACTGAGCATTCCATGGAATCTACTTTTATACCCAATCATGGCACCCACCTGTTCCCAATTTGCCTGTTCACCTGTGGGATGTTCCAAATAAGTTCTAATAAATTCTTCAACTTTATCAGTATTTATTGCCACCTTTCCCAACTTCTTTGTCACGTGTTGCTGGCATCAAATTCTAAAGTTAATGATTATTTGCAAAAAACATTTGAACATCAAATATGTTGTCTTTGTAGCATATTCAACTGAATATGGGTTGAAAAGGATTTGCAAATCATTGTATTCCGTTTATATTTACATCTAACACAATTTCCCAACTCATATGGAAACGGGGTTTGTACATTTTTACTCCATGCTCTCACCGATAGCGCCCAATAAAAAGTAACTTTATGTAACACATAAGTGTGACTATAAGAAGGTTTGATGACAATTTCATTTTCCAACACTTTCCATCATGCATTCAGCTCCAAGTGGACGTACCTTGCACTCCACGTGGAGTTGTGACTGCTCCTTCCCAAATTGGCTCCACATGTGTGAAGTGTTGCCTCCCTTCACGGGGACTTTTCCCTTTTCCCTTTTCCCCTGCATTTTCTGGTGATGGGCCGACTGTCTTCAATTATTTTACCTTCAGCGTGCTTTACCAATCCAAAATCCGTCCAGACTTCAGATGTTGTCCGTTTACTAGGAGGGCAACTTCTCAAGAGCGAGGTCGATGTGTTTTCCGCCAGTGCAAACACAAACTGGTGCGTTGGTGCCTTTTTAGGAAGTGAGCAATGCATTAATAGGATGCATTAATAAATGACGGTTTTTCGATAGTTAAAGAATTAAACGGTATTACTAACCGTCGGGAATTTTACCGACTTTTATCATTATACCGTTTACCGTTACATCCCTAGTCCATTAACAAGTACAAAGACAAGGGCGGTCACGGCATGTTCTTGCCGTAAATGCTGGTCATTTTTTAGGGCATTACGGAAAATGACAAGCGCAGTCATGCCGCGGTTAAATTGGATCCACGTATGTATGTATGTGTGTATATGTATGTGTGTGTGTATGTGGTCACCCATACTTGCCAACCTTGAGACCTCCGATTTCGGGAGGTGGGGGTGTAGTCGGGGCGTGGTTAAGAGGGGAGGAGTATACTGACAGCTAGAATTCCCCAAGTCAAGTATTTCATACACATATATAATATATATATATATATACATATATATATATATAATATAGATATCTACATCCTGAAAATATGCAAACAAACTGTGTTTAGATAATTGATACCTCAAACTTGCATAAATAAATATTAAGGAATATAACATAACTTGGCTTCTGAGTGTCAGGACTTGGACTGTGGCGTGGTTTGTTCTCCCGTGGTGCAAACATACTTGCCAACCTTGAGACCTCCGATTTAGGGAGGTGGGGGGTGGGGGCGTGGTCGGGGGTGGGGCAGGGCGTGGTTGGGGGCGTGGTTAAGAGGGGAGGAGTATATTGACAGCTAGAATTCACCAAGTCAAGTATTTCATATATATATATATATATATATATATATATATATATCTCTACATCCTGAAAATATGCAAACAAAACTGTGTTTAGATAATAGATACTTCAAAGTTGCATAAATAAATCTTAAAGAATACAACATAACTTGGCTTTTGAGAGCTTCAAAATGTAATGAATAAAATGCTAAAGTTGTTGATAAACAAGCAATTATTTTAATAAATAAATATGGTCATTTTAAATGAATTATTATGATAATTTAAAATTAATTATTTCAAATATGTTTATTTTAATGTATAATTCTAATACCTGGATGTAATAAGGTGTCAGAAAAAATACAAATAAAAATACAATTAATTTTGATGTTTTTAGCAAAATATAGTAAAAATGTATTTATTTATTTATTTATTTAATTAATAAATATATTTATTTTTAGGTAAGATAAACATAATAATACAATTTATCTCTTGTCTGGATGATTTAGTTCTTGTCACCCTGTTGTCCTCCCGTCGTGAAAAAAGGCTGTCCTCACTCAGGTCCGCATGGAGCTGGAGGGGGCGTGGCCTCCAGCTCCGGCTGAAAATCGGGAGATTTTCGGGAGAATATTTGTCCCGGGAGGTTTTCGGGAGAGGCGCTGAATTTCGGGAGTCTCCCGGAAAATTCGGGAGGGTTGGCAAGTATGGGTGCAAATGAATATTTGGACCAGAAATGGCGTGAAGGTGAAGACATATTTAATTTTACTATAACAAAAAGAACAAACTAAAGGCGCGCACAAGGCGGAAGTACAAACTTGACAAATGAAACCAATACTTGCACGTGGGCAAAAAACTAAGGACATGAACAAAAGTCGCTAACTGTGGCATGAATCGAAAAAACTTACTTGGACAGGGCATGAAGTACGCAGAGGTACACAGAGTGTGACAGGGGTATGAATGCGGGATGTCACCAGCACGACAAACTGAAAACAATTAACTTAAATACTACAGACATGATTAGTGAAAACAGGTGCGTGACTCAAAACGTGAAACAGGTGCGTGACGTGACAGGTGAAAACTAATGGGTTGCTATGGTGACAAACAAGAGTGCACAATGAGTCCAAACGTGAAACTAATGGGTAACTATGGAAACAAGACCAGGGAGTGAAAAGCCAGAAACTAAAGAGTCCAATAACTAAACAAAACATGACTAAAACAAAACATGATTACACCGACATGACACTGAGGGTTTCAAAATGTAATGAATAAAATGCTAAAGTTGTTGATAAACAAGCAATTATTTTAATAATTAAATATGGTCATTTTAAATAAATTGTTATGATAATTTAAAAGCAATTATTTCAAATATGTTTATTTTAATGTATAATTCTATGGCTGGATGTAATGAGTCACGAAAAAATAAAAATACAATTAATTTTGATGTTTTTAGCAAAATATAGTAAAAATGTATTTAGTTTTTTAAATTTTTTTTATTAATATATATTTATTTTTAGGTAAAATAAACATAATAATACAATGTATCTCTAGTCTGGATGATTTAGTTCTTGTCACCCTGTTGTCCTCCCGTCATGAAAAAAGGCTGTCCTCACTCAGGTCCGCATGGAGCTGGAGGGGGCGTGGCTTCCAGCTCCGGCTGAAAATCGGGAGATTTTCGGGAGAATATTTGTCCCGGGAGGTTTTCGGGAGAGGCGCTGAATTTCGGGAGTCTCCCGGAAAATTTGGGAGGGTTGGCAAGTATGGGTCACCGCACCTTAAAAGGGAACATTATCACCAGACCTATGTAAGCGTCAATATATACCTTGATGTTGCAGGAAAAAGACCATATATTTTTTTAACCGATTTCCGAACTCTAAATGGGTGAATTTTGACGAATTAAACGCCTTTCTAATATTCGCTCTCGGAGTGATGACGTCACAACGTGACGTCACATCGGGAAGCAATCCGCCATTTTCTCAAACACCGAGTCAAATCAGCTCTGTTATTTTCCGTTTTTTTCGACTGTTTTCCGTATCTTGGAGACATCATGCCTCGTCGGTGTGTTGTCGGAGGGTGTAACAACACGAACACAAGTTGCACCAGTGGCCCAAAGATGCGAAAGTGGCAAGAAATTGGACGTTTGTTCCGCACACTTTACCGACGAAAGCTATGCTACGACAGAGATGGCAAGAATGTGTGGATATCCTGCGACACTCAAAGCAGATGCATTTCCAACGATAAAGTCAAAGAAATCTGCCGCCAGACCCCCATTGAATCTGCCGGAGTGTGTGAGCAATTCAGGGACAAAGGCCCTCGGTAGCACGGCAAGCAATGGCGGCAGTTTGTTCCCGCAGACGAGCGAGCTAAACCCCCTGGATGTCTTGGCTCACACCGTCCCTTATGCCACCGAAGATGATCAAGAGAAGAATATCGACCCTAGCTTCCCTGGCCTGCTGACATCAACTCCAAAACTGGACAGATCAGCTTTCAGGAAAAGAGTGCGGATGAGGGTATGTCTACAGAATATATTAATTGATGAAAATTGGGCTGTCTGCACTCTCAAAGTGCATGTTGTTGCCAAATGTATTTCATATGCTGTAAACCTAGTTCATAGTTGTTAGATTCCTTTAATGCCAAACAAACACATACCAATCGTTGGTTAGAAGGCGATCGCCGAATTCGTCCTCGGTTTCTCCCGTGTTGCTAGCTGTCGTGTCGTTTTCGTCGGTTTCGCTTGCATACGGTTCAAACCGATATGGCTCAATAGCTTCAGTTTCTTCTTCAATTTCGTTTTCGCTACCTGCCTCCACACTACAACCATCCGTTTCAATAAATGCGTAATCTGTTGAATCGCTTAAGCCGCTGAAATCCGAGTCTGAATCCGAGCTAATGTCGCTATACCTTGCTGTTCTATGCGCCATGTTTGTTTGTATTGGCTTCACTATGTGACGTCACAGGAAAATGGACGCTGGATTTTAACGATGGTTAAAATCAGGCACTTTGAAGCTTTTTTAGGGATATTGCGTGATGGGTAAAAATGTTTAAAAAACTTCGAAAAATAAAATAAGCCACTGGGAACTGATTTTTAATGGTTTTAACCCTTCTGAAATTGTGATAATGTTCCACTTTAACCGTAATCTGAACACGGAAGTGAAGCACCACTCACCTCTAGAACGACACGCGCAGCAGGCGTTTGATGTCGCCTCTTCTCACGGCGAAAAATAGTACTTTTCTTGTCGGGAGAACGACTTGTCATGGCTTTGAACCTGATATTTTCACAAGGTAGACTTTCTTTTGTCCATTTCTGCTCGCTTGTGGCTCATCAGTAGCAAGTGAACTGCGGCCGAGTCACCCCTCCCCCGCTACAGCACGGTCCGGGGGTCAAAAAGGACGCGTGTGCGTTAATCGGCCATCAAAAACAAATTGTGCCGTTATTGAAAGTTATAGTTAACGAGTTATCACGTTTACTTTGACAGCCCTAATATACATATATACACACACACATATGTGTATGTAGTGTATATATATGTATATATGTGTGTGTGTGTGTGTGTTTGTGTGTGTGTGTGTGTGTGTGTGTGTGTGTGTGTGTGTATGTATGTATATATATATATATATATATATATATATATATATATATATATAATGTGTACATATATATATATATAATGTGTGTATATATATATATACATACATACATACATACATACATACATACATACATACATATATATATATACATGTATAAGTGTGTATATATATATATATACACATGTGTGTATGTATGTATGTATATATATGTGTATATATATATGTATGTGTATATATATGTATGTATGTGTATATATATATATATATATATATATATATATATATATATATATATATATATATATATATATATATATATATATATATATATATATATATATATATATATATATATATATATATATATATATATATATTAGTTATTATTCTATTCTACGTCATCTTCATTGTCACCTCCATGTCGTGTGTTTCCATGGTAGCTCAGTTGGGGATGGTGGGGTTCACTGAAAGTTCGTGTGTGTGTGTGTGTTGTGTCCTCCTGTGTTGCAACATTGGCGAACACTTTAGTAAACGGCACCTTTGGGATTTTATCAACCCTTGGGGACCCCCCAAATGTTGTGAATGTTAAAGGGTTTCAGCCATAAAAGGTCATATTTATAAATGTTGGGGGTTTTTGTACTTCCAATGCTTAAATCTCCAGGTCGACTTCAGATCTACCCGTTGATATAAAGTTTAAAAAATATATTTTTTGTAGTTTTTTCCCCTTTTTGTCCAAAAAAGACCTTTTTTTTTATGGCAGAAACAAAAACTATGCAATATATATATATACACACACGTACAATATTTTTAAAACCACATTCACACAACTCTTATGTCACTACCAAGTAGGGTTGTACGGTATACCGGTATTAGTATCGTACCGCGATACCAATAAATCATATTCGGTACTATACCGCCTCGAAAAAGTCCCGGTCGTCCACCCCCCAGTCGTCGTCACATCGTGTCATTGCTGGTTTTACAAGCAGAGGAGCATGTTCGGCAGTGCACACACACAGAGTACTTACAAGCAGACACAGTGTGTAGACAGAAAAGGGAGAAACTGATACATTTTGGCTTAAAAAGTAAAGATAAAGGTGAAGTTATAACACTGAAGCTTCCTCAGGAAGAGGTGCTTTAAGACATGGCGAGCTAGCTAGCGGCTAAAGTTTTGTGGTATCATCCAAAACTAATGTAAAGTATCCAAACAACAGAAGAATAAGTGATTATTATTATGGGGGGCGGGGGGCTTGGCCTGCAGACCTGCAGCAAAGCGGGGTGTGCCAGGACCAGCTTGGAGATCAGCGACAGGTGCGTAGATGACCCAGCTGAGAGTGTTTGTCTGATCACCTGTCGCTCTGTTAAAGGCAGCAGTTGGGAAGGAGAGGAGAGAGTTGTTGATGGGGGGAAACGAGCACGAACGAGAGTGAGAGCGAGACGACAGAAACAACGGAAAAAGATAAAAAAAAGAACATTTATTGCAAAATAAATCATTGTTCGCAAAGATGAACAAGGCTGTTGTGTCCATCATTGGTGGTCCAAGGAACCCAGAGGAGCGAGACCTCCACAATTACATTTGAACAGAAGTGTAGACAGAACATGTTAAAAGAGAAAGTAAGCAGATATTAACAGTAAATGAACAAGTAGATTAATAATTCATTTTCTACCGCTTGTCCTTTAATAATGTTGACAAAATAATAGGTGTATAAATGACACAATATGTTACTGCATATGTCAGCAGCTAAATTAGGAGCTTTTGTTTGTTTACTTACTACTAAAAGACAAGTTGTCTTGTATGTTCACTATTTTATTTAAGGACAAATTTGCAATAAGAAACAAATGTTTAATGTACCCAAAGATTTTTGGTTAAAATAAAGCCAATAATGCAATTTTTTGTGGTCCCCTTTATTTAGAAAAGTATCAAAGTACAGAAACGTATCGAAATCCATTTTTGTACTGGTACCGGTACCAAAATATTGGTATAGGGGCAACACTACTACCAAGTCACCAACGTGGTTTTTATGAAATACAAACCCCGTTTCCATATGAGTTGGGAATTTGTGTTAGATGTAAATATAAACGGAATACAATGATTTGCAAATCCTTTTCAACCCATATTCAGTTGAATATGCTACAAAGACAACATATTTGATGTTCAATTTTTTTTGCAAATAATCATTAACTTTAGAATTTGATGCCAGCAACACGTGACAAAGAAGTTGGGAAAGGTGGCAATAAATACTGATAAAGTTGAGGAATGCTCATCAAACACTTATTTGGAACATCCCACAGGTGTGCAGGCTAATTGGGAACAGGTGGGTGCCATGATTGGGTATAAAAGTAGATTCCATGAAGTGCTCAGTCATTCACAAACAAGGATGGGGCGAGGGTCACCACTTTGTCAACAAATGCGTGAGCAAATTGTTGAACAGTTTAAGAAAAACCTTTCTCAACCAGCTATTGCAAGGAATTTAAGGATTTCACCATCTACGGTCCGTAATATCATCAAAGGGTTCAGAGAATCTGGAGAAATCACTGCACGTAAGCAGCTAAGCCCGTGACCTTCCATCCCTCAGGCTGTATTACGTCAACAAGCGACATCAGTGTGTAAAGGATATCACCACATGGGCTCAGGAACACTTCAGAAACCCACTGTCAGTAACTACAGTTGGTCGCTACATCTGTAAGTGCAAGTTAAAACTCTCCTATGCAAGGCGAAAACCGTTTATCAACAACACCCAGAAACGCCGTCGGCTTCGCTGGGCCTCAGCTCATCTAAGATGGACTGATACACAGTGGAAAAGTGTTCTGTGGTCTGACGAGTCCACATTTCAAATTGTTTTTGGAAACTGTGGACGTCGTGTCCTCCGGACCAAAGAGGAAAAGAACCATCCGGCTTGTTCTAGGCGCAAAGTTGAAAAGCCAGCATCTGTGATGGTATGGGGGGGTGTATTAGTGCCCAAGACATGGGTAACTTACACATCTGTGAAGGCGCCATTAATGCTGAAAGGTACATACAGGTTTTGGAGCAATCCAAGCAACGTTACCATGGACGCCCCTGCTTATTTCAGCAAGACAATGCCAAGCCCCGTGTTACATCAACGTGGCTTCATAGTAAAAGAGTGCGGGTACTAGACTGGCCTGCCTGTAGTCCAGACCTGTCTCCCATTGAAAATGTGTGGCGCATTATGAAGCCTAAAATAGCACAACAGAGACCCCCGGACTGTTGAACAACTTAAGCTGTACATCAAGCAAGAATGGGAAAGAATTCCACCTGAGAAGCTTCAAAAATGTGTCTCCTCAGTTCCCAAACGTTTACTGAGTGTTGTTAAAAGGAAAGGCCATGTAACACAGTGGTGAACATGCCCTTTCCCAACTACTTTGGCACGTGTTGCAGCCATGAAATTCAAAGTTAATTATTTGCAAAAAAAAAAAAGTTTATGAGTTTGAACATCAAATATGTTGTCTTTGTAGTGCATTCAACTGAATATGGGTTGAAAATGATTTGCAAATCATTGTATTCCGTTTATATTTACATCTAACACAATTTGCCAACTCATATGGAAACGGAGTTTGTATAAGTTGTTGGTAGATTCAAAGCAACGATGCGTCTAATATGAATATATGGTACTCTATGGTACTCTGGCGGCATCTAGTGGTTGAAGGGTGAATTTACACCACTAATAGCATTTGCGTATATTTCAAAGTGAAATGCTTGGATTCATTTGGTTTTCATGGGAAAAGCATAATAAAATAACAGCTTTACAGTATATCAAAAAATGGTCATTATAAAAGGGAGTCAATGGGGGACAAAAAGGTCCCAGGGTACTCCAATGTATACTCACTCAAAAACTTAGCAAATAACGGACAATGCAAATGTTTTGATTCATTCCTTTACAACTCCTGTGGCCATATTTCATCCCGCTAACTTTTTAAAGGAACATTTTGTTGTATGATGTCATCTTCGAAGGCAATAAAAAGACCCACAGAGGTCCCAGGTCTCCCTCATTTAGCACTGTGGTGGTGAAAGTAGGAATTATTCATTAAAAAATCTAATATTTTCAAGCATATAAAAACTACTGTGAGACTTTCTAAATAAAGTTTTGGACAATATCAGAGCCTTCTAGCCATGAAATAACATCGGTACATGATAGTTTTAGTTCATGTAGACATTTGTAAGCTTAAAACATGCTTAATTATTATACTTGAAATAGGATTTCAAGCAAACAAAGCAGCCCAAAAAGTCAGCGACTTGAAAGTGCAAACTGTGAAGTGAAGGACCACATCATTAGTAACACTTTTACATAAAGTACGTCAATACTTCTAATTTGTTTTCTTTCTCAAACTGTTACTCGATGTGACTCTACTCTGATTCTATTGGAATTAGATTTTATTATATTCTGATTCTATTGTAAATATGATTTAATTCAATTCTTATTCTATTGTGATTGTATTCTTATCCTATTCAAATCCTTTTCTAATCCTAGTTTAATTCTATTCTGATTCAAATCTGTTTCTATTCTGATTCTATTTTAATTATATTCTGATTCTATCTTAATTCAATTCTGATTTTATTCTGAATCTATTCTAATTCAATTGTAGTTATTTTCTGATTCTATTTTAATTCTATTCTGACTCATCTGTTTCTATTCTGATTCTATTTTAATTATATTCTGATTCTATTTTAATTCAATTCTGATTTTATTCTGAATCTATTCTAATTCAATTGTAGTTATTTTCTGATTCTATTTTAATTCTATTCTGACTCATCTGTTTCTATTCTAATTCTATTGTCATTCTATTTTAATTGTATTCTTATCCTATTCAAATCCTTTTCTAATCCTAGTTTAATTCTATTCTGATTCAAATCTGTTTCTATTCTGATTCTATTTTAATTATATTCTGATTCTATTTTAATTGAATTTTAATTCAATTCTGATTTTATTCTGAATCTATTCTAATTCAATTCTAATTGTTTTCAAATTCTATTTTAATTCTATTCTGACTCATCTGTTTCTATTCTAATTCTATTCTCATTCTATTTTAATTCAATTCTGATTCTATTCTGAATCCATTCTGATTTAATTCTGATTATTTTCTCATTCTATTCTAATTGTATTCTGATTCTATTCTAATTCTATTCTGATTTAATGTGGATTCTATTCTAAATCTATTCCGATTAATTTCTGATTCTATTCCAATTATATTCTGATTCTGTACTAATTTCGTTTAAATTCTATATTAATTATATTCTGATTTAATTCTCATTCTATTCCATTTATATTTTGAATCTATTGTAATTAAATTCTGGTTCTATTGTAATTAAATTCTGATCCTATTCTGTTCTAAGTATATTCTGATTTAATTCGGATTCTATTCGAAACCTGTTCCGATTAATTTCTAATTCTATTCTGATTCTGTTCTAATTCTGTTTTAATTATATTCTGATTCTATTTTAATTGAATTTTAATTGAATTCTGATTTTATTCTGACTCTATTCTAATTCAATTCTAATTATTTTCTAATTCTATTTTAATTATATTCTGACTCATCTGTTTCTATTCTAATTCTATTCTCATTCTATTTTAATTGTATTTAATGCAATTCTGATTCTATTCTGAATCCATTCTAATTCAGTTCTGATTATTTTTTAATTATATTCTAATTGTATTCTGATTCTATTCTAATTATATTGTGATTTAACGTGAATTCTATTCTAAATCTATTCCGATTCATTTCTGATTCTATTCCAATTACATTCTGATTCTGTTCTAATTTCGTTTAAATTCTATTTTAATTATATTCTGATTTAATTCTCATTGTATTCCATTTATATTTTGAATCTATTCTAATTCAATTCTGGTTCTATTGTAATTAAATTCTGATCCTATTCTGTTCTAAGTATATTCTGATTTAAATCGGATTCTATTCGAAATCTGTTCCGATTAATTTCTAATTCTATTCTGATTCTATTCTGATTCTGTTCTAATTCAACTCTGGTTCTATTGTAATTAAATTCTGATCCTATTCTGTTCTAAGTGTATTGTGATTTAATTCGGATTCTATTCGAAATCTGTTCCGATTAATGTCTTATTCTATTCTGATTCTGTTCTAATTCTGTTTTAATTCTATTCTAGTTCTATTCTGATTCTATTCTATTAATATTCTGATTCTATTCTGAGTCAATTCTGATTGTGTTGTAATTCTATTATGTTTCTATTCTGATTCAATTCTGATTGTTTTCGGATTCTATTCTGATTCTGCTGACGACCTTCAGATGTCCAGCTACAAGCGGGCCACTCTGGAAGAGGACGAGGTGTCCGACGCCCCGGCTGAGGCGGCGTCCTCTCCGGACAGAATGGAGGTCAGTGAATGCAACACGCAGACTGGAGTAGCGTGGACCACTTAGTCTCACGTGGTCACGTCTCCTCCAGGTGGGCTTCAGGAAGACCGGTGACAATGTTCTGGGCAGAAGAACCAAGCTGGAGTTCGTGTTGTCGCTGCTGCTGCTCGTCACCCTGCTGGGTCTGCTGGCCTGTTTGCTGCTCCTCGGACTGGGTCTGGCACCAGGTAACCAGCCACGGATCGGTGCCGTGCCGCGGCTTGCCCTGGCTCTAATTTCACTCGTCCTCTTTGGTGGCGGCCAGGCGGTGGGCGCGGCCTGTGCCTGACGGAGGGGTGCGTGAAGGTGGCCAGTCAGATGGTGGAGGCCATGGACCGTGGCGTGGACCCCTGCCAGGACTTCTACCAGTTCGCCTGCGGGGGGTGGATACGGAAGAACCCGCTTCCCGACGGACGCTCGCGCTGGTCCACCTTCAACAGCATCTGGGAGCAGAACCAAGCGCTCCTCAAGCACTTGCTGGGTGAGGCAGCCAGCCGCACGCTCCATAGAAGCTCTTAACGTCTGGTCTTTCCAATCAGAGAACGGGACATTTAACGGCAGCAGCGAGGCAGAGAAGAAGACTCAGTCCTACTACCTGTCCTGCCTCAATACCCAGAGGATCGAGGAGCAAGGGGCGAAGCCTCTCATCGACCTCATCGCCAAGGTAAGCAACTGCACCTGATCGCCCCATCAGGAGTTCCACTCTCAGCCGGTCCTCAGCTGTGGGCCTCTGTGCGTCTTAGATCGGGGGCTGGAACATGACGGGACCTTGGGAGAAGGACAACTTCATGGAGGTTCTGAAGATGGTTTCGGGGCCGTACCGAGCCCAGCCCTTCTTCAGCGTGGGAGTCAGTGCCGACCCCAAGAACTCCAACAGCAACGTCATCCAGGTGAAGGACGGCCATCGTTCGTAGGAAACCGAACTTTTTAAGAGTTCCCTGATTGGCAACAGAACCAACATCTGATGTAGTCCACTAGGGGTGTGACACTTTGGGCACCTAACCATTCGATCCAACTCCGATACCTGGGGTGACGATTCGATTCAGGATCGATTCTCGATTCAAACCGATTCTCCCGATATACCGTATTTTTCGGAGTGTAAGTCGCTCTGGAGTATAAGTCGCTCTGGAGTATAAGTCGCTCCGGAGTATAAGTTGCTCCGGACTATAAGTCACTCCGGAGTATAAGTCGCTCCGGAGTATAAGTCGCTCCGGACTATAAGTCGCTCCGGAGTATAAGTCGCTCCGGACTATAAGTCGCTCTGGAGTATAAATCGCTCCGGAGTATAAGTCGCTCCGGAGTATAAGTCGCTCCGGAGTATAAGTCGCTCGGGAGTATAAGTCGCTCGGGAGTATAAGTCGCTCGGGAGTATAAGTCGCTCGGGAGTATAAGTCGCTCGGGAGTATAAATCGCTCGGGAGTATAAGTCGCTCCGGACTATAAGTCGCTCCGGAGCATAAGTCGCTCCGGAGTATAAGTCGCTCCGGAGTATAAGTCGCTACGGAGTATAAGTCGCTCTGGAGTATAAATCGCTCTGGAGTATAAGTCGCTCTGGAGTATAAGTCGCTCTGGAGTATAAGTCGCTCCGGAGTACAAGTCGCTCCGGAGTACAAGTCGCTCCGGACTATAAGTCGCTCCGGACTATAAGTCGCTCCGGACTATAAGTCGCTCCGGACTATAAGTCGCTCCGGACTATAAATCGCTCCGGAGTATAAGCCGCTCCGGAGTATAAGTCGCTCCGGAGTATAAGTCGCTCCGGACTATAAATCGCTCCGGACTATAAATCGCTCCGGACTATAAGTCGCTCCGGACTATAAGTCGCTCTGGAGTATAAGTCGCTCCGGAGTATAAGTCGCTCCGGAGTATAAGTCGCTCCGGACTATAAGTCGCTCCGGAGTATAAGTCGCTCTGGACTATAAGTCGCTCTGGAGTATAAGTCGCTCTGGAGTATAAGTCGCTCTGGACTATTAGTCGCTCCGGAGTATAAGTCGCTCCGGACTATAAGTCTCTCCGGACTATAAGCCGCTCCGGAGTATAAGTCGCTCCGGAGTATAAGTCGCACCGGCCGAAAATGCATGATAAAGAAGAAAAAAAAAACATATATAAGTCGCATTTTTGGGGGGAAATGTATTTGATAAAAACCAAGAATAGACATTTGAAAGGCAATTTAAAATAAATAAAGAATAGTGAACAACAGGCTGAATAAGTGTACGTTATATGAGGCATAAATAACCAACTGGTATGTTAACGTAACATATTATGGTAAGAGTCATTCAAATAACTATAACATATAGAACATGCTATACGTTTACCAAACAATCGGTCACTCCTAATCGCTAAATCCCATGAAATCTCATACGTCTAGTCTCTTACGTGAATGAGATAAAGAATATTATTTGATATTTTACACTAATGTGTTAATCATTTCACACATAAGTCGCTCCCGAGTATAAGTCGCACCCCCGGCCAAACTATGAAAATAACTGCGACTTATAGTCCAAAAAATAGGGTATTATTTGTTATAGTAGTTAAAATGAACATCTACTTTTATACCCAATCATGGCACCCACCTGTTCCCAATTTGCCTGTGGGATGTTCCAAATAAGTGTTTGATGAGCATTCCTCAACTTTATCAGTATTTATTGCCACCTTTCCCAACTTCTTTGTCACGTGTTGCTGCTATCTAATTCTAACGTTAATGATTATTTGCAAAAAATTTTTTACATCAAATATGTTGTCTTTGTAGCATATTCAACTGAATATGGGTTGAAAATTATTTGCAAATCATTGTATTCCGTTTATATGTACATCTAACACAATTTCCCTACTCATATGGAAACGGGGTGTGTATGTTTTTTAGCTAATTTTACAACCATAACATAACATAACCATCATATAACTTAGTGCGTGACCTATGTTAACGTTAGCATGCTGGCTAAAGTCACTCTATTTTACGTGTAGGCATCATGTTTAGGTCCAGAACTCAGAAACAAGTGCCAATGTCATGTTCCGTGCACCCATCCAGGTGGACCAATCAGGTCTCTTCCTGCCGTCCCGGGACTATTACCTCAACAAGACAGCCAATGAGAAGGTGAGAATGTTCAGCAGCATGACAATGTTGTCGGAGCTGCTCCTGACTGCTCCGTCCAGGTCTTACTGGCGTACCTGGACTACATGGTGGAACTGGGCACGCTGCTGGGCGGGGCCAGGACCTCCACCCAGCTTCAAATGCAGCAGATACTGGACTTTGAGACGGCCCTGGCCAACATCACCGTGCCGCAGGACCAGCGACGGGACGAAGAGAAGATCTACCACAAAGTGACCATATCCGAGCTGCAGGTGAGGTGGGCGGGGCTACGGGAGCAAACAAGGAGCAAACAATGAGCATTGTCGCTTTGTTGATGTTCAGCTCTGCACTGCTCGGTTATTAGAGTCACCACGGCAACCGTTGCTAGGTGCTGTTGCTATATGACTGCATCCCCTTAGAAAGCAATTCATTACATAACGACGGTGGGGGCATCAGCTGTGGAACATCGCACACACACACGCACACACACACACACACACACACACACACACACACACACACACACACACACACACACACTGTCCAGTGGTCATAAACCGCCATGAGGCCAAGATGGAAGGCGAGATGAAAATGCATACAGAAATAAACACGCTAATACAGCAACTCTGTATCGGCCGATACCAATAATAATCCACTAACCTTTTTTTTCTTCATTCCTCTATCGATAATGTACCTTTTTTTTTTTCCTCCATTATTTTTGAATGACCCTGGAGTGGTTGCCTGCTTCTTAGTTTGGACTGGGAGTGTCCCGGTCTGATATTGATATCGGATATTGGTCTGATATCAGCAAAAAAAAAAGCATGGGATTATATGGCCTTGTATGTAAATTGTGCAATACAAGCAGCCTTGCAGTGTGTTTACTTCATACTTGCCAACCCTCCCGAATTTTCCGGGAGACTCCCGAAATTCAGCGCCTCTCGGGAAAACCTCCCGGGACAAATATTCTCCCGAAAATCTCCCGATTTTCAGCCGGAGCTGGAGGCCACGCCCCCTCCAGCTCCATGCGGACCTGAGTGAGGACAGCCTTTTTTCACGACGGGAGAACAACAGGGTGACAAGAAGTAAATCATCCAGACTAGAGATAAATTGTATTATTATGTTTATCTTACCTAAAAATAAATATATTTATTAGTTAAAAAAAACAAAAACTAAATAAATGTTTACTATATTTTGCTAAAAACATCAAAATTGTATTTTTATTTGTATTTTTTCTGACTCCTTATTACATCCAGCCATAGAATTATACATTAAAATAAACATATTTGAAATAATTAATTTTAAATTATCTTAATAATTCATTTAAAATGACCATATTTAATTATTAAAATAATTGCTTGTTTATCAACAACTTTAGCATTTTATTCATTACATTTTGAAGCTCTCAGAAGCCAAGTTATGTTATATTCCTTAATATTTATTTATGCAAGTTTGAAGTATCAATTATCTAAACACAGTTTTGTTTGCATATTTTCAGGATATATATATATATATATATATATATATATATATATATATATACATACGTATGAAATACTTGACTTGGTGAATTCTAGCTGTCAATATACTCCTCCCCTCTTAACCACGCCCCCAACCACGCCCCCCACCCCCACCTCCCGAAATCGGAGGTCTCAAGGTTGGCAAGTATGGTTTACTTGTGTGCAATATCATGAGCAATACAAGGAGCCCTGCAGCTTGTTTACTTGTGTGTGATATCATGAGCGATACAAGCAGTCCTGCAGCGTGTTGTCTTGTGTGCGATGTCATGTGCGATACAAGCAACCCTGCAACTTGTTTACATGACTGTTCATAACAAATAGGTTAGTGTTTTTGTTCATCTGTACCATTGTTCTCTGTTTGACTCATTGCACTCCAAAAAATAATACAAGTATGTATGATTCCTGCTGATATCGTGTCATATCAATATCCGTATCGACCCACACTCGAGGCTTCAATATCAGTATCGTATCGGAAGGGAAAATGTTGGATCGGGACACCCTCAGTTATATTTTCTCCTCCAATATCCAAGCCAGTAAATTTGGGCAATATCGCACCAACAGTACATTTTGGGGTACACAAAGTCCTAAATGAACTTAAACTTAAACTTTCTGTCTTGCCTCTGGTGAGGGCGGTCGCATTTTTTTCCGCTCCCTTCTTCTCCCAGCTTGCTCTCATTTTTTTTTTTTTTTTTTTGTCTGAACTTTTTTGAAGCCTCTTTCTTTGCGCTGGTTTGGGCCGGGCTGTGGCGATTTCTGAACTGAATCGCAAGATGGATCACATCATGGAGAAGCTTGAAAAGAAAAAATGTAATATGAGAGCAGCCAGCATGGACGAATAGAACAGACAAGTCATTGTATTGTCTGCTCGTGGAAAACAAACATCCTAATCTATGATTTTACTCCCTCGAATGGCCTTGACGCTGTGAACAACAGGAACAGGCTGTTCTGAAAACACCCCCGAGGACACCTCAATGATGGACGCTTTTGACCCCCCTCCCTCCTCAACGACACCTGGAGTCGAACTTTTGCTTGCATGCAGAACGGCGTGGCGAAGTTGGTAGAGGGGCCGTGCCAGCAATCGGAGGGTTGCTGGTTACTGGGGTTCAATCCCCACCTTCTACCATCCTGGTCACGTCCGTTGTGTCCTTGGGCAAGACACTTCACCCTTGCTCCTGATGGGTGCTGGTTAGCGCCTTGCATGGCAGCTCCCGCCATCAGTGTGTGAATGGGTGAATGTGGAAATACTGTCAAAGCGCTTTGAGTACCTTGAAGGTAGAAAAGCGCTATACAAGTATAACCCATGTATTTATTTATTTAGCCTATGAACATTACATCATCACACCCAAGACAATGGGCACATACACACACACACCTCCCCTCCCCACGCCTTCACCACCGCTTGTTTCCCCTCGGGGTGATGGACGGCTGGCAGCGCTTCATAGCAGCAGTTGACCTCCAGGGCCCCAACTCCCCGCCCCTCTGTTTCGAGTTGTCGTGATTAAATGTAACGTATTTATGTGTGCATTGCATGGAGGTTTTTTTCCCACTCCAGACTAGGCCCCCTTAGGAGCCCAGTCTAGATTGTATTTTTTTACTCATCTTCTTCCCCAGCGTTTTACCTTTTTCTTATCTTTTACGGGGCGCCTTGTGGCGACCCATCAGCGTTCCTGTTCTGTAACCTTGTACACTGTTTGTTTGTCTAATCTTGAACGGGTTTGTGCTGAAAACATAGTTTCGTTGTACTTGTGCAATGACAATAAAGACCTATTCTGAACGCTAATGCTAGCATGCTAACAGAATGCGTAAAGTACCAAGTTATAGCACTCTGAGGCGTTAAGCTGCAAAATTGGCTAGAGAAAATTAGCATGCTAACGTTAACATGCTAACAGTTAGCATGCGTCAAGTGACTCTAAGGCGTTCAACTGCAAAATTGGCTAAAGAAAATTAGCACGCTAACGTTAACATGCTAACAGTTAGCATGCGTCAAGTGACTCTAAGACAGCGTTTCTCAAAGTGTGGGGCGCGCCCCACTGGTGGGGAATAGAGACATGACAGGTGGGGCGAGGAACGGGAGGAAATTTCACTTTAATTTTTTTTTTTTAATTATTATATTCTTAGATTATTTTTTTTACTATGCTTTCATTTTCTATACACACTGTAAATCACTTTGTGATTCTGTCTGTGAAATCCGCTATATAAATAAATGGAAATTACCGGTACTTATTTTTACTGTAGGCTATATATTTCTCGGTACGAGCGAAAGTTTGACAGACATAGCAACAGTAACTAATGGGGGCGGGGCTAAGCGGAACAAACTTTCGCGCGGATGGGTAGCAGGCTAATGTGTGGATCACAATTACACAAATATATACATTAGTGACTCGCACCTCAAAGGTCGTCGAGCCAGAGCCAGCGCCTGCAGAGAAACAAAAATCTGACGGGCACACACTGTCATTCACCGGGAAGCACTTGCGTCAAGGCAGCTCAGCCCCGAACTCAATGAGGTTTTAACAGATGTGAGCGCGGTAAATTTGATCAAAACACGACCACTGAAAGTGCGACTGTTCTCTGCACTGTGTGAGGAAATGGGAGCTGATCACACAGCCGTGCTGTTTCACAGTGAAGCAAGGTGGCTCTCCTGGGGGAAAGTGCTGTCACTTGCCCTGTCTTGCCAAATGCATAGCTCCTCCTTTTTTTTTGTGCAAAGATTGCAAAGTGGCACTTTTATTGTATTTATTATTGAACTTGATGCAAGTTATTTGATTTATTTTTTAACTTGATGCAAGTTATAACACTTTTTTTATTTTTTATTATTGAACTTGATGCAAGTTATAACACTTTTGTTTTATTTATTATTGAACTTGATGCAAGTTATAACACTTTTTTTGATTTATTATTGAACTTGATGCAAGTTATAACACTTTTGTTTTATTTATTACTGAACTTGATGCAAGTTATAACACTTTTTTTGATTTATTATTGAACTTGATGCAAGTTATTTGATTTATTATTGAACTTGATGCAAGTTATAACACTTTTTTTGATTTATTATTGAACTTGATGCAAGTTATTTGATTTATTATTGAACTTGATGCAAGTTATAACACTTTTATTTGATTTATTATTGAACTTGATGCAAGTTATAACACTTTTTTTTATTATTGAACTTGATGCAAGTTATAACACTTTTGTTTTATTTATTATTGAACTTGATGCAAGTTATAACACTTTTTTTTATTTATTATTGAACTTGATGCAAGTTATTTGATTTATTATTGAACTTGATGCAAGTTATAACACTTTTTTGATTTATTATTGAACGTGATGCAAGTTATAACACTTTTTGATTTATTATTGAACTTGATGCAAGTTATAACACTTTTTTGATTTATTATTGAACTTGATGCAAGTTATAACACTTTTTTTGATTTATTATTGAACTTGATGCAAGTTATAACACTTTTATTTGATTTATTATTGAACTTGATGTAAGTTATAACACTTTTTTTGATTTATTATTGAACGTGATGCAAGTTATAACACTTTTTTTGATTTATTATTGAACTTGATGCAAGTTATAACAGTTTTTTTTATTTATTATTGAACTTGATGCAAGTTATAACACTTTTTTGATTTATTATTGAACGTGATGCAAGTTATAACACTTGTTTTGATTTATTATTGAACGTGATGCAAGTTATAACACTTTTTTTTATTTATTATTGAACTTGATGCAAGTTATAACAGTTTTTTTGATTTATTATTGAACGTGATGCAAGTTATAACACTTTTTTTGATTTATTATTGAACTTGATGCAAGTTATAACAGTTTTTTTTATTTATGATTGAACTTGATGCAAGTTATACCACAGCTGCACAGTTATTTTATTTATTATTGAACTTAATGTTATTTTATGTTATTGAGTTTGAATGTATACAGCTTGATGTTCAATAAATTTGAAAATGTTAAAGCTTGGCATTAGCGCTCTGTTGGGGCGATGGGGGCAGGTGGGGCTTGAAAACTCCCCCTTGTCCAAAGTGGGGGATGACAAAAAAAGTTTGAGAACCACTGCTCTAAGGCGTTTAACTGCAAAATTGGCTAGAGAAAATTAGCACGCTAACGTTAACATGCTAACAGTTAGCATGCGTAAAGTGACTCTAAGGCGTTCAACTGCAAAATTGGCTAGAGAAAATTAGCACGCTAACGTTAACATGCTAACAGTTAGCATGCGTAAAGTGACTCTAAGGCCTTCAACTGCAAAATTGGCTATAATAAGTTAGCATGCTAATAGTTAGCATGCTAACAGTTAGCATGCTAAACTGCAAAATTGGTTAAATCTACGGCAGGTAGAAGAATTAAACGCTCTGCCACTAGAGGGCAGAAGATACATAACTATTGCATCATTTCCATTACCATGACATGGCTGTCATCTTCAGACGCTGGCGCCGGCAGTGGACTGGCTGGACTTCCTGTCGTCGTCTTTGTTGCCTCTGGAACTCAACGACACCGAACCCGTTGTGGTCTACGCCCGGGAATATCTGCAACAAGTCTCAGAACTCATCAACCGGACGGAGCACAGGTGATACACACACACAATCATAATAATCACACAATCATCATACAGTCGTCCCTCGTTTATCGCTGTTAATACACTGTTAATACATCATACTGAACAGCGCCCAATACTACTGTGCTATTGATATTTTTCATGTAAAATTAGCACCAAAAAAAAGTTATCATGCTAACAATTTATATGACTCTGAGGCTTTCGGCTGCAAAATTGGCTAAAAATGTAAGCATGCTAACAATTAGAATATGGCAAGAACCAAGTTATGTGATCCTGAGGCGTTCGGCTGCAAAATTGGCACAAAAAAAGTTAGCACATAACGTTAGCATGCTAACAGTTAACATGTGTCAAGTACTGAATTATATGACTAAAGCGTTCGGCTGCAAAATTGGCTGAAAATGTTAGCATGCTAACAGTTAACACGTGTCAAGTACGAAGTTAAATGAGTCTGTGGCGTTTGACTGCAAAATTTGCACAAAAAAGTTAGCACATAATGTTAGCATGTGTCAAGTACTGAATTATATGGCTAAAGCGTTCAGCTGCAAAATTGGCTGAAAATGTTAGCATGCTAACAGTTGACATGTGTCAAGTACGAAGTTCTATGAGTATGAGGCGTTTGGCTGCAAAATTGGCACAAAAAAGTTAGCACATAATGTTAGCATGTGTCAAGTACTGAAATATATGACTAAAGCGTTCGGCTGCAAAATTGGCTGAAAATGTTAGCATGCTAACAATTAACATGTGTCAAGTACGAAGTTATGAGTCTGAGGCGTTCGATTGCAAAATTGGCACAAAAAAGTTAGCACATAATGTTAGCATGTGTCAAGTACTGAATTATATGACTAAAGCATTCGGCTGCAAAATTGGCTGAAAATATTGGCATGCTAACGGTTAACATGTGTCATGTACAAAGTTTTATGAGTCCGGGTCGTTCGGCTGCAAAATTGGCCCAAAAAAGTTAGCACATAATGTTAGTATGTGTCAAGTACTGAATTATATGACTAAAGCGTTCGGCAGCAAAATTGGCTGAAAAAGTTGGCATGCTAACAGTTAACATGTGTCAAGTACGAAGTTATGAGTCTGAGGTGTTCGGCTTCAAAATTGGCACAAAAAAGTTAGCACATAACGTTAGCATGTGTCAAGTACTGAAATATATGACTGAAGCGTTCGGCTGCAAAATTGGCACATTTTTTTTTAGCACATAACGTTAGCATGTGTCAAGTACTGAAATATATGACTGAAGCGTTCGGCTGCAAAATAGGCTGAAAATGTTAGCATGCTAACAGTTAACATGTGTCAAGTACGAAGTTATGAGTCTGAGGTGTTCGGCTGCAAAATTGGCACAAAAAAGTTAGCACATAACGTTAGCATGTGTCAAGTACTGAAATATATGACTGAAGCGTTCGGCTGCAAAATTGACACATTTTTTAGCACATAACGTTAGCATGTGTCAAGTACTGAAATATATGACTGAAGCGTTCGGCTGCAAAATAGGCTGAAAATGTTAGCATGCTAACAGTTAACATGTGTCAAGTACGAAGTTATGAGTCTGAGGCGTTTGATTGCAAAATTGGCACAAAAAAGTTAGAACATAATGTTAGCATGTGTCAAGTACTGAATTATATGACTAAAGCGTTCGGCTGCAAAATTGGCTGAAAATATTGGCATGCTAACGGTTAACATGTGTCATGTACAAAGTTTTATGAGCCCGAGTCGTTCGGCTGCAAAATTGGCACAAAAAAGTTAGCACATAATGTTAGTATGTGTCAAGTACTGAATTATATGACTAAAGCGTTCGGCTGCAAAATAGGCTGAAAATGTTAGCATGCTAACAGTTAACATGTGTCAAGTACGAAGTTATGAGTCTGAGGTGTTCGGCTGCAAAATTGGCACAAAAAAGTTAGCACATAATGTTAGCATGTGTCAAGTACTGAAATATATGACTAAAGCGTTCGGCTGCAAAATTGGCTGAAAATGTTGGCATGCTAACAGTTAACATGTGTCAAGTACAAAGTTCTATGAGTCTGAGGCGTTCGGCTGCAAAATTGGCACAAAAATGTTAGCACATAACGTTAGCATGTGTCAAGTACTGAAGTATAGGACTAAAGCGTTCGGCAGCAAAATTGGCTGAAAAAGTTGGCATGCTAACGGTTAACGTGTCAAGTACGAAGATCTAAGAGTCTGAGGCGTTTGGCTGCAAAATTGGCACAAAAAAGTTAACACATAACGTTAGCATGTGTCAAGTACTGAAATATATGACTAAAGCGTTCGGCTGCAACATTGGCTGAAAAGGTTGGTATGCTAACGGTTAACATGTGTCATATACGAAGTTATATGAGTCTGAGTCGTTCGGCTGCAAAATTGGCACAAAAAAGTTAGCACATAACGTTAGCATGTGTCAAGTACTGAAATATATGACTAAAGCGTTCGGCTGCAAAATTGGCTGAAAATGTTAGCATGCTAACAGTTAACATGTGTCAAGTACGAAGTTAAATGAGTCTGAGTCGTTCGGCTGCAAAATTGGCACAAAAAAGTTAGCACATAACCTTAGCATGTGTCAAGTACTGAAATATATGACTAAAGCGTTCGGCTGCATAATTGGCTGAAAATGTTAGCATGCTAACAGTTAACATGTGTCAAGTACGAAGTTAAATGAGTCTGAGTCGTTCGGCTGCAAAATTGGCACAAAAAAGTTAGCACATAACGTTAGCATGTGTCAAGTACTGAAATATATGACTAAAGCGTTCAGCAGCAAAATTGGCTGAAAAGGTTGGCATGCTAACAGTTAACACGTGTCATGTACAAAGTTATATGAGTCTGAGGCGTTTGGCTGCAAAATTGGCACAAAAAAGTTAGCATATAAGTTTAGCATGCTAACAGTTAACATGTGTCATGTAGTGAGTTATATGACTAAAGCGTTGGGCTGCAAGACAGTTAGTAATGCTGTCTGAGGCTGAGCCAATCAGGAGCCAACAATGATTGTTTTGGTCTGGAGTGGCCAATACTATTGGACTATTTGATATTTTTACTTCTTTTAGCCATTTTCATGCTTGAAATGCTTAATTTAGGGCAATGGTGAAGTAGAATATACTTTGTTACTAATAGCACAAAGCTAAAAAGGATGTTGTTATCAGATAGTTTGGCATATTTTAATAGACCTACATTGTATTGTTTTTAGTATCTTTCACATTCAATGTGCCCCCCCTCAGCCCTCGCTGGAAAAAGTGTGGACACCCCTGTGGTAGAATTTGCTGGAAAAAAAACACAATGTGTTGAAGCACAATATATGAAGCAAGAAATGGCGAGAAAGGACTGTAATCACGCAATCATTATATCTGCTGCCCCCTTCTGTCAATAACAGTTACTACAGGCACTGATGATGATCTCGGTGTGTGCGTGTGTGTGTGTGTGTGTGTGTGTGTGTGTGTGTGTGTGTGTGTGTGTGTGTGTGTGTGTGTGTGTGTGTGTGTGTGTGTGTGTGTGCAGTCTGTTGAACAATTACATGATATGGACGCTAGTTCAGAAAAGCGTCGCTAGTCTGGATCAACGTTTTGAGAACGCTCAGGATAAACTACTGGAAAGTCTCTACGGGACAAAGAAGGTACTCGCAGCATTTTTACGAGTATTAGTGGAAGTAGTACACTGACGAGTAATGTGTGTGTGTGTGTGTGTGTTGCAGTCGTGCACGCCACGCTGGCAGACGTGTATCGGGAACACTGACGAAACTCTTGGCTTTGCATTGGGGGCGCTCTTTGTCAAAGCCACCTTCGACAAGCACAGCAAGGAGATTGTAAGTCCAAAGGGGTCAAAGGGCATCTGAGGGGTTCAAATGGTGTCTCGGGGGTCTGAAGGGGTCAAAGGGTGTTTGAAGGCGTCTAAGGGCGTCACAGGGGGTCTAAAGGGGTCAAAAGGCATCTAAAGAAGTCAAAGCGGTTCTAAAGTGCATCTATGGGGATCAAAGGGGGTCTGAAGGTGTCTAAGAAGGTCAAAGGGGGTCTAAAGTGCATCTATGGGGTAAAAGGGGGCCTGAAGGCGTCTAAGGGTGTGAAAGGGGGTCAAAAGGCATCTAAAGAAGTAAAAGCGGGTCTAAAGTGCATCTATGGGGATCAAAGGGGGCCTGAAGGCGTCAAAGAAGGTCAAAGGGGGTCTAAAGTGCATCTATGGGGGTATAAGGGGTCTGAAGGCATCAAAGGGGGTCTAAAGTGCATCTAAGGGGGTCAAAAGGGGTCTGAAGTGCATCTAAGGGGGCCAAAGGGGGTCTGAAGTGCATCTAAGGGGGCCAAAGGGGGTTTAAAGTGCATTTAAGAGGGCCACAGGGGGTCTGAAGTGCATCCAAGGGGGCCAAAAGGGGTCTAAAGTGCATCGAAGAGGGCCACAGGGGGTCTAAGGCGCATCTAAGGGGGCTAAAGGTGGTCTAAAGTGCATCTAAGGGGGTCAAAAGGCATTGAAAGGGGGTCTAAAGGTGTCTAAGGGGGTCAAAAGGGGTCTGAAGTGCATCTAAGGGGGCCAAAGGGGGTCTGAAGTGCATCTAAGGGGGCCAAAGAGGGTTTAAAGTGCATCTAAGAGGGCCACAGGGGGTCTTAAGTGCATCTAAGGGGGCCAAAGGGGGTTTAAAGTGAATCTAAGAGGGCCACAGGGGGTCTAAATTGCATCTAAGGGAGTCAAAGAGGGTTTAAAGTGCATCTAAGAGGGTCAAAGGGCATCTAAAGAAGTCAAAGCGGTTCTAAAGTGCATCTATGGGGATCAAAGAGGGTCTGAAGGTGTCTAAGAAGGTCAAAGGGGGTCTAAAGTGCATCTATGGGGACCAAAGGGGGTCTGAAGGTGTCTAAGAAGGTCAAAGGGGGTCTAAAGTGCATCTATGGGTTAAAAGGGGGTCTGAAGGCGTCTAAAGGTGTCAAAGGGGGTCAAAAGGCATCTAAAGAAGTAAAAGCGGGTCTAAAGTGCATCTATGGGGATCAAAGGGGGCCTGAAGGCGTCAAAGAAAGTCAAAGGGGGTCTAAAGTGCATCTATGGGAGTCAAACGGGGTCTGAAGGCGTCTAAGACGGTCAAAGGGGGTCTAAAGTGCATCTAAGGGGGCCAAAGAGGGTTTAAAGTGCATCTAAGAGGGCCACAGGGGGTCTTAAGTGCATCTAAGGGGGCCAAAGGGGGTTTAAAGTGAATCTAAGAGGGCCACAGGGGGTCTAAATTGCATCTAAGGGAGTCAAAGAGGGTGTAAAGTGCATCTAAGAGGGTCAAAGGGCATCTAAAGAAGTCAAAGCGGTTCTAAAGTGCATCTATGGGGATCAAAGAGGGTCTGAAGGTGTCTAAGAAGGTCAAAGGGGGTCTAAAGTGCATCTATGGGGCCCAAAGGGGGTCTGAAGGTGTCTAAGAAGGTCAAAGGGGGTCTAAAGTGCATCTATGGGGACCAAAGGGGGTCTGAAGGTGTCTAAGAAGGTCAAAGGGGGTCTAAAGTGCATCTATGGGGTAAAAGGGGGTCTGAAGGCGTCTAAGGGTGTCAAAGGGGGTCAAAAGGCATCTAAAGAAGTAAAAGCGGGTCTAAAGTGCATCTATGGGGATCAAAGGGGGCCTGAAGGCGTCAAAGAAAGTCAAAGGGGGTCTAAAGTGCATCTATGGGAGTCAAACGGGGTCTGAAGGCGTCTAAGACGGTCAAAGGGGGTCTAAAGTGCATCTATGGGGGTATAAGGGGGTCTGAAGGCGTCAAAGGGGGTCTAAAGTGCATCTAAGGGGGTCAAAAGGGGTCTGAAGTGCATCTAAGGGGGCCAAAGGGGGTCTGAAGTGCATCTAAGGGGGCCAAAAGAGTCTGAAGTGCATCTAAGGGGGCCAAAGAGGGTTTAAAGTGAATCTAAGAGGGCCACAGGGGGTCTAAATTGCATCTAAGGGGGTCAAAGAGGGTTTAAATTGCATCTAAGAGGGTCAAAGGGGGTCTAAAGTGCATCTATGGGGGTGTAAGGGGTCTGAAGGCGTCAAAGGGGGTCTAAAGTGCATCTAAGGGGGTCAAAAGGGGTCTGAAGTGCATCTAAGGGGGCCAAAGGGGGTCTGAAGTGCATCTAAGGGGGCCAAAGGGGGTTTAAAGTGCATTTAAGAGGGCCACAGGGGGTCTGAAGTGCATCCAAGGGGGCCAAAAGGGGTCTAAAGTGCATCGAAGAGGGCCACAGGGGGTCTAAGGCGCATCTAAGGGGGCTAAAGGTGGTCTAAAGTGCATCTAAGGGGGTCAAAAAGCATTGAAAGGGGGTCTAAAGGTGTCTAAGGGGGTCAAAAGGGGTCTGAAGTGCATCTAAGGGGGCCAAAGAGGGTTTAAAGTGCATCTAAGAGGGCCACAGGGGGTCTTAAGTGCATCTAAGGGGGCCAAAGGGGGTTTAAAGTGAATCTAAGAGGGCCACAGGGGGTCTAAATTGCATCTAAGGGAGTCAAAGAGGGTTTAAAGTGCATCTAAGAGGGTCAAAGGGCATCTAAAGAAGTCAAAGCGGTTCTAAAGTGCATCTATGGGGATCAAAGAGGGTCTGAAGGTGTCTAAGAAGGTCAAAGGGGGTCTAAAGTGCATCTATGGGGACCAAAGGGGGTCTGAAGGTGTCTAAGAAGGTCAAAGGGGGTCTAAAGTGCATCTATGGGGTAAAAGGGGGTCTGAAGGCGTCTAAGGGTGTCAAAGGGGGTCAAAAGGCATCTAAAGAAGTAAAAGCGGGTCTAAAGTGCATCTATGGGGATCAAAGGGGGCCTGAAGGCGTCAAAGAAAGTCAAAGGGGGTCTAAAGTGCATCTATGGGAGTCAAACGGGGTCTGAAGGCGTCTAAGACGGTCAAAGGGGGTCTAAAGTGCATCTAAGGGGGCCAAAGAGGGTTTAAAGTGCATCTAAGAGGGCCACAGGGGGTCTTAAGTGCATCTAAGGGGGCCAAAGGGGGTTTAAAGTGAATCTAAGAGGGCCACAGGGGGTCTAAATTGCATCTAAGGGAGTCAAAGAGGGTTTAAAGTGCATCTAAGAGGGTCAAAGGGCATCTAAAGAAGTCAAAGCGGTTCTAAAGTGCATCTATGGGGATCAAAGAGGGTCTGAAGGTGTCTAAGAAGGTCAAAGGGGGTCTAAAGTGCATCTATGGGGTCCAAAGGGGGTCTGAAGGTGTCTAAGAAGGTCAAAGGGGGTCTAAAGTGCATCTATGGGGACCAAAGGGGGTCTGAAGGTGTCTAAGAAGGTCAAAGGGGGTCTAAAGTGCATCTATGGGGTAAAAGGGGGTCTGAAGGCGTCTAAGGGTGTCAAAGGGGGTCAAAAGGCATCTAAAGAAGTAAAAGCGGGTCTAAAGTGCATCTATGGGGATCAAAGGGGGCCTGAAGGCGTCAAAGAAAGTCAAAGGGGGTCTAAAGTGCATCTATGGGAGTCAAACGGGGTCTGAAGGCGTCTAAGACGGTCAAAGGGGGTTTAAAGTGCATCTATGGGGGTATAAGGGGGTCTGAAGGCGTCAAAGGGGGTCTAAAGTGCATCTAAGGGGGTCAAAAGGGGTCTGAAGTGCATCTAAGGGGGCCAAAGGGGGTCTGAAGTGCATCTAAGGGGGCCAAAAGAGTCTGAAGTGCATCTAAGGGGGCCAAAGAGGGTTTAAAGTGAATCTAAGAGGGCCACAGGGGGTCTAAATTGCATCTAAGGGGGTCAAAGAGGGTTTAAATTGCATCTAAGAGGGTCAAAGGGGGTCTAAAGTGCATCTAAGGGGGTCAAAAGGGGTCTGAAGTGCATATAATAGGGCCAAAGGGGGTTTAAAGTGCATCTAAGAGGGCCAAAGGGGGTTTAAAGTGCATCTAAGAGGGCCACAGGGGGTCTGAAGTGCATCTAAGGGGGCCAAAAGGGGTCTAAAGTGCATTGAAGAGGGCCACAGGGGGTCTAAGGCGCATCTAAGGGGGCTAAAGGTGGTCTAAAGTGCATCTAAGGGGGTCAAAAGGCATTGAAGGGGGGTGAAAGGGGGTCTAAAGGTGTCTAAGGGGGTCAAAAGGGGTCTGAAGTGCATCTAAGGGGGCCAAAGGGGGTCTGAAGTGCATCTAAGGGGGAAAATAGGGGTCTGAAGGGCATCTAAGGGGGCCAAAGAGGGTTTAAAGTGCATCTAAGAGGGCCACAGGGGGTCTGAAGTGCATCTAAGGGGGCCAAAGGGGGTTTAAAGTGAATCTAAGAGGGCCACAGGGAGTCTAAATTGCATCTAAGGGGGTCAAAGAGGGTTTAAAGTGCATCTAAGAGGGTCAAAGGGGGTCTAAAGTGCATCTAAGGGGGTCAAAAGGGGTCTGAAGTGCATCTAAGGGGGCCAAAGGGGGTCTGAAGTGCATCTAAGGGGGCCAAAGGGGGTCTGAAGTGCATCTAAGGGGGCCAAAAGGGGTCTGAAGTGCATCTAAGGGAGCCAAAGAGGGATTAAAGTGAATCTAAGAGGGCCACAGGGGGTCTAAATTGCATCTAAGGGGGTCAAAGAGGGTTTAAAGTGCATCTAAGAAGGTCAAAGGGGGTCTAAAGTGCATCTAAGGGGGTCAAAAGGGGTCTGAAGTGCATCTAAGGGGACCTAAAGGGGTCTAAAGTGCATATAAGAGGGCCAAAGGGGGTTTAAAGTGCATCTAAGAGGGCTACAGGGGGTCTGAAGTGCATCTAAGGGGGCCAAAAGGGGTCTAAAGTGCATCTAAGAGGGCCACAGGGGGTCTAAAGCGCATTTAAGGGGGCTAAAGGTGGTCTAAAGTGCATCTAAGGGGGTCAAAAGGCATCGGAGAGGGGTGAAAGGTGGTCTAAAGGTGTCTAAGGGGGTCAAAAGGGGTCTGAAGTGCATCTAAGGGGGCCAAAGGGGGTCTGAAGTGCATCTAAGGGGGCCAATAGGGGTCTGAAGTGCATCTAAGGGGGCCAAAGGGGGTCTGAAGGTATGAAAGGGTGTCTAACGGGTCAAATGGGAATATTAGGGTGTCAGTGGGGTCTAAAAAGGGTGAAATGTCATCTAAAGAGGTCAAATGACATCTGAAAGGGTCAAACAGTGTCTAAGGGGTCTAAATGGGTCAAACAGTGTCTGAAGGCGTTTAAGGGCATAACAGGGCATCTAAGGGTCTTAAAGGGCTCAAGGGACGTCTAAGTGGGTCTAAAGTGCATCTAAGTGGGTCAAAGAGGGTCTGAAGGCGTCTAAGGGCATCAAAGGGTGTCTATGGGTTGAGAAAGGGCATCCAAGGGTCTAAAAGGGGGTCTAAAGAGGTTAAAAGGCATATGAAAGTGTCTGAAGGCATCTAAGGGGGTCTGAGGGTTCTAAAGGGCTCAAAGGATCTGCAAGGGGGTCTTAAGGGCTCAAAAGCCATCTAAGGGAGTCTTAAGTGCATCTAAGGAGTTAAAGGGTGTCTGAAGTGCATCTAAGGCGATCAAAAGAGGTCTGAAGGCGTCTAAGGGGGTGAAAGGGAATCTTAAGGGCTCAAAGGGGGTCTGAAGGCGTCTAAGGGGGTCAAGGGGGATCTTAAGGAGTGAAAGGGGGTCTGAAGGCGTCGAAGGGGTTCAGATTTTAAAGAGTTAAAGGGGGTCTGAAGTGCATCTAAGGCGATCAAAAGGGGTCTGAAGGCATCTAAGGGGGTCAAAGGGGATCTTAAGGGGTCAAAGGGGGTCTGAAGGCGTCTAAGGGGGTCAAAGGGGGTCTTAAGGGGTGAAAGGGGGTCTGAAGGCGTCGAAGGGGTTCAGATCTTAAGGAGTTAAAGGGGGTCTGAAGTGCATCTAAGGCGATCAAAAGGGGTCTGAAGGTGTCTAAGGGGGTCAAAAGGGATCTTAAGGGGTCAAAGGGGGTCTGAAGGCGTCCTGAAGACGTCTAAGGGGGTCAAAGGGGATCTTAAGGGGTCAAAGGGGGTCTGAAGGCGTCGAACTGCATGAAAGAGCAACTAAGGGGTTTAAAGGGCGTCAAATGGGATGAAAGTAGGTTTTAGGGGGTCAAAGGACATCTGAAGGGGTCAAAGGGGTCCAAATGTTCTGTGCTTACCTGGTCGGGTGTTGTTGTTTTTTGTCAGGCTGAGGAGATGATAAACGAAATCCGTGCCGCATTCAAACATGCTTTGGATCGACTCAACTGGATGGATGACAACACCAGACAAGCTGCTAAAGACAAGGCACACACACACACACACTCACGCACACAGACACACACAAAAGTTAAGCAGTGCTTACAGGTGTGTGTTCATTGTGTCATCAGGCCGACTCTATTTACGACATGATCGGCTTCCCAGAATTTATAATGGACCCCAAAGAACTGGACGACGTTTATGACGGGGTGAGTGACATCCTGTCATGTGTGACGGGGTGAGTGACATCCTGTCATGTGTGACGGGGTGAGTGACATCCTGTCATGTGTGACGGGGTGAGTGACATCCTGTCATGTGTGACGGGGTGAGTGACATCCTGTCATGTGTGACGGGGTGAGTGACATCCTGTCATGTGTGACGGGGTGAGTGACATCCTGTCATGTGTGACGGGGTGAGTGACATCCTGTCATGTGACGGGGTGAGTGACATCCTGTCATGTGTGACGGGGTGAGTGACTTCCTGTCATGTGACGGGGTGAGTGACATCCTGTCATGTGTGACGGGGTGAGTGACATCCTGTCATGTGTGACAGGGTGAGTGACATGTGTGACGGGGTGAGTGACATCATGTCATGTGTGACGGGGTGAGTGACATCCTGTCATGTGACCACAGAGAGACGGAAGACATGTTTTCTTTATTTCTTCTGTGTTCCAGTACGACGTGTCAGATGACAGTTTCTTTTTGAACATGCTCAACTTTTACAACTTCTCCTCACGCGTCATGGCCGACCAACTGAGGAAGACTCCCAACAAAGACCAGTGAGAACACACTGATACACACACACTACACACACTACTACACACTACAACAACCACTACTACACACTACAAGCCACTACTACACTACAACACACTACTGCACTACAACACACTACTGCACTTCAACACACTACTACACTACAATCCACTACTACACTACAATCCACTACTACACTACAATCCACTACTACACTACAACACACTACTGCACTTCAACACACTACTACACTACAATCCACTACTACACTACAATCCACTACAACACACTACTGCACTTCAATCCACTACTACACTACAATCCACTACTACACTACAACACACTACTGCACTTCAACACACTACTGCACTTCAACACACTACTGCACTACAACACACTACGACACTACAATCCACTACTACACTACAATCCACTACTACACTACAACACACTACTGCACTTCAACACACTACTGCATTTCAACACACTACTGCACTACAACACACTACTACACTACAACACACTACTACACTACAACACACTACTACACTACAATATACTACTACACTAAATAACACAACTACACTACAATCCACTACTACACTACAATCCACTACTACACTACAATCCACTACTACACTACAACGCACTACTACACTACAAAACACTACTACTCTACAACACACTACTACACTACAACAGACAATTACACTACAACAGACAATTACACTACAACACACTACTACACTACAACGCACTACTACACTACAAAACACTACTACTCTACAACACACTACTACACTACAACAGACAATTACACTACAACACACTACTACACTACAACACACTACTACACTACAACACACTACTACACTACAACGCACTACTACACTACAAAACACTACTACTCTACAACACACTACTACACTACAACACACTACTACACTACAAAACACTACTACTCTACAACACACTAATATACTGTAAAACACTACAACACACTACTACCCTACAACACACTACTACACTACAACACACTACTACACTACAACACACTAATATACTGTAAAACACTACTACACAATACAAAACACTACTACACACTACTACCCTACTATCGGAGAAGCTTACCGCTCTGCAAGGCCAAATTATGATTTGAGAGCCAGAATGAAGAATTAGACCAGGCTTATCCACTGGAATGTTTGCCCGCCCCAACCAAAACAATCCTGACCTACAATTGGGCTCCCTTTGCAAGTGGTCTTGGCAAGGTCGTGCTGTGAACATCCCAGCGAGACTAAAGACGCTCTGAAACCCTCTCCGCCTTCTCGGAGAACACCTGGGATGTTGTCTCTGTTGGCCTCCGGGCTTATGGGCAAAACACGCACCCTTGGACCGCTACGACACAGACACAGGAACTTTATACTGCTTGTCTACTTTTGGAGAACAGGCGACACACAGCAGACATCAAACCACTGAAGATTGTCTTTTCCTCCCCTTGTCTCCTCCCGCCTGGCGCCAGGTGGAGCATGACTCCGCCCACAGTCAACGCCTACTACATGCCCACCAAGAACGGCATCGTCTTCCCAGCCGGGATCCTTCAAGCTCCGTTCTACGCTCGAGATCACCCCAAGTCAGTTTGTCTCTTTTTCCTACCCCTGAAGTCTTTGAAGTCGCTACTATTGAAGATGTCCGATAATAACTTTTTTGCCCATATTCCGATATTGTCCAACTCTTAATTACCGATTCTGATATCAACCGATACCGATATATACAGTCGTGGAATGAACACATTATTATGCCTAATTTTGTTGTGATGCCCCGCTGGATGCATTAAACAATGTAACAAGGTTTTACAAAATAAATCAACTCAAGTTATGGAAAATAATGCCAACATGGCACTGCCATATTTATTATTGAAGTCACAAAGTGCATTATTTTTTTTAACATGCCTCAAAACAGCAGCTTGGAATTTGGGACATGCTCTCCCTGAGAGAGCATGAGGAGGTTGAGGTGGACGGGGGGGGTATATATTGTAGCGTCCCGGAAGAGTTAGTGCTGCAAGGGGTTCTTGGTATTTGTTCTGTTGTGTTTGGTCCGGTGGCCATGGATGAAGTGCTGGCTGTCCAGAGTCGGGACCCGGGGTGGACCGCTCGCCTGTGCATCGGTTGGGGACATCTTTGCACTGCTGACCCGTCTCCGCTCGGGATGGTCTCCTGCTGGCCCCACTATGGACTGGACTCTCACTATTATGTTAGATCCACTATGGACTGGACTCTCACTATTATGTTAGATCCACTATGGACTGGACTCTCACTATTATGCCAGATCCACTATGGACTGGACTCACACACTATTATGCCAGATCCACTATGGACTGGACTCTCACACTATTATGCCAGATCCACTATGGACTGGACTCACACACTATTATGTTAGATCCACTATGGACTGGACTCTCACTATTATGTTAGATCCACTATGGACTGGACTCTCACTATTATGTTAGATCCACTATGGACTGGACTCTCACACTATTATGTTAGGTCCACTATGGACTGGACTCTCACTATTATGTTAGATCCACTATGGACTGGACTCTCACTGTTATGTTAGATCCACTATGGACTGGACTCTCACTATTATGTTAGATCCACTATGGACTGGACTCTCACTAGTATGTTAGATCCACTATGGACTGGACTCTCACACTATTATGTTAGATCCACTATGGACTAACATAATATAATAATTCCACTATGGACTGGACTCTCACACTATTATGTTAGGTCCACTATGGACTGGACTCTCACTATTATGTTAGATCCACAATGGACTGGACTCTCACACTATTATGTTAGATCCACTATCGACTGGACTCTAACTATAATGTTAGAGCCACTATGGACTGGACTCTCACTATTATGTTAGATCCACTATAGACTGGACTCTCACACTATTATGTTAGATCCACTATGGACTGGACTCTCACTATTATGTTAGATCCACTATGGACTGGGCTCTCACACTAGTATGTTAGATCCACTATGGACTGGACTCTCACACTATTATGTTAGATCCACTATGGACTGGACTCTCACACTATTATGTTAGATCCACTATGGACTGGACTCTCACACTATTATGTTAGATCCACTATGGACTGGACTCTCACTATTATGTTAGATCCACTATGGACTGGACTCTCACTATTATGTTAGATCCACTATGGACTGGACTCTCACTATTATGTTAGATCCACTATGGACTGGACTCTCACTATTATGTTAGATCTACTATGGACTGGACTCTCACTATTATGTTAGATCCACTATGGACTGGACTCTCACTATTATGTTAGATCCACTATGGACTGGACTCTCACACTATTATGTTAGATCCACTATGGACTGGACTCTCACACTATTATGTTAGGTCCACTATGGACTGGACTCTTACTATTATGTTAGATCCACTATGGACTGGACTCTCACACTATTATGTTAGATCCACTATGGACTGGACTCACACTATTATGTTAGATCCACTATGGACTGGACTCTCACACTATTATGTTAGATCCACTATGGACTGGACTCACACTATTATGTTAGATCCACTATGGACTGGACTCTCACTATTATGTTAGATCCACTATGAACTGGACTCTCACTATTATGTTAGATCCACTATGGACTGGACTCTCACACTATTATGTTAGATCCACTATGGACTGGGCTCTCACTATTATGTTAGATCCACTATGGACTGGACTCTCACTATTATGTTAGATCCACTATGGACTGGACTCTCACTATTATGTTAGATCCACTATGGACTGGACTCTCACTATTATGTTAGATCCACTATGGACTGGACTCTCACACTATTATGTTAGATCCACTATGGACTGGGCTCTCACACTATTATGTTAGATCCACTATGGACTGGACTCTCACTATTGTGTTAAATCCACTATGGACTGGACTCTCACTATTATGTTAAATCCATTATGGAGTGGACTTTCACAACATTATGTCAGACCTACTCGACGTCCATTGCACCAGGTCTCCCCTAGAGAGAGGGTTGGGGGGTTACCCACATTTGCGGTCCTCTCCAAGGTTTCTCATAGTCATTCTCATCGACGTCCCACTGGGTTGTGAGTTTTTCCTTGCCCTGATGTGGGCGCTGAGCCGCGGATGTCGTTGTGGCTTGTGCAGCCCTTTGAGACACTTGTGATTTAGGGCTATATAAATAAACATTGATTGAAACATTGAGTGTTTATGTTGTGTTACGGTGCGGATGTTCTCCCGAAATGTGTTTGTCATTCTTGTTTGGTGTGGGTTCACAGTGTGGGCGCATATTTGTAACAGTGTTAAAGTTGTTTATACAGCCACCCTCAGTGTGACCTGTATGGTTGTTTACCAAATATGCCTTTCATTCACTTGTGTGTGTGAAAAGCTGATATTATCGGACATCTCTAGTTACCATGCTTCGTTTCGGCGAAGTCCGGTTCGCGGACCGGTACTCCATTTGTGCACTGTTTTGTGTGTCTTTGCTGCAGGGCGTTGAACTTCGGGGGCATCGGGGTGGTCATGGGCCACGAGCTCACGCACGCCTTCGACGACCAAGGTGAGTGCGGGACCGGGCCCCGGGTGGGGGGGTTGCAAAGACCGAAGACAAAACGAGCGACACTCTGAACTGGGCGCAGGTCGAGAGTACGACAAGGAGGGCAACTTGAAGCCGTGGTGGCGGAACTCGTCTGTGGACGCCTTCCGGCAGAAGACTGAGTGCATGGTGGACCAGTACAACAGCTACACGGTCAACGGCGAGCACGTCAACGGGAAACAGACGCTGGGGGAGAACATCGCCGACAACGGAGGCCTGAAGGCCGCCTACAACGTTAGTGACCTGGACTCGCCGCGCGGAGACGCGAAAACACCGCACACGGGGGCGCAGGGACGATGAAACCGGAACTACACAAATATGTCTTCGCTAATCACAATCAGGGGCGGCCCGTGGCACGCGGTTATTTGGGGCCAAGGTTTAAAGATTTTCGGTTTTTAGATATGGCATAATAAAACCGTTTTTATCAAATTCGGCACCAATGATTGTCACACACACACTAGGTGTGGCGAAATTATTCTCTGCATGTGACCCGTCACCCTTGATCACCCCCTGTGAGGAGAGGGGAGCAGTGAGCAGCAGCGGTGGCCACGCCTGGGAATAATTTATGGTGATTTAACCCCCAATTCCAACCCTTGATGCTGAGTGCCAAGCAGGGAGGTAATGGCTCCCATTTTTAAAGTCTTTGGTATGACTCGTTCGGGGTTTGAACTCATAACCTACCGATCTCAGGGCGGACACTCGAACCACTAGGCCACTGAGTTAAGTTAAGTTAAAAGTTAAGTTAAAGTTAAAAGTTAAAGTACGTTGTGAGTTCAAACCCCGGCCGAGTCATACCAAAGACTATAAAAATGGGAGCCATTACCTCCCTGCTTGGCACTCAGCATCAAGGGTTGGAATTGGGGGTTAAATCACCAAGAATAATTCCCGGGCGCGGCTACCGCTGCTGCTCACTGCTCCCCTCACCTCCCAGGGGGTGATCAAGGGTGATGGGTGAAATGCAGAGAATAATTTCGCCACACCTAGTGTGTGTGTGACAATCATTGGTACTTTACCTGATGATAATATTCATAATGATGATAATAATAATAAGAATGATGATAATAAAGACAATGATAGTAATATCAAAAATGATGATAATAATGATGATAATAATAATGACAATAATAATGATTATAATAAAGACAATGATAGTAATAGTAATAATGATGATACTAATAATGACAATAATAAGTAATAATAATGATGATAATAATAAAGACAATAGTAATAATAATGATACTAATAATGACAATAATAATTATAACAATGATAATAATAATAATGATAATAACAATGACAATAACTATGATGATAAGACGTGTATAAAGACGTGTATAAAGACGTGTATAAAGACAATAATAGTGTTAACATGAATAATTATGATAATATTCATAATGGTGATAATATTAAAATGATGATAATAATAATTATGATAGTAATATGACAATAATAATGATAATGTAATAATGATTATAATAATAAGACAATGATAGTAATAATATTAAAAATGATGATAATAATAATAATGATGATAATAATAATGATGGTGATAATAAAGACAATAATATTAATAATAATAAAAATGTTGATATAATAATAATAATAATGCTGATAATATTAATAATTACAATAATAATGATGATGTAATAATGATTATAATAATAAAGATAATACTATTAAAAATGATAATAATGATGATGATAATAATGATGATGTAATGTTTATAATAATAAAGACAATGATAGTAATAATATAAAAAATTATGATAATAATAATAATGATGATGTAATAATGTTTATAATAAAGACAATGATAGTAATAATATAAACAATTTATAATAATGATGATGATGATAATAATAAAGACAATAATAGTAATAATATTAAAAATTATGATGATAATAATGACAATAATAATATTAATCAGCCACAAATAAATGTTATTGTGTGCCTGATCTGAGTGAAGAGTTGTTTGTCTGCAGGCCTACCAGATGTGGGTCCACAAGAACGGAGACGAGAAGAGACTCCCTGCTGTCAACCTGACCAACGACCAGCTCTTCTTCGTTGGTTTTGCTCAGGTGAGGACCAGGACACGTTGTTTACCGGAGAAAGTCTCTGGGGCGTGACCAAGGACCCGCTCTGTTTACCAGGTGTGGTGCTCGGTTCGAACGCCGGAGAGCGCTCACGAGGGCTTGGTGACCGACCCCCACAGCCCGCCTCGATACCGCGTCATCGGCACGCTCACCAACTCTCCGGACTTCAGCCGCCATTTTAACTGCCCCTCGGGCACGCCCATGAACACCGGCAGGCGCTGCGAGGTGTGGTAGGCGCGCCTGCCGGCGTGGCTTGGTCTGTCCGTGAGCGTGGCGCTTGAATTAAAAGTGGATGCGGATTAGTTTTAACGAGGTGTTAATGAAGCGGCTACGGTATTTACTTCCTGTCTGGGAAGAAGATGGACGCGGTGGACGTCACCTCTTTGGACTGATGAAGATGACGATGAAGATTTCATACTTTCATGTAACTCTCTTCCTGATGACGTCACTGTGATGATGGAAATATGAACTCTTACAATCTGAGTCCAGACTCCGCTCCTGTTTCACTCGCCAGCTCCACAGGTCACCCCGAGTACTGCAGGCTCTGGAAATACTTGGTAGATTTTTTTTACTTAGTAGACTTTTTTTTACTTAGTAGTCTTTTTTTACTTAGTAGATTTTTTTTACTTAGTAGTCTTTTTTAACTTAGTAGACTTTTTTTTTACTTAGTAGTCTTTTTTTAACTTAGTAGACTTTTTTTTACTTAGTAGTCTTTTTTTACTTAGTAGACTTTTTTTTACTTAGTAGTCTTTTTTACTTAGTAGACTTTTTTTTACTTAGTAATCTTTTTTAACTTAGTAGACTTTATTTTACTTAGTAGTCTTTTTTTACTTAGTAGACTTTTTTTACTTAGTAGTCTTTTTTACTTAGTAGACTTTTTTTTACTTAGTAGTCTTTTTTTTAACTTAGTAGACTTTTTTTAATCAAATTTTTTTAGTTTTCAATTTGTCCACACATTTCAAATCTTTATTGCAGTGTAGTTTAGAAATGACAGTGTCAAAACATGAATAATTCAAATGAATAATTAGCACTTAAGATAGCCAGCGTATAGTACTCTAATTGCCAGCTAACGATTAGGGGGCCAGTTGTCAGCTAGCGACTAACGTACCAGTTGTTAACTAAAGATTCGGATGGTAGTTGCTAGCTAGTGAATTAGCGCGGCAGTTCCCAGCTAACAATTAGCGTGCTAGTTGTCAGCTATCGATTAGTGAGACTTTTGCCAGCTAGCGATTAGCGTGGTAGTTTTTTCAATTAGTGCGCCAATTGTTAGCTAAAGATTCGGATGGTAGTTGCTAGATAGTGATTAGCACATCAGTTGCCAGCTAACATTTAGGGTATTTGCTGCTGGATAGCGATTAGCGTGCCAGTTGCCAGCTAGCGATTAGTGTGCTAGTTGTCAGCTTGTGATTATTGCGCCTTTGGCCAGCCAGCAAAAAAAACATATATAAGTCGCACTGGAGTATAAGTCGCATTTTTGGGAAAAATTTATTTGATTAGACCCAACACCATACTTGCCAACCTTGAGACCTCCGATTTCGGGAGGTGGGGGGGTGGGAGTGGGGGCGTGGTCGGTGGTGGGGCGGGGCGTGGTTGGGGGCGTGGTTAAGAGGGGAGGAGTATATTGACAGCTAGAATTCACCAAGTCAAGTATTTCATACATATATATACTGTGTATATATATATATATATATATATATATATATATATACATATATATATATATATATATATAGATATCTACATCCTGAAAATATGCAAACAAAACTGTGTTTAGATAATTGATACTTCAAACTTGTATAAATATAACATGAATATAACATAACTTGGCTTCTGAGAGCTTCAAAATGTAATGAATAAAATGCTAAAGTTGTTGATAAACAAGCAATTATTTTAATAATTAAATATGGTCATTTTAAATGAATTATTAAGATAATTTAAAATTAACTATTTCAAATATGTTTATTTTAATGTACCGGTATAATTCTATGGCTGAAATTAGGAGTCAGAAAAAATACAAATAAAAATACAATTAATTTTGATGTTTTTAGCAAAATGTAGTAAATATTTATTTAGTTTTGTTTTTTTTACATTAATAAATATATTTATTTCTAGGTAAGATAAACATAATAATACAATGTATCTCTAGTCTGGATGATTTAGTTCTTGTCACCCTGTTGTCCTCCCTCGTGAAAAAAAGGCTGTCCTCACTCAGGTCCGCATGGAGCTGGAGGGGGCGTGGCCTCCAGCGCCGGCTGAAAATCGGGAGATTTTCGGGAGATTATTTGTCCTGGGAGGTTTTCGGGCGAAGCGCTGAATTTCGGGAGTCTCCCGGAAAATTCGGGAGGGTTGGCAAGTATGCCCAACACCAAGAATAGACATTTGAAAGGCAATTTAAAATAAATAAAGAATAGTGAACAACAGGCTGAATAAGTGTACGTTATATGAGGCATAAATAACCAACTGGTATGTTAACGTAACATATTATGGTAAGAGTCATTCAAATAACTATAACATTTAGAGTCTCCAAGGCCAAAGAAGAACCAGGAGAAGATGCAGAACTACTTAATGTCACAGTCAGGCCAGCAGAGGGCGCTGTTTATAGGACACTTATAAACTGTGTCCTGTGGGTGTGTCCCTCACTCGCACACGTCCAACCCCTCTACATTAAAAAGGCCCAATCAGAAATAGGTGGGCGGGGCCTGTGTATGGGCGGGGCTAGTAAGCAGACTGGGGTCCACTGCTGAAGTCACAACAGCTGTTATCTCACCTGAAGACATGTCCACCTGAGGACTCACCCACTTGAGGATTAGTCCACTCCCGGACCGGTCCGCCTGAGAACTGCTCCCACCCGAATCCTCGTCCACCGGAGGACTGGCCAGGGTGAGCGGTGAGTCGGTACTTTTGATGTCATCAAGTTGATTCTTGGCTAGAGAAAAGTCAGCGTCGAGACGTCAGAAAGCGGCACGGTGACAGACAGGAAGTGGTGCTTGTTTCCCGGCCCAGGACGATGAAAATGAAGAGGGAGCGGGAGGTGAACAATTCTGCTCTGATCACCTTGGAAACCAAGCCAGACATCAGCAATGGAAGCTTCGCCATGGTAACTTTTTTCTTCTTTGAACTCAACATATACTGTATAAAACTACATAATAACAAACACGGAGGCTCCACTTTTACACCGAGGACCACTTAATTTCCTTTTTTTTTTTCAAAAACCTCCGCTCCACCAACACGTGTCACCACTTCCGCTCTTCGGCGCCTTCAAAATAAGAGCTCAAGGCATATACTGTATAACAGGAACTTAATCAACATCACAAAGAGGCAAGCCCATAAAAATAGGTTACACTTTCACTATTTGCACCAAGTTAGACGCGACGTCTTTGTTGAGTTGGTACGACTAACCCAGGGGTCGGCAACCCGCGGCTCTAGAGCAGCATGCGGCTCTTTAGCGCCGCCCTAGTGGCTCTCTGGAGCTTTTTCAAAAATGTATGAAAAATGGAAAAAGATAAGAGGAAAAAAAATCTATTTTTTGTTTTAATATGGTTTCTATAGGAGGACAAACATGACACAAACCTCCCTAATTGTTACAAAGCACACTGTTTGTATTAAACATGCTTCACTGGTTCGAGTATTTGGCGAGCGCCGTTTTGTCCTACTAATTTTGGCGGTCCTTGAACTCACCTTAGTTTGTTTAGATCAGGGGTCGGCAACCCGAAATGTTGAAAGAGCCATATTGGACCAAAGATACAAAAACAAATCTGTCTGGAGCCGCAACAAACTAATAGCCATATTACATACAGATAGTGTGTCATGGAATTAAGAGGACTTAAAGGAACCTCAAATATAGCTACAAATGAAGCATAATGATGCAATATGTACATATAGCTAGCCTAAATAGCCTGTTAGCATCGATTAGCTTGCAGTGACCAAATATGTCTGATTAGCACTCCACACAAGTCAATAACATCAACAAAACTCACCTTTCATGCACAACCTTAAAAGTTTGGTGGACCAAATGAGACAAAAAAATAAGTGGCATAAAATACGTCCTAGAAAGTCGGAGAAAGTTATACATCTAAACCAGGGGTCGGCAACCCGCGGCTCTTTAGCGCCGCCCTAGTGGCTCTCTGGAGCTTTTTCAAAAAATGAATGAAAAATGGAAAAAGATGAGGGGGGAAAAAAATCTATTTTTGTTTTAATATGGTTTCTGTAGGAGGACAAACATGACACAAACCTCCCTAATTGTTACAAAGCACACTGTTTGTATTAAACGTGCTTCACTGATTCGAGTATTTGGCGAGCGCCGTTTTGTCCTACTAATTTTGGCGGTCCTTGAACTCACCTTAGTTTGTTTAGATGTATAACTTTCTCCGACTTTCTAGGACGTGTTTTATGCCACTTCTTTTTCTGTCTCATTTGGTCCACCAAACTTTTAATGTTGTGCATGAAAGGTGAGTTTTGTTGATGTTATTGACTTGTGTGGAGTGCTAATCAGACATATTTGGTCAGTGCATGACTGCAAGCTAATCGATGCTAACAGGCTATTTAGGCTAGCTATATGTACATATTGCATCATTATGCTTCATTTGTAGCTATATTTGATGTTCCTTTAAGTCCTCTTAATTCCATGACACACTATCTGTATGTAACATGGCTATTAATTTGTTGCGGCTCCAGACAGATTTGTTTTTAAATTTTTGGTCCAATATGGCTCTTTCAACATTTCGGGTTGCCGACCCCTGATCTAAACAAACTAAGGTGAGTTCAAGGACCGCCAAAATTAGTAGGACAAAACGGCGCTCGCCAAATACTCGAATTAGTGAAGCATGTTTAATACAAACAGTGTGCTTTGTAACAATTAGGGAGGTTTGTGTCATGTTTGTCCTCCTATAGAAACCATATTAAAACAAAAAATAGATTTTTTTTCCTCTTATCTTTTTCCATTTTTCATACATTTTTTGAAAAAGCTCCAGAGAGCCACTAGGGCGGCGCTAAAGAGCCGCATGCTGCTCTAGAGCCGCGGGTTGCCGACCCCTGGACTAACCCAACCCTTACCATGAATTGATTAACGTGAAACCCCGACTTAAACAAGTTGAAAAACTTATTCGGGTGTTACCATTTAGTGGTCAATTGTACGGAATATGTACTGAACTGTGCAATCTATTAATAAAAGTTTCAATCAATCAATCAAAAAAGTCTTGTTTGTCCATGCGGGAGAGGTTTTTAGAGCAGGGGTGTCCAAGGTGCGGTCCGTAGCTATTTTATTAACGACCCAATCGCTAGCATTCTAGTATTAGCATGCTAGTTTTTTTTTGTGCTAATTATACAGGTATACACCACAGCGTCAAATATTTTGTTACTTGACAAACGATGCCTGTAATATGTTATTGTACTTGACATTTATATTACAGTTAGCATAACATTAGCATGCTACATTTTTTTCATTAATTTAGTAGGTATACAACTCAGTGTCATATATTTTGGTACAAACCCTGCTTCCATATGAGTTGGGAAATTGTGTTAGCTGTAAATATAAACGGAATACAATGATTTGCAAATCCTTTGCAACCCATATTCAGTTGAATATGCTACAAAGACAACATATTTGATGTTCAAACTCATAAACATTTTTTTTTTTTTGCAAATAATCATTAACTTTAGAATTTGATGCCAGCAACACGTGACAAAGAAGTTGGGAAAGGTGGCAAAAAATACTGATAAAGTTGAGGAATGCTCATCAAACACTTATTTGGAACATCCCACAGGTGAACAGGCAAATTGGGAACAGGTGGGTGCCATGATTGGGTTTAAAAGTAGATTCCATGAAATGCTCAGTCATTCACAAACAAGGATGGGGCGAGGGTCACCACTTTGTCAACAAATGCGTGAGCAAATTGTTGAACGGTTTAAGAAAAACCTTTCTCAACCAGCTATTGCAAGGAATTTAGGGATTTCACCGTCTACGCTCCGTAATATCATCAAAGGGTTCAGAGAACCTGGAGTAATCACTGCACGTAAGCAGCTAAGCCCGTGACCTTCGATCCCTCAGGCTGTACTGCATCAACAAGTGACATCAGTGTATAAAGGATATCACCACATGGGCTCAGGAACACTTCAGAAACCCACTGTTAGTAACTACAGTTGGTCGCTACATCTGTAAGTGCAAGTTAAAACTCTCCTATGCAAGGCGACGAATACTTTGACAACACCCTAAGAACACCCTAAGAAAAGTATTCAACAAGAACAACATTAAATTGAGCTACAGCTGCATGAACAATATACGACAAATCATCTCAAACCACAACAAAACCATTGCAAATGAGCCGTCGGCCCCCGGACAGAGCGACTCCAAAGCCAACAAAGGCTGTAACTGTCGAAAGAAACCTGATTGCCCTCTCAACGGGGGGTGCTTACAAACATCAGTTGTCTACCAATCTAAGGTAATACGCAAGGACATTAACACATCCGACACATATGTAGGATTAACCGAGGGAGAATTCAAAACCAGATGGAACAATCACAAGGCTTCTTTCAGGAACCAAAACCTGCGAAATACCACAGAACTCAGCAAACACATTTGGGACCTCAAAGACAATAATGTTGAATATTCAATAACATGGCAAATTCTTGCATCCAGCACACCTTACAATAGTGGTAATAAAAGATGCAACCTATGCTTGAAAGAGAAACTGTTTATTATTTACCGTCCAGACCTGTCATCCCTCAACAAGCGCAGCGAAATTGTAACAGCATGCCGCCATAGACGGAAACACCTCCTAGGTAACACATGAGCCAATCACCACGCCCCTACGCCAGCCTGTACCCACCCACTCTGTGCCCTATATAAACCATGGTATGCGAATGCTCCCATTAAAATCTCCTGATGATTGAGGGTACCCCCCCTCATGAAACAGGCCTGTAGAGATGAAATAGTCTTGTGATTTTTTTTCCCACACATACATATATTGCGCTCTACTACGGTATCGAGCACTATTTTTTTGATAACCTTATTAAGACATATATATATATATATATATATATATATATATATATATATATATGTGTATATATATATATATATATATATATATATATATTAGGGGTGTGAGGAAAAATCGATTCAAATTCGAATCGCGAATCTCATTTTTAAAAAATCGATTTATTTATTTTTTATTTTATTCATTTTTTTCATATATATATATATATATATATATATATATATATATATTAGGGCTGCAACAACTAATCGATTAAAATCGATTATAAAAATCGTTGGCGATTAATTTAGTCATTGATTCGTTGGATCTATGCTATGCGCATGCGTAAAGGCAATTTTTTTTTATAAACCTTTATTTATAAACTGCAACATGTACAAACAGCTGAGAAACAATAATCAAAATAAGTATGGTGCCAGTATGCTGTTTTTCAATAAAATACTGGAAAGGATAGAAATGTAGTTTGTCTCTTTTATCCGATTATTAATCGATTAATTGAAGTAATAATCGACAAATGAATCGTTGGTTGCAGCCCTAATATATATATATATATATATATATATATATATATATATATATATATATACAGGTAAAAGCCAGTAAATTAGAATATTTTGAAAAACTTGATTTATTTCAGTAATTGCATTCAAAAGGTGTAACTTGTACATTATATTTATTCATTGCACACAGACTGATGCATTCAAATGTTTATTTCATTTAATTTTGATGATTTGAAGTGGCAACAAATGAAAATCCAAAATTCCGTGTGTCACAAAATTAGAATATTACTTAAGGCTAATACAAAAAAGGGATTTTTAGAAATGTTGGCCAACTGAAAAGTATGAAAATGAAAAATATGAGCATGTACAATACTCAATACTTGGTTGGAGCTCCTTTTGCCTCAATTACTGCGTTAATGCGGCGTGGCATGGAGTCGATGAGTTTCTGGCACTGCTCAGGTGTTATGAGAGCCCAGGTTGCTCTGATAGTGGCCTTCAACTCTTCTGCGTTTTTGGGTCTGGCATTCTGCATCTTCCTTTTCACAATACCCCACAGATTTTCTATGGGGCTAAGGTCAGGGGAGTTGGCGGGCCAATTTAGAACAGAAATACCATGGTCCGTAAACCAGGCACGGGTAGATTTTGCGCTGTGTGCAGGCGCCAAGTCCTGTTGGAACTTGAAATCTCCATCTCCATAGAGCAGGTCAGCAGCAGGAAGCATGAAGTGCTCTAAAACTTGCTGGTAGACGGCTGCGTTGACCCTGGATCTCAGGAAACAGAGTGGACCGACACCAGCAGATGACATGGCACCCCCAAACCATCACCCAACCATGCAAATTTTGCATTTCCTTTGGAAATCGAGGTCCCAGAGTCTGGAGGAAGACAGGAGAGGCACAGGATCCACGTTGCCTGAAGTCTAGTGTAAAGTTTCCACCATCAGTGATGGTTTGGGGTGCCATGTCATCTGCTGGTGTCGGTCCACTCTGTTTCCTGAGATCCAGGGTCAACGCAGCCGTCTACCAGCAAGTTTTAGAGCACTTCATGCTTCCTGCTGCTGACCTGCTCTATGGAGATGGAGATTTCAAGTTCCAACAGGACTTGGCGCCTGCACACAGCGCAAAATCTACCCGTGCCTGGTTTACGGACCATGGTATTTCTGTTCTAAATTGGCCCGCCAACTCCCCTGACCTTAGCCCCATAGAAAATCTGTGGGGTATTGTGAAAAGGAAGATGCAGAATGCCAGACCCAAAAACGCAGAAGAGTTGAAGGCCACTATCAGAGCAACCTGGGCTCTCATAACACCTGAGCAGTGCCAGAAACTCATCGACTCCATGCCACGCCGCATTAACGCAGTAATTGAGGCAAAAGGAGCTCCAACCAAGTATTGAGTATTGTACATGCTCATATTTTTCATTTTCATACTTTTCAGTTGGCCAACATTTCTAAAAATCCCTTTTTTGTATTAGCCTTACACAATATTCTAATTTTGTGACACACGGAATTTTGGATTTTCATTTGTTGCCACTTCAAATCATCAAAATTAAATGAAATAAACATTTGAATGCATCAGTCTGTGTGCAATGAATAAATATAATGTACAAGTTACACCTTTTGAATGCAATTACTGAAATAAATCAAGTTTTTCAAAATATTCTAATATACTGGCTTTTACCTGTGTGTGTGTGTGTGTGTGTGTGTGTGTGTGTGTGTGTGTGTGTGTGTGTGTGTGTGTGTGTGTGTGTGTGTGTGTGTGTGTGTGTGTGTGTGTGTGTGTGTGTGTGTGTGTGTGTATATATATATATACATACAAACCCTGTTTCCATATGAGTTGGGAAATTGTGTTGATGTTATTGACTTGTGTGGAGTGCCAATATATATATATATATATATATATATATATATATATATATATATATATATATATATATATATATATATATATATATATATTAGGGGTGTGAGGAAAAATCGATTCAAATTCGAATCGCGAATCTCATTTTTAAAAAATCGATTTATTTATTTTTTATTTTTCTTTTTTTTTTTTTTTTTTTTTTTATTAATCCATCCAACAAAACAATACACAGCAATACCATAAGAATGCAATCCAATTCCAAAAGCAAACCCGACCCAGCAACACTCAGAACTGCAATAAACAGAGCAATTGAGAGACACAAACACGACACAGAACAAACCAAAAGTAGTGAAACAAAAATGAATATTATCAACAACAGTATCAATATTAGTTACAATTTCAACATAGCAGTGATTAAAAATCCCTTATTGACATTATCATTAGACATTTATTTTAAAAAAAAGAAAAATTAACAATAGTGTCACAGTGGCTTACACTTGCATCGCATCTCATAAGCTTGACAACACACTGTGTCCAATATTTTATAGATAAAATAAGTCATATTTTTGGTTCATTTAATAGTTAAAACAAATGTACATTATTGCAATCAGTTGATAAAATATTGTCCTTTATAATTATAAAAGCTTTTTACAAAAATCTACTACTCTGCTTGCATGTCAGCAGACTGGGGTAGATCCTGCTGAAATCCTATGTATTGAATGAATAGAGAATCCTTTTGAATCGGGAAAATGTCGTTTTTGAATCATTGTCGTTACTGCCACTGTCAGGTTCGAACACTGATGACATCTATTAAACAAGACAAGAGGCAAATAATTAAACAGAGACAGAATTCAATTTGGACTCAATATTGAGGAGAGTCGTCTGTACACTGTACCCTTGTACAGTATCTCAGCACGCTCTGCCAAAAGATTGCACGCCTCCTTCTTTTATTTTGGAACCTCCCCGACCACTTGACCACCGCTCTTTCCAAAGGACAAAGGTCGCAAAAAGTTCACAGAAAAGGTCGTAAATAATTCACAGAAAAGGTCAGTTCAAAAAGAGTTCGTAAAATAGTTCCAAAAGAGGTCCATAAAAATAGTTCAAAAAGAGGTTTGTAAAATACTTCAAAAAGAGGTCGTCTGGAAATTGGGCAGATCCTGTCATCTCTCCGCTTTGAAGTCCTTGGGTTAGAACAATATCTTCCTGTTGATTACCATACATGAAAGAACACAGGAACACCTTCATCTTGCTTTCCCCCCCTACACAGTGGAGTTTTACAAGCCTTACTCTTGGTAGGTTTCAAAGACAGCTTTTGTCTTCTTGCCTGGAACTCATTTCAACACAAAGTTTTTTGTGATAACTTACAAACAATTATTCTAACAGCCACAAGTGGTGGAAAAGTGTATTACAACTGAGAAACAGCGGTCCAACAATGGTTAAGAAACACTGCTTTAACCTACAAAACAAAGATGAACGCTGATTTTTTTCAATAATATTATTATTATTGTTATTATACTAACACTATTTGATAAAGACAGCCCTAATCTCTGTAACCTTTTGCCACAAACACCTACAAAGACTCTTCAATGTATCAACAAATCAACTCTTGTTTTTTTTCTGACAACACTAACAACCTGTACACTTTCTAATGATGTGTTAATTAATTGTATACATGGCTGAATAAGCTGCAATGTCATGTTTTATATGATAACTAGTTATTAGGGTGAATAGGTTAAATCATCCAACAACTAGCTATCTTAGCACAAACTTGAGTAAGTGTATGTTAATTAACTGTATACATGGCTGAATAAGCTGCAATGTAATGTTTTATATGATAACTTGTTATTAGGTGAATAGGTTAAATCATCCAACAATTAGCTATCTTAGCACAAACTTGAGTAAGTGTATGTTAATTAACTGTATACATCAGTGACGTGCAGTCACTGGAGGCAGGTGAGGCGGGGCCTCACCTGCCATCATGGAAAGAAAAAAAATGTAGAAAGAAGAAAATATATATTAAATTGTTATATGTATCCAGTGATTATACTATAAAGTTATTTTCCATTTAACTTTACCAGTTTTAGATTATTTTTATTCAAAATCGCTGAATTTTCACATTTGCCGTTCAAATACTGAGAAGAGACGGTGCGGTGAACAGCAGCCAGTTGAGGCACGTCACTCAGTGCCTCAACATGGATTGCGCAATGACTCGGCTAGCTGCTGGCCTGCTGTGCAGTGAGACCGTATTGCTATATGAATTATATTATACATTTCCATAGTTTAGTTAGCTGAGGTATATAATGTACAGTGTATTTTGTCAACAACTGTATATGTGTAACGTATTTCTTGTGCTGAGCGATCATAAAACGGCTGCAAAAGACGCACTGGCTGAGGCTCGCCTCCTGCACCCCCGCCGTAGAATTTGCACCCCCTGACGGGAGTGTTATATCAACTAAAGCCCACACTTAAACTTTCCACGTGCAAGATTGAATCTATTTAAAAAAGTTATTTCATAAGAAGCCAAAAAGTGCAAAAACAATAATGTTCGTGTTGGAGGAGTTGTGAATAACTGCAGGGCCACAACATTAGGTACACCTGCAAACTGCAGGTGTACCTAATTCACAACTCCTCCAACACGAACATTATTGTTTTTGCACTTTTTGGCTTCTTATTAAATAACTTTTGTAACCTATTTTTATGGGCTTTCCTCTTTGTGATGTTAAGTTCCTGTTATGCGCTGTTATACAGTATATGCCTTGAGCTCTTATTTTGAAGGCGCTAAGAGCGGAATTTTGACACGTTGGAGTGGAGCGGAAGTTTTTGAAAGAAGGTAAATAAAGTGGTCCTCGTGTAAACTGGAGCCTCAGTGTTTGTTATTTTGTAGTTTCATACAGTATAGGCGACATTTATAAACCCTCGGTTACACTTTTTTAAATAGATTCAATCTTGCACGTGGAAAGTTGAAGTGAGGGCTTTAGTTGATATAACACTCCCGTCAGGGGGTGCATTAATCCAGCACAACAGCGGCGCATTTATAAGTAAAGGTAAGACCATAATAACGTTTTTTTATTAAATGTGCTTTTTTGTGTGCTACAGTTTGTATGTGTAAAGTTAAAGTTAAGTTAAAGTACCAATGATTGTCACACACACACTAGGTGTGGTGAAATTTGTCCTCTGCATTTGACCCATCCCTTGATCACCCCCTGGGATGTGAGGGGAGCAGTGGGCAGCAGCGGCGCCGCGCCCGGGAATAATTTTTGGTGATTTAACCCCCAATTCCAACCCTTGATGCTGAGTGCCAAGCAGGGAAGAATGCTGGTATGAGCTTTTAAACATAACCCGTAAACTGCTGCCAATCAAATGGTGAATAAGATACTCTTTAGGGTTCATATGTTTGTAAATCTGACTGTGATGAAGTCAGTGCCTCACCAGCCATCAACCTCACCGCACGTCACTGATATACATGGCTGAATAAGCTGCAATGTCATGTTTTATATGATAACTAGTTATTAGTTGAATAGGTTAAATCATCCAACACTAGCTAGCTTAGCACAAACTTGAGTAAGTCTATGTTAATTAACTGTATACATGGCTGAATAAGCTGCAATGTCATGTTTTATATGATAACTAGTTATTAGGTGAATAGGTTAAATCATCCAACACTAGCTATCTTAGCACAAACTTGAGTAAGTCTATGTTAATTAACTGTATACATGGCTGAATAAGCTGCAATGTAATGTTTTATATGATAACTAGTTATTAGGGTGAATAGGTTAAATCATCCAATAACTAGCTATCTTAGCACAAACTTGAGTAAGTGTATGTTAATTAACTGTATACATGGCTGAATAAGCTGCAATGTCATGTTTTATATGATAACTAGTTATTAAGTCCATCCATCCATCCATCTTCTTCCGCTTATCCGAGGTCGGGTCGCGGGGGCAGCAGCTTAAGCAGGGAAGCCCAGACTTCCCTCTCCCCAGCCACTTCGTCCAGTTCCTCCCGGGGGATCCCGAGGCGTTCCCAGGCCAGCCGGGAGACATAGTCTTCCCAACGTGTCCTGGGTCTTCCCCGTGGCCTCCTACCGGTCGGACGTGCCCGAAACACCTCCCGAGGGAGGCGTTCGGGTGGCATCCTGACCAGATGCCCGAACCACCTCATCTGGCTCCTCTCGATGTGGAGGAGCAGCGGCTTTACTTTGAGCTCCCCCCGGATGACAGAGCTTCTCACCCTATCTCTAAGGGAGAGGCCCGCCACCCGGCGGAGGAAACTCATTTCGGCCGCTTGTACCCGTGATCTTGTCCTTTCGGTCATGACCCAAAGCTCATGACCATAGGTGAGGATGGGAACGTAGATCGACCGGTAAATCGAGAGCTTTGCCTTCCGGCTCAGCTCCTTCTTCACCACAACGGATCGATACAGTGTCCGCATTACTGAAGACGCCGCACCGATCCGCCTGTCGATCTCACGATCCACTCTTCCCTCACTCGTGAACAAGACTCCGAGGTACTTGAACTCCTCCACTTGGGGCAAGATCTCCTCCCCAACCCGGAGATGGCACTCCACCCTTTTCCGGGCGAGAACCATGGACTCAGATTTGGAGGTGCTGATTCCCATCCCAGTCGCTTCACACTCGGCTGCGAACCGATCCAGTGAGAGCTGAAGATCTTGGCCAGATGAAGCCATCAGGACCACATCATCTGCAAAAAGCAGAGACCTAATCCTGCAGCCACCAAACCAGATACCCTCAACGCCTTGACTGCGCCTAGAAATTCTGTCCATAAAGGTTATGAACAGAAGGTTAAATCATCCAACACTGGCTAGCTTAGCACAAACTTGAGTAAGTCTATGTTAATTAACTGTATACATGGCTGAATAAGCTGCAATGTAATGTTTTATATGATAACTAGTTATTAGGTGAATAGGTTAAATCATCCAACATCAGCTAGCTTAGCACAAACTTGAGTAAGTCAAGCTGTTATTTGGGTTAGCATAGCGCAAACAGCTAGCAGTTGCCTACAAAATAAAACTGGGTGTGGTTTTTTCCGCCTTCATTTAGAAAAGGAAGTGTGCGACGAGGCTCTAGATTGTGTTGTGTTTTGAAGAACAATTGCACCATTAAGTGCAGGAAGTCACGAGGTCGTGGGAGAACAAACGTCAACGTTGACGAAACCCAGACAAACCAAATAATTAATCATGAAATTTGCCCTCCTGACTGAGCTTTGCATGTTTCCCCAGAATGCTCCTGTGGCGCTGCGGGACAGAAACGTGTTCAGCGATGGCGCGACACGGGTCGGTGAGTCAAACAAACGCAGCGCTCAGTCAATATTAGCTGTCGTGTCCTGACCAAACAGGTGTGGCAAGGATGATGTTTGAGAAAAGAAAGTGAAAGAGTTTCAGCGAGACTCCTTTGTTGTGTGTTCCCAGGAACCAATCACAATTTGCAAACCCCGTTTCCATATGAGTTGGGAAATTGTGTTAGATGTAAATATGAACGGAATACAATGATTTGCAAATCATTTTCAACCCATATTCAGTTGAATATGCTACAAAGACAACATATTTGATGTTCAAACTGATAAAAAAAAATTTTTTGTGCAAATAATCATTAACTTTAGAATTTGATGCCAGCAACACGTGACAAAGAAGTTGGGAAAGGTGGCAATAAATACTGATAAAGTTGAGGAATGCTCATCAAACACTTATTTGGAACTGGAACAGGTGGGTGCCATGATTGGGTATAAAAGTAGATTCCATGAAATGCTCAGTCATTCACAAGCAAGGATGGGGCGAGGGTCACCACTTTGTCAACAAATGCCTGAGCAAACTGTTGAACAGTTTAAGAAAAACCTTTCTCAACCAGCTATCGCAAGGAATTTAGGGATTTCACCATCTACGGTCCCTAATATCATCAAAGGGTTCAGAGAATCTGGAGAAATCACTGCACGTAAGCAGCAAAGCCCGTGACCTTCCACCCCTCAGGCTGTACTGCATCAACAAGCGACATCAGTGTGTAAAGGATATCACCACATGGGCTCAGGAACACTTCAGAAACCCACTGTCAGTAACTACAGTTGGTCGCTACATCTGTAAGTGCAAGTTAAAACTCTCCTATGCGAGGCGAAAACCGTTTATCAACAACACCCAGAAACGCCGTCGGCTTTGCTGGGCCTGAGCTCATCTAAGATGGACTGATACAAAGTGGAAAAGTGTTCTGTGGTCTGACGAGTCCACATTTCAAATTGTTTTTGGAAACTGTGGACGTCGTGTCCTCCGGGCCAAATAGAAAAGAACCATCCGGATTGTTATAGGCGCAAAGTTGAAAAGCCAGCATCTGTGATGGTATGGGGGTGTATTAGCGCCCAAGACATGGGTAACTTACACATCTGTGAAGGCGCCATTAAAGCTGAAAGGTACATACAGGTTTTGGAGCAACATATGTTGCCATCCAAGCAACGTTACCATGGACGCCCCTGCTTATTTCAGCAAGACAATGCCAAGCCACGTGTTACATCAACGTGGCTTCATAGTAAAAGAGTGCGGGTACTAGACTGGCCTGCCTGTAGTCCTGTAGTGCATTCAATTGAATATGGGTTGAAAAGGATTTGCAAATCATTGTATTCCGTTTATATTTACATCCAACACAATTTCCCAACTCATATGGAAACGGGGTTTATAGATCCAAATGGCCATTGTTAAGTTAAAGTTAAAAAGTTAAAGTACCAGTGATTGTCACACACACAATAGGTGTGGCGAAATTTGTCCTCTGCATTTGACCCATCCCCTTGTTCACCCCCTGGGAGGTGAGGGGAGCAGTGAGCAGCAGCAGTGGTTGTGCCCGGGAATCATATTTGGTGATTTCACCCCCAATTCCAACCCTTGATGTTGAGTGCCAAGCAGGGAGGTAATGCCTCCCATTTTTATAGTCTTTGGTATGACTCGGCCGGGGTTTGAACTCACAACCTACCGATCTCAGGGCGGACACTCTAACCACTAGGCCACTGAGTAGGTCTGGTTAGGATGTTACGCTGACTTTAGCACGAATGCTAATGTTTACGGTCACGTTGACGTCCAAACGTGCAAACGCTACAGTAGTGTTGGAATAAACAGAGGTCAGTGTTGTTGTTAGTAACCAGACGCTGTGTGCACCTTGGACAGATTTCGTCCTGGCGTGGGAGGAGCCTAATGACCCAGACAAGGAGACGACAGCCATTAACCCCGCCCACAGCAAGTGGAGGGAAACCTTCCTGAACAAACTGAGATACTCGGGACTCCTGCTGGAGAAGGTGAGGGAAACAAACTGTTCAAAAGTGATGTAAGGTGCTCACCAGTCTATGCGAACCAGAGGTGGGTGGAGTCCGACCGGTCTTCCTCTCAGGGAATAAAACACACTGGTCAATCCCAAGTTCTTTCCGATGACATACAGTCGCGATCAAAAGTTTACATACACTTGTAAAGAACATAATGTCATGGCTGTCTTGAAGTTCCAATATTTTGTTGTGATAGAGTGATTGGAGCACACACTTGTTGGTCACAAAAAACATTCATGAAGTTTGGTTCTTTTATGAATTTATTATGGGTCGACTGAAAATGTGAGCAAATGTGCTGGATCAAAAGTATACATACAGCAATGTTAATATTTGCTTACATATCCTTTGGCAAGTTTCACTGCAATAAGGCGCTTTTGGTAGCCATCCACAAGCTTCTGCTTGAGTTTTTGACCACTCTTCTTGACAAAATTGGTGCAGTTCAGCTAAATGTGTTGGTTTTCTGACATGGACTTGTTTCTTCAGCATTGTCCACACGTTTAAGTCAGGACTTTGGGAAGGCCATTCTAAAACCTTCATTCTAGCCTGATTTAGCCATTCCTTTACCACTTTTGACGTGTGTTTGGGGTCATTGTCCTGTTTTAACATCCAACTGCGCCCAAGACCCAACCTCCGGGCTGATGATTTTAGCTTGTCCTGAAGAATCCTTTTTCATTGTCCCATTTACTCTCTCTAAAGAACCAGTTCCATTGGCGGCAAAACAGGCCCAGAGCATAATACTACCACCACCATGATTGACGGTAGGAATGGTGTTCCTGGGATTAAAGGCCTCACCTTTTTTCCTCCAAACATATTGCTGGGTATTGTGGCCAAACAGCTCAAATTTTGTTTCATCTGACCACACATTTGTCCATGTGATTTCCAGACTTTAGTAAATTATTTTAATATTGCTATTCTGTCTTGGTGGTCCTTCTTACCCAACATATATGTCATCCGAAAGAATTTGGGATTGACCAGTGTAGCCAAAATGAGTTTTTTTTGTGTAGAATACCGAAGGGGTGTCCACACTCTTTCTACTGAGGGCCGCACAATAAAAAATGAAAGCATGCGGGGGCCATTTTGATATTTTTCATTTCCAAAACCAATACAAGATTTATTGTAACCATTAGGGTTTCCCTCATTTTTGGTCAATGTTAGGACTAAAAGGTTTAGCCATTAAAGTGTTAAAAACAAGTCAGATATCTTTTTTTTTTTTTACTTTCAATGCTAAAATATCCATGGATCAACTTTAGATCTATCCGTTGACATAAAGTTGTAAAAATAATATTATGTGCTATGCCCTTTTTTGTCAAGGAAAACCCTGTTTTTTTTATGGCAAAAATATAAAATATTCAATATTTTCCCCCAAAAAACATTCAAAGTGGAATTATTGATGTGAAGTAATCAGACCCTTAAATTGGTAAATAATTCATAACATAGTCATTATTTTTTTAAATATTGACAGTTTAAAACAAAATCAAACTAAAGGTCTCATGGATCCAAAAGGCCCCACTCATTAAAAGTGTTAAAAATAAGTCATATAAACACAGATGTGTCATTTGTGCATAAAACGTTAGCATATCAGCATGCCAATTTTAGCATGTTATATTGGGAACATTTGCAAGATGGCGAAAAGTATCAAAATCCAAACATTTTAGGTTTAAGTAAGTCAAATTGGCTAAAATGTTAGCATGCTAATGTTAGCAAGATAACACAGGAAACGTTAGCATACTTTTAAGATGGCTACAAGTATCAAAAGCCATGATTTTTAGGTTTAAACAAATAAAATTTGCTAAAATTCGAGCATAAAATGTTAGCATGCTAACATTAGCATGATAACTTATGGAAAAAACAAATAAGATTAGCTAAAATGCTAATATAAAATATTAGCATGCTAACATTAGAGTGATAGCATGAGAAAAGTTAGCATACTTCAAAGGTAGCGCCAAGTACAAAAGCCATGATTTTTATGTTTAAACAAATACAATTAGCTAAGATGTTAGCATGCTAACAATAGCATGCTAACATAGAAAAAAATAAGATCAGCTAAAATTCTAGTATAAACGATCATCGTGCTAACATTAGCAGTATACCAGAAAAAGTTGGCGCCAAGTATCAAAAGCCATGATTTTTGGGTTCAAACAAATCCAATTAGCAAAAATGTTAGCAAAAAATGTTAGCATGCTATCAATAACATGATAATATAGGAAAACAGCAAATAAGGTTAGCTAAAATGTTAGTGTAAAACATTAACATGCTAACATTAGCATGATAACAGGAAAAGTTAGCATACTTCTAAGATGGCGCCTAGTATCAAAAGCCATGATATTTAGGCTTAAATTAGTCAAATTAGCTAAAACACTAGCATGCTAAAATTAGCATGCTGGTATGCTAATATTAGCGTGATGACATGGGAAAGGTTTGCGTACTTTTAAGATGGCACCAAGTATCAAAAGCCACTATGTTTAGGTTTATAATATACGATTCAAACTCGCAAAAATGCTATCTATTTGACCATATAGAGCAGGCCTGGGCAATTATTTTGACTCGGGGGGCCACATTTTGAGAAAAAAATGTGTCTGGGTATATCTATTTTTAGGAACACTAATACAAAACCTCACAATAATGTCTGATTGAATGCTAAAAACGTTATGACAGACCGCCTTAAAAAAACAAAATGGAATGTAACATTTTTCTATGAATGATAAAACACTGAATATTGACAAAATATGAACATCACACCCCCTTTCGATCGACATATTTTACAATCAAGTGAAACGCAGCAAAAATGCAACAAACAGTGAAATATGAACGCGAAGGGTACAAAATAAACCCACCGACAATCTGATATATCTGATACATCACTAGCTTTAGAACTTTGTTGTGAAAATCTCCTTCCGCGTCTGTGGAAACGTTTCCCGCCCACACTGCTTGGTGCCTCGTCTGAGCTGCTGTGACGTCGATTACCATAGTAACTAATTAGATGACCATAATAACTAATTAGATTACCATAGTAACTACCCTATTTTTCGGACTATAAGTCGCAGTTTTTTTCATAGTTTGGCCGTCGGTGCGACTTATACTCAGGAGCGACTTATGTGTGAAATTATGAACACATTAGCGTAAAATATCAAATAATATTATTTATCTCATTCACGTAAGAGACTAGACGTATAAGATTTCATGGGATTTAGCGATTAGGAGTGACAGATAGTTTGGTAAACGTATAGCATGTTCTATATGTTATAGTTATTTGAATGACTCTTACCATAATATGTTACGTTAACATACCAGTTGGTTATTTATGCCTCATATAACGTACACTTATTCAGCCTGTTGTTCACTATTCTTTATTTATTTTAAATTGCCTTTCAAATGTCTATTCTTGGTGTTCCATCCATCCATCCATTTGCTACCGCTTATTCCCTTTTGGGGTCGCGGGGGGCGCTGGAGCCTATCTCAGCTACAATCGGGCGGAAGGCGGGGTACACCCTGGACAAGTCGCCACCTCATCGCAGGGCCAACACAGATAGACAGACAACATTCACACTCACATCCACACACTAGTTAACTTTTATCAAATACATTTCCCCCAAAAATGCGACTTATACTCCAGTGCGACTTATATATGTTTTTTTTTCCTTCTTTATTATGCATTTTCGGCCGGTGCGCCTTATACTCCGGAGCGACTTATACTCCGGTGCGACTTATACTCCGAAAAATGCGGTAATTAGTTTACCATAGTAACTAGTATATCATCCAAAAGTGCAGATTCCAACCATTGAACTACTTTGTATTGTTGAAGACTTACGGTCATTAGAAAACATGACTGCACATCATAATGGCAGATACACTTTCCATCTTAAAGATCTAAATAAAATATTTGGGAATGTCCGGCGGGCCAGATTGAAAAGCTTAACTCATACTTGCCAACCTTGAGACCTCCGATTTCGGGAGGTGGGGGGGCGTGGTTGGGGGCTTGGTTAAGAGGGGAGGAGTATATTTACAGCTAGAATTCACCAAGTATTTTATATATATATATATATATATATATATAAGAAATACTAAGTCAAGTATTTCATATATATATATATATATATATATATATATATATATATACATACATATATATATATAAGAAATACTTGACTTTCGGTGAATTCTAGCTATAAATATATATTTATTTTATTATTTTATATATATATATATATATATATATATATATATATATAAAATAAATACTTGAATTTCAGTGTTCATTTATTTACACATATACACACACATAACACTCATCTACTCATTGTTGAGTTAAGAGTTGAATTGTCCATCCTTGTTCTATTCTCTGTTACTATTTTTCTAACCATGCTGAACACCCTCTCTGATGATGCATTGCTGTGTGGCACGCACAAAAGTGCCTTCATCAAATTCACTAGATGGCAGTATTGTCCTGTTTTAGAGTGTCACAAACATTGCTGTTTACGGCAGACGAACTGCTTTACGGTAGACGAAAACGTGACTGATGTTGTTGTGTGTTGTTACCGCGCTGGGAGGACTTTAATGAAACTGCCTAACAATAAACCCACATAAGAAACCAAGAACTCGCCCTTGATCATTCTACAGTTATAACGTGATTGGGCAGGCACGCTGTTTATATTGTGGGAAAGCGGACTCAGGTCCGCATGGACCTGAGTCCGCCTGAATTTCGGGAGAAAATTTGTCCCGGGAGGTTTTCGGGAGAGGCGCTGAATTTCGGGAGTCTCCCGGAAAATCCGGGAGGGTTGGCAAGTATGGCTTAACTGGCCACATGTGGCCCCCGGGCCTTAATTTGCCCAGGTCTGCTATAGAAGGAAAAAAATCAAAATAGAAAGAAATACCAAAAGTGGCGAGGCAGTTCGAGAATGTTCCTAGATCATGTCTGGTATATACAGTATATTTGTGTTTTTATGGTTACAATAACTAAAATGTTAATTGTTAGCATGCTAGCAGCTAGCTAGAATGTCCTGAGTGTACTGAACATCCGTTGAGAAATGAGGAAACAAAGAAGTGGTAAATGATGATAGAAACACATGCAGAGATTGTAAAGAAACAAATCAATGGAACAAAGTTAAATACCGTATTTTTCGGAGTATAAGTCGCTCCGGAGTATAAGTCGCACCGGCCGAAAATGCATAATAAGGAAGGAAAAAAACATATATAAGTCGCACTGGAGTATAAGTCGCATTTTTCGGGGAAATGTATTTGATAAAAGCCAACACCAAGAATAGACATTTGAAAGGCAATTTAAAATAAATAAAGAATAGTGAACAACAGGCTGAATAAGTGTACGTTATATGAGGCATAAATAACCAACTGGTATGTTAACGTAACATATTATGGTAAGAGTCATTCAAATAACTATAACATATAGAACATGCTATACGTTTACCAAACAATCTGTCACTCCTAATCGCTAAATCCCATGAAATCTTATACGTCTAGTCTCTTACGTGAATGAGATCAATAATATTATTTGATATTTTACGCTAATGTGTTAATAATTTCACACATAAGTCGCTCCTGAGTACAAGTCGCACCCCCGGCCAAACTATGAAAAAAAACTGCGACTTATACGGTAAAAAAATACGGTACTCAAGTAAAAGTAAAAAGTATGTTAAATTAAAACAACTCTGACAATTGAAATAAAAAAAGTTACTTAGTCAATGCAGCGCGTTACTACCCACCTCTGATGCTAACGTTGCCATGTATGACCACAACAAACCTGTCCTTGTCCAGAGGGACATGATCCAGCCCAAGACCAGGACCTTTTTTGTCCTCCTGAGCGCGCCCTGGAGCGTCCTTTGTTACTACGCCGAGGAGATCAGCCTGCGAGTTCCCCTGCAGGTATAAGCCCTGACGGGTAAGGCTTTCGGTGGTCTTCTCACGTGTGTGTGTGTGTGTGTGTGTGTGTCCCACCCCCCCAGGTGGTCAACGCTTCCTACACCAACTGGTCCGCCCAGATGTTCAAGTCCCTGTCGGCCCCCAACCCTCTGATGCAGGATGTCCCCAATCCTCCGCCGGACTTCTACACTTGCCAGTTCAGGAACAACAAGCTTGAGAGGTTCTATGGCGCAAACACTTTATTAGCAGAGTCCGGAAGAGGTTCTTAGGGAGTCCGAGTACAAACACCCTTTGTGTGTTGCAGGTTCCTGGGGAGCGAGGACAGAGACACGTTCTTCAAGACCACTCAAAGACATCAAGTGGTCAGTCACCGTCACATTGTTCTTCCCCAGTCACCGAAGTTTGGGTTGACAAGTCGGAAGCATCCTGATTGTCTTCAGGATGCTTCAGTCAGCAGGCGGATGTGACTCCGCCTCCTCGGCAAACACACACATTGATGGCGCTCACACGCCATTTCGAGCCACATTTAACACGCCGTGTCATTTTGTAAATAGTGCTTGCCCCTTTTGACAACAGAACCCATAACAATATTCAGAAATTTGGGGGGGAATCTTTCCCACCATTCACAATCCTTATGTACAAAACCCAAAACCAGTGAAGTTGGCACGTTGTGTAAATCGTAAATAAAAAAACAGAATACAATGATTTGCAAATCCTTCAATTGAATAGACTGCAAAGACAAGATATTTAATGTTCACACTGAGAAACTTCTTTTTTTTTTTTGCAAATAATCATTAACTTAGAATTTAATGGCAGCAACACGTTGCAAAAAAGTTGGCACAGGGGCATTTTTACCACCGTGTTACATGGCCTTTCCTTTTAACAACACTCAGTAAACGTTTGGGAACTGAGGAGACACATTTTTGAAGCTTTTCAGGTGGAATTCTTTCCCATTCTTGCTTGATGTACAGCTTAAGTTGTTCAACAGTCCGGGGGTCTCCGTTGTGGTATTTTAGGCTTCATAATGCGCCACACATTTTCAATGGGAGACAGGTCTGGACTACAGGCAGGCCAGTCTAGTACCGGCACTCTTTTACTATGAAGCCACGCTGTTGTAACACGTGGCTTGGCATTGTCTTGCTGAAATAAGCAGGGGCGTCCATGATAACGTTGCTTGGATGGCAACATATGTTGCTCCAAAACCTGTATGTACCTTTCAGCATTAATGGCGCCTTCACAGATGTGTAAGTTACCCATGTCTTGGGCACTAATACACCCCCATACCATCACAGATGCTGGCTTTTGAACTTTGCGCCTAGAACAATCCGGATGGTTCTTTTCCTCTTTGTTCCGGAGGACACAACATCCACAGATTCCAAAAACAATTTGAAATGTGCACTGGTCAGACCACAGAACACTTTTCCACTTTGCATCAGTCCATCTAAGATGAGCTCGGGCCCAGCGAAGCCGGCGGCGTTTCTGGGTGTTGTTGATAAATGGCTTTGGCTTTGCATAGTAGAGCTTTAACTTGCACTTACAGATGTAGCGACCAACTGTAGTTACTGACAGTGGTTTTCTGAAGTGTTCCTGAGCCCATGTGGTGATATCCTTTTAAGGCTGAAACGACGCGTCGACATAGTCGACGTCATCGGTTACGTAAATACGTCGACGCCGTTTTTGTGCGTCGGCGCGTCGCATATTTACGTCACACTACTTTACTGTCATGGCGGAGCGCAAAGCAGACGATGCGAGCGAGGGGAAAAAAGCACGCCAAAAGTCGTCAAAAGTGTGGGAGTATTTCAATAAACGGCCTAATAATGTTGTATGCACACTGTGTCGAGCGGAAATGGCCTATCATAGCAGCACAACGGCTATGAACGAACATTTGAAAAGAAAACCCCCGACAGCGTTCTTGCCATCACCATCAACAAGTCAATCGTCCGCGTGCATATACGTTGTCATTATTACACAAAAACATGAATGTGTCATTTGTATCTGCGTTGTAAATTCATAAACTAAAGCACCGTTTCGCTCTGAGAGGCGCGTTTGGCGTGCCTGTTCAGTGTTTACAAAGACGCGCTCCTCTTTAACGCTGTGGAGAGGCGGCGGCGGCGAGCGAGCGGCGAGGCGGGGCGCGCCGGGAGCGACGCCGCAATCGTGCCCAGGTGCGCGATCCGCGCAGTTGGAAGAGAAAAGACTTTGTGTAAAATTAAAAGATTGTAAACCTGGCAAAGCCGTCTGGCGTTCAGTCTGTCGGTCCTGAAAGAACCCCACGGCACAAGACGTGTCACAAACGCTAACGTTAATTAGTTGTGCAAATACCTTTTACAACATTAACAGTTACATATACTATGTACAAACGAACAATTAACTTTCACTTTAATCATACTATCATTGTTGTGTTATTAAGCAAAATAAGCAATACTTTTACTTTTGTTGAAATGTTTACACTGTAGACTTTTTTGTATTGGATGTTTAGCTTTATTTTTGCACATTTTAGAAAATAAGCAATACTTTTACTTTTGTTGAAATGTTTACACTTGTTACAGAATATTTCCGTTTTGCACTTTTTTGTATTGGATGTTTATCTTTATTTTTGCACATTTTAAAGCAAAATAAGCAATACTTTTACTTTTGAAATGCTTATACTATTCCAGAATATTAAGATTTGCACTGGATGTTTACTTTTATATTTGCACATTAAAAAGCAAATAAGCTACTTTTAATTTTGTTAAATGTTAAAAGTTTTAAATGTTTACATTGTTACAGAATATTTTGTCATGTTGTTGTCAATGTTGACTGACTAGTGGCCATACTTTTTTTTTGTAAATAAAAGCCATGCCTTTTGAAAAAAATGGCCTACATTTATTTTTTCCTCTTCATTTAAAAAAAAAAAAAAAAATCGGTAAAAGGAAAAATAATCTATAGATTAATCGAAAAAATAATCTATAGATTAACCGATTAATCGAAAAAATAATCTATAGATTAATCGATAGAAAAATAATCGTTAGCTGCAGCCCTATATCCTTTACACACTGATTTCGCTTTTTGATGCAGGACCGCCTGAGGGATCGAAGGTCCGTAAAATCTTCGCTTACGTGCAGTGATTTCTCCAGATTATCTGAACCTTTTGATCATATTACGGACCATAGATGGTGAAATTCCTAAATTCCTTGCAATAGCTCGTTGAGAAATGTTGTTCTTAAACTGTTGGACAATTTGCTCACGCATTTGTTGACAAAGTGGTGACCCTCGCCCCATCCTTGTTTGTGAATGACTGAGCATTTCATGGAAGCTGCTTTTATACCCAATCATGGCACCGACCTGTTCCTAATTAGCCTGTTCACCTGTGGGATGTTCCAAATAAGTGTTTGATGAGCATTCCTCAACTTTCTCAGTCTTTTTTGCCACTTGTGCCAGCCTTTCTGAAACATGTTGCAGGCATCAAATTCCAAATGAGCTAATATTTGCAAAAAATAACAAAGTTTTCCAGTTCAAACGTCTTGTCTTTGCAGTCTATTCAATTGAATATAAGTTGAAAAGGATTAGCAAATCATTGTATTCTCTTTTTATTTACCATTTACACAACGTGCCAACTTCACTGGTTTTGTACATATAGCATATTATTTGCGCGCTGTTGACTAGTGGTGCACCGAAAATTTGGCCGTCGAAAGAGGACTTTGCTCACCAAAACTGGATGTTGTGATGACGTATCCAACTTCCGCTGACGGGCTGTCTTTCCCCGCGTACACGAGCGACGTAGTTCGCCCAAAGATGACAAAAAAGTTGCGTTCGGGTTGCGTTGCGTTTATACTGAAGTCACATTTAAAAAGATCAGATTCCAATCGGGTTCAGGACTACCTCCTGATGTGGCCTGAATCTGATGCCAAAAGATCAGATTTGAAGCACTTAAGAGCGTTTAGACCGGCGGAAAATATCCGATCCGTGCCACTTGAGGGCAAAAAAATCCAATTAGGTGTGCAGTGTAAACGGAAGGGTTCAACCAGTGCCGGGTGACCAATCAGGTCTTGGAATCCGACCGCTGACTTTGATGGTTGAGTAATTCAGTGCTGACACAAATGTGCATGAAATAAATCATGAAAGGATTAAATACATAATGAAAACATTTAATAAATCATGATTTAATCAAATAAATCATGAAATTATTAAATTATTAAATTAATCATGACATGATTAGGTAAATAATTAAATCATGAAATAACTACTTAAATAATGAAAAAAATGTGAATTGATTACATTGTGAAATCATTACTTATATAATTAAATAACGAAATAAATCACTAAATAATTAATTCTTGAAATAATTATATCAGTAATTAATAAATAATTAAATAAATTAGTGGCATATTTAATAACACATTTATGTATGTAATTCCCATTATAATGAATTAATGACACATTTAAGTAATTATTGAAATATATATATATATATATTTTGTCCCACTTTAGCATGCATGTTCATTATTATTATTATTATTATTCATAATTTATTATTCATCAATTAGCATGCAATGCAAATCATACTCATGGAAAGGGGCAGCGCTGTGCACCAGGGGTTAGTACGTGGCTCACAATAAAAAGGTTCTGGGTTCGATACTGGGCTCGGGTACTCTGGCTTCCTCCAAAGACATGCACCTGGGGATAGGTTGATTGGCAACACTAAATTGGCCCTAGTGTGTGAATGTGAGTGTGATGAGATGGCGACTTGTCTTGTGTATACCCCGCCTTCCACCCGTGTGCAGCTGGGATAGGCTCCAGCACCCCCTGTGACCTCGTAAGGGACAAGCGGTAGGAAATGGATGGATGCCATGCAAAGGGGGTGTGATGGAGGGATGTCAGACGCCAACTGGAGACCTGTTAACGGGTGCTATTCTTGCTCCAGAGCCACTTTATGGGTTACTACTTCCCCTTTTCCCTTTTTTAAGTGGATTAATCTTAACCCTTGGGAAGACGAGGGACCATTTGGGGTCTCTTGTATTGCCGTTGAAGATGATTGTTCATTTTCAAGATCAGCATGATGACATATGGCCATGGGAGTTGGAAAGAAATAATCTCAATATGTGCATCAGCCTTCCCGGTAAGGTCTATTCAGGTGTACTGGAGAGGAGGCTACGCCGGATAGTCTAACCTCGGATTCAGGAGGAACAGTGTGGTTTTCGTCCTGGTCGTGGAACTGTGGACCAGCTCTATACTCTCGGCAGGGTCCTTGAGGGTGCATGGGAGTTTGCCCAACCAGTCTACATGTGCTTTGTGGACTTGGAGAAGGCATTCGACCGTGTACCCCGGGAAGTCCTGTGGGGAGTGCTCAGAGAGTACGGGGTATCGGACTGTCTTATTGTGGGGGTTCGCTCCCTGTATGATCAGTGTCAGAGCTTGGTCCGCATTGCTGGCAGTAAGTCGGACCCGTTTCCAGTGAGGGTTGGACTCCGCCAGGGCTGCCCTTTGTCACCGATTCTGTTCATAACCTTTATGGACAGAATTTCTAGGTGCAGTCAGGGCGTTGAGGGTATCTGGTTTGGTGGCTGCAGGATTAGGTCTCCGCTTTTTGCAGATGATGTGGTCCTGATGGCTTCATCTGGCCAAGATCTTCAGCTCTCACTGGATCGGTTCGCAGCCGAGTGTGAAGCGACTGGGATGAGAATCAGCACCTCCAAGTCCGAGTCCATGGTTCTCGCCCGGAAAAGGGTGGAGTGCCATCTCCGGGTTGGGGAGGAGATCTTGCCCCAAGTGGAGGAGTTCAAGTACCTCGGAGTCTTGTTCACGAGTGAGGGAAGAGCGGATCGTGAGATCGACAGGCGGATCGGTGCGGCGTCTTCAGTAATGCGGACGCTGTATCGATCCGTTGTGGTGAAGAAGGAGCTGAGCCGGAAGGCAAAGCTCTCGATTTACCGGTCGATCTACGTTCCCATCCTCACCTATGGTCATGAGCTTTGTGTCATGACCGAAAGGACAAGATCACGGGTACAAGCGGCCGAAATGAGCTTCCTCCGCCGGGTGGCGGGGCTTTCCCTTTGAGATAGGGTGAGAAGCTCTGCCATCCGGGGGGAGCTCAAAGTAAAGCCGCTGCTCCTCCACATCGAGAGGAGCCAGATGAGGTGGTTCGGGCATCTGGTCAGGATGCCACCCGAACGCCTCCCTAGGGAGGTGTTTAGGGCACGTCCGACCGGTAGGAGGCCGCGGGGAAGACCCAGGACACGTTGGGAAGACTATATATCCCGGCTGGCCTGGGAACGCCTCGGGATCCCCCGGGAGGAGCTGGACGAAGTGGCTGGGGAGAGGGAAGTCTGGGCTTCCCTGCTTAGGCTGCTGCCCCCGCGAGCCGACCTCGGATAAGCGGAAGAAGATGGATGGATGGATGGATGGATGTGCATTTTGCTAAGTCATTTTTAGCACAAGCTATTGAGTGTGTTTACATTGGAGTTCCCGGGGACCCTTTTGGCCCCCATCGACTCCCTTTTGTAATGGCCATTTTCCAAATATACTGTTATTTTATCATACTCTTTTTAAAAAAAATAACAAATGAATCCAAATAGGCCCTGCGATGAGGTGGCGACTTGTCCAGGGTGTACCCCGCCTTCCGCCCGATTGTAGCTGAGATAGGCTCCAGCGCCCCCCGCGACCCTCAAAAGGGAATAAGCGGTAGTAAATGGATGGATGGATGGATGGATGAATCCAAATATTTCCCACATGCAAATCCTATTAGTTGTAATTCGATCCTTCAACCACTAGCTGGCACCAGAGTAGCAGAGAGTATCACACGCATAGTTGCTTTGAAAAAGGAAAAACCTGCCATAACAACCAATTTGCAATAAAAATAATGTTGATGAGTTGGTAGTGGCATAAGAGTAGTTTGTGTTTTTGACATAAAAAGGGTTTCTTTCACCAAAAGGGCATAAACTCTTAAAGAAAGAAAAACTTCATATCGACTTTATAGATCTTTAGATTTAAGAGTTAAATGTAAAAATATATTTTAAAATGTATAGATTTAGACCCTCTCGGGTTCCCGGGACCTTTACCATTCACCGTATTTGGGGGATCTTTATGGGTTAACCTGTGGAGTACTGGGTGATAGAGGTGGCTAAAAACGCCCAACATTTGCTTATTTTTGAGTTTTCCGACTGCTTACCAGGTCCTACCTATACGTACCCTCGTGACTTATAATGCAGAGCTGCGGTAGCTTAAGTGAATAGGTGCCCTAAATAGTTGGCTGAGTAAAAAATATCGATAGCCGTATCATTTGTCCAGAGTCTTACGGTACTTCTGTATTGACCCAGTTAGAAACCCATACTAAAGAATACCAGTACCATACCATACATATCCCATTGGGAGGATATTTTGGAAAGAAAATGCGAAACGACCAAAATGACTAAAAGTTTGAGGTTTAATCGTGCACAGACTAAAGTTTAAGGTCAGACTTTTGTTGGATCTCATCCAATTTCTATTGGTTCTGTATTTTTGGGTCACCCTGTACCTTGATGTACGGACAGAACCACGACACAATTCAAGCTAAAGCGCACTCCTCACACACACTTCCTGACTTGGCCAGGCTTAACACCAGAAGCATAGCAGTTGACTTGGCTGTGTGTCTTCCAGCTCTACGAGATCCTGGCTCGGACGCCGTATGGCTCGATGTCTAAGGGCGAGGTGGGAATCGACCGGCTGCTGAGCGAGCAGGTCTTCACATCCGCCTACCCGTTGCACGAGGTCAGCTTCCGACCCTTAAGAATATCGTGAACCCATTAAGCGGACGGGTCTTTTATAAACCATGTGGCTACGATAGGGTGAATTCCAGTTGCCGAGCTGGCCGGTGGCCCCCGAGTCTCTGGTTCTCAGACAAATCCTGTATGGATACTGGGCGCAGTGGTCCTGCTGGAGACGATACCAACCTCTGGACCACATCAGGGAGTACTTTGGAGAGAAGATAGCTCTTTATTTTGCATGGCTTGGTAATCAGAACAAGTCACCGTGACACATTGTTTCTACGACCGTTTCTTTGGTAACCGTTTCTTGGTGACAAACTTAAACCGTACATTTCATGGTGACTAACCGCAGGGTTCTACACGGGCTGGTTGGTGCCGGCCTCACTCGTTGGGACTTTAGTCTTCCTGGCAGGTTTTTGGCTTATGACCACTGACATTCCAGCGTGAGTAGACACCTTTGTATCCCACGATCCAGCCCACCTTGTTGACTTAAAGTGTGTGTGGGTCTGTGTAGGCAAGAGTTGTGTAACAGTGGCAACAATTTCATCATGTGTCCACTCTGCAACATCTGCTCCTTTTGGAACTACTCCAGCATCTGCGTCACATACAAGGTTCCGTCTGTACATCTGGCTGTCCCACGGTCTGATCCCCTGACTGACCCACCGTCTGTCTGTAGGCGGGGATTCTGTTTGATAACGGAGGGACAGTTTTTCTCAGTGTCTTCATGTCCTTGTGGGCTGTCACCTTTTTGGAGTACTGGAAGAGAACATGTTCATCTTTGTCCCACCGCTGGGACTGCTCGGATTTCCAGGACATCGAGGTACCGGAACCACACCCTGATAACACATTGTCAAGAAGAACTTTGACCTCTACTATCTCGTCTTTCTCTCACAGGAGCGACCTCGCCCCGAGTTCGCAACCATGGCACCGATGACCATGAGGAACCCACTGACCGGTGCAGAGGAACCATACTTCCCTGAAAAGACACGGTTTAACCGCGTGTTAACCGGCTCTATGATTATGGTCATCATGGTGGGTCCGCTGACTTCTCAGGTCCGTGACTCTTTGGGACCTGGTGCTGCACAGTTTGTGAGGTTTTTCTGTGTGCAGGTGGTCGTGGTCCTGATGTTCCTTATCGCCATCATCCTGTATCGCTCCATCCTGAGCATTGTCATCTCCAAGTCCAGCTACCGTTTCTTAATCTTCTCTGTGAGCTCGACCTTTTGCGCACTCGCACATACCGAGCTCAAGGCGGGCGAGGTTTTTGCTATTACATAGTAGACTTGTTGTTACTTTAAAGGAGGAGTGGTAAAAAGCGATGATGTTCTAAGACGCCTCCCTGTGGGACTCCACACCCCTTTTTTTATGACTTTCTGTCTTTTTGCAGGCAAGCAGGATTGCCAGTCTCACAGGATCTGTGTTGAATCTGCTAGTCATCCTCATCTTGTCCCGAGTGTACATTTCACTCGCCCACATCCTGACCCGCTGGGGTGAGTTACACCTTCCTCCAACTTTCAGCTGCATCACTCATGTTTGGTGGGCCACCTTTGGCTTTTTGGAAATAAACATTAGATCAATGTGGAAAAAGATATAGCGGAACCCGCTTAAGTCGGTCTCGTTTATGTCGACAACTCGTCTGTTGCCCAACTCTTCGAGTCTCTAAGTCCATAAAGGGGACCTATGATGATTGTAATCTACATTTACCCTTAGGGATATACCAAATACGGTGAATGTTAAGGGTCCCTGGGGCCCGACAGATGATACATCTAAAAGTCTTAAAGGGGAGCTGCACTTTTTTTGGATTTTTGCCTATCATTCACAATCATTATGAAAAAAAAATATAAAGACAGAACAATAAGATCATATGGACAGCCATAAGTGTTTACATTTTGCTTTATATATTTATTATTTTACTTATTTTTTGCCTGGTTTTGTATTTGTTTTGTATCATCCCGTGAGGTGTATATTACTTTAGTTTTTTTTGTTCGGTTTGTACTTCATGAAGTTTTGCACTTGTGTTTTTATTTTTATTTTTTTCATTATATTTGGATGTATTTGTTTGGTTTGTATGCTATCCATTAAGTAAGACTTCGTATTATGTTGAAGGGCATACTTGCCAACCCTCCCGGATTTTCCGGGTGACATCCGAAATTCAGCGCCTCTCCCGAAAACCTCCCGGGACAAATTCTCTCCCCAAAATCTCCCGAAATTCAGGCGGACTCAGGTCCATGCGGACCTGAGTCCGCTTTCCCACAATATAAACAGCGTACCTGCCCAATCACGTTATAACTGTAGAATGATGGAGGGCGAGTTCTTGGTTTCTTATGTGGGTTTATTGTTAGGCAGTTTCATTAACGTCCTACCAGCGTGGCAACAACACACAACAACAGCAGTCACGTTTTCATCTACAGTAAAGCAGTTCGTCTGCCGTAAACAGCAATGTTGTGACACTTTTAAACAGGACAATAGTGCCATCTAGTGCATTTAGTGAAAGCACTTTTGTGCGTGCCACACAGCAATGCATCATCAGAGAGGGTGTTCAGCATGGTTAGAAAATACTGACAGAGAATAGAACAAGGATGGACAATTCAACCCTTAACTCAACAATGAGTAGATGAGTGTTATGTGTGTGTGTATGTGTAAATAAATGAACACTGAAATTCAAGTATTTATTTTATATATATATATATATATATATATATATATATATATATATATATATATATATATATATATAAAATAAAAGAAATATATATTTATAGCTAGAATTCACTGAAAGTCAAGTATTTCTTATATATATATATATATATATATATATATATATATATATATATATATATATATATATACATACACATATATATATAAGAAATACTTGACTTTCGGTGAATTCTAGCTATAAATATATATTTATTTTATTATTTTATATATATATATATATATATATATATATATATATATATATATATATATATATATATATAAAATAAATACTTGAATTTCAGTGTTCATTTATTTACACATATACACACACATAACACTCATCTACTCATTGTTGAGTTAAGAGTTGAATTGTCCATCCTTGTTCTATTCTCTGTTACTATCAGGAGATTTCTCCTGATGATTGAGGGGAACCCCCCCTCATGAAACAGGCCTGTAGAGATGAAATAGTCTTGTGATTTTTTTTCCCACACATACATATATTGCGCTCTACTACGGTATCGAGCACTATTTTTTGGATAACCTTATTAAGACATATATATATATATATATATATATATATATATATATATATATATATATATATATATATAAGAAATACTTGACTTGGTGAATTCTAGCTGTAAATATACTCCTCCCCTCTTAACCACACCCCCAACCACGCCCCGCCCCCAACCTCCCGAAATCGGCGGTCTCAAGGTTGGCAAGTATGTCGAAGGGGGCAGGAAAATATACGATTTTTCTTCATCCTGCTCCTTCTCAGGCATTGGTGTGTAAATGTATAATTGAATAATTGAGGTATAGTTGTCTATCGATAAAAGATGAAGGAGATAAATAAAAAAATGAATGAAAAATGAAATGAATGAATTATGAGAGACAAGAACACACGTCTTTTTTTTTGTAGGATTTTAGATGATAAAAAAAAAACGCTTGAAAAATGCGGTTAATAGGAGTCACCTTCAAAGTCCTCTAAAACAACTTCAAAACCCTCCATCAACGTTTTATATACACACTGCAAGTCGCCACACCTAGTAATCATTGGTACTTTAACTTGACATCTTCTAACTTTTTTTTTACCTATTTATCAGCCGTACCCCTCACAGTTTTACAACACATGATAGCGGTTACTATCTTAGCGTTAGCATGTTAGCATGCTAACTTTTTTGGCCAATTTTACCGCTGTACACCGCAGAGTCATCCAACTTGGTACGTGAAATCTGCTAACTTTTTTTTACCAATTCATCAGCCGTACCCCTCACGGTCATTAAACTTGGTATGTGACACATGCTAACGGTTAGTATCTTAACGTTAGCATGCTAACTTTTTTACCAATTCATCAGCCGTACGCCTCACAAGCATATAACTTGGTATGTGACACATGCTAACTGTTAGCATCCTAACCAGTGTTGGGTTAGTTACTGAAAACCAGTAACTAGTTACAGTTACTAGTTACTTTATTTCAAAAGTAACTCAGTTACTAACTCAGTTACTTAAACCAAAAAGTAATGCGTTACTGTGAAAAGTAACTATTTAGTTACTTATATATATATTTTTTAATTTTTTTAAGGCCCCATAATGCCCTTTTAGCCTTCATTTTAGTACTGTTATTGCACTGGAGAATAATACAATCTGTTGTTCAACTTGACATGCATTTGCATCACTGAACTCTGCTAAGCAATGTGCTCTACATACAACACACAAAGACAAAGATATGTTTTAAAGGGCCAATTTGTTTCAGACCAGAACAAATTGACAAAACTATTTTAAATAGCTGCAACTTAACATACATAAGTAACAAACAGCATAATAACAACATAGCTGTAAAACAAGAAAGGCACACACTACATACATAAAGCCTAACCAGGCGTTTTCTCAAGGAATTATGAAATAAAATCATGTCTGAAGCCCAGAACACTCTACATATTTCCCCACTTAGTTTAGAGAAAAGGAAATATTAGCCTGGCCCACTAGTATCCCTCTCTAGGTTTGTGAACTTTATAGTCTAAACATTTAGAGTGATGTGATAATCAAACACTCTAAAAGTTTAAAATGAAAGAGTATATAAGAGAATTGACAGAGTGTGTGTACCTTCACGTGTGCAGTGCCTCGTTAAAATCCAGCCGCTGTTGGAGGTGGAGGTGAGTGTGTCTCTTTACTAGCTTCGTCGAAGCATGTTGTTTTTGTCGCTGTTTCAGCATATTTGAAACTTACATTCAGCTAAAATGTTCTTTTCTTTGTGGTCGATAAAAGAAACGTACTGAAAATATCTCCATTTTAAGAAACTCTGCTTCGGGGTTCGCCATGACGTCTTGATAGTAGACACAGACACGCCCCCTCCCACACACACACACACACACACACACACACACACACACACACACACACGTACACACAGACAGCGCGCGGCGCGCCTCTTTTTTGTCGCCTCTTCAGCAGCGACACTCAGATCTTCTCAGTTTCTAGCCGATACTACATAAAAAATAACGCAAAATAACGCAGTAACGCATCATGTAGTAACGGTAACGGAGTTACTGAATATAAAAAATAACGCGTTAGATTACTAGTTACCGCCGATAGTAACGGCGTTACAGTAACGCGTTACTTTGTAACGCGTTAGTCCCAACACTGATCCTAACTAGGGTGACCATTTCCATGACACCAAAAAGGAGGACATTATGCGGCATATCAATAAATTACTATGGTGTACATAGGACTCTGGTATACTCTTATTTATAGTACAATTTTGAGTGGTTTAAAGATGATGTTTGTGTGGCTGAATAGGAAAAAATATTAAAGTCAAGTGTTTGTTAACAGTATTTGTATTTATTCAATACATTGTGGTGTTCAAAAAGTGACCACTGAGATGAATCTGTTCAAGTGCAGAGTGCCACAAAGCATAACATGTGTGGACTTAAATGTAAACAACAATTAACAGGTAACATATATAATTTAAAAAAATGCCACAAAAAATTTTCCACATCAACATCAAGGCTGCTTGCTGCATATCTGGTTGCGTTATGCAGAATATGGGCCAAACAGTTTGCAGGGAGCACATCTTTTTTGCTCACTTTCAGCTTCTGATACACACTGTTATGTTTGTCATAATTGACACTGGCATTGTCTGCTGCATATGCAGACATGTTTTTCACCTCTAAGCCAGACATCTCAAGTTTTGCCAGCAGCTGGTTTGTTATGGCTTCTGACGTTTCGTTGCTGTCACTATAAAAATCCAACAGGACATGTTGGATGCCTTCATCAAAGTGAAAATACCTTACCACAATGGGAAAACACTTGTTTGTTCCTTTATTTGAGGCGTCGGTTGCCACGGAAAAGCTAGGTTGTTTTCTTTTATGTAGTCGGTATGTTCCTGTACCGAATAGTGAGCGATGACGTTCTCGCACAATGCCTTGGCTTTTGTTCGGCCACAGGCCATCCCTTTAGCTGTGGGCGAGTCACTGAAAATCTCCCGGTGTTGTGCCGGAAAACGCACCCCTGTCATAAAATGCACCCCCTGACGCGGGTGCATTTTATGGCAGGGGTGCGTTTTCCGGCACAACACCGGTCCACTTTCATGCCGCAGTCTAAACTTCTGTAGGACTGGTGATGCTTTACAGCATGGTACACCTTGCACAGCTCCGCAGCGGTTATCTTGTCATCCAGGGGCGACGAAACTTCACGAAAAAATGTCCTCATTGAAGAGGTACCTGCCGTACATTTATTACTTTTATGTTTATCCATACCCGCATGCCGTTCAATTGCAGCTTTCCCCCGACTACTTACGTCGACATCACATCGACAAAGTGTGCAGAAGCCATGGAATGAGTCTCGACTGCTTTTCGTTATAAATTCGTGCTCTTTTATCCATTCAGAATCAAACGAGGTCTTGCGTTTTGGCATAATGCTTACTTTCTGTCAATGTCATGCCGCAGCAGCACATCGACCCTTGTTTACCTTTTAACCAATGATAATCAGATTTGTATCCGACACCGCTCTTAGCCAATCATTTGATATGTTACTGCGTTGGGGGCATTTTATTACGGTCTTTGATTGGCTATTGCGCTGCAGCCCAGCAAAGATGAAAAAACTCCGCTCTTCAAGCCTATGTGCCTCAAAAAGGAGGACAAATACGTGTCCGGCTTGATGCTGCGCCGGACGCCGGACAGGGCATTAAAAATCCGGACTGTCCGGCCTAAATCCGGACACCTGGTCACCCTAATCCAGTGGTTCTCAAACTTTTTTTGTCATCCCCCACTTTGGACAAGGGGGAGTTTTCAAGCCCCACCTGCCCCCATCGCCCCAACAGAACGCTAATGCCAAGCTTAACATTTTCAAATTTATTGAACATCAAGTAACATCAAGTTGTATACATTCAAACTCAATAACATAACATAACATCAAGTTCAATAATAAATAAGATAACTGTGCAGCTGTGGTATAACTTGCATCAAGTTCAATAATAAATAAAATAACTAAGCATGACTGACACCAGGTCTATTGCAGCGGGGAGAATGAGCTGCTCAGCAATTGTGTGAGGTGTCATGTACTGTTTTGTCATGTCCGAGCCACCGTAGCATGTGTTCAGTGTGTGACGTCACGGGAGGGAGGGAGAGTTTGGACTCTCGAAGTTGTTAATAAACGGGAGCGATCCGAGGCATTGTGTTGAAACGTGTTGCCTGATTATTATTAAATTAAGACACCTAAATAAGCACATAGGTGAAACCGAGGACATAACATGTGTTTTTTTGCATTGTGCAATTCTGTATGCAACTCTATATGAAGCCATTTGAGCGTTACTGTTTACTGTAGCTTTTACCATGCGCTTCTCCTGTTGACGGTACTCTGTCAGTTTTCTTTGAAAGAAATCAAGTGGCTTATTGACGTGATTGGGGTGTGTGGTCTCGAGGTGTCTCTTTAATTTGTTGGGTCTCATGCTGTCTGCTGCTAGCGCTTTTAGACACAGAACACACAGGGGTCTCTCCTCTGCCTCCACCACCACTGCCGTGAATCCAAGAGCAAGATACCCTTCATCATATTTTATTTTCGGTTGGCTTTATGGTTGATTAGGCCCGTCAGATTTTTGTTTTTCTGCAGGCGCTGGCTCTGGCTCTGGTTCGACGACCTTTGAGGTGCCAGTCACAAATGTATCCATTTTGTGTAATTGTGGTCCACACATTAGCCTGCTACCCATCCGCGCGAAAGTTTGATCCGCTTAGCCCCGCCCCCATTAGTTACTGTTGCTATGTCTGTCAAACTTTCGCTCCTACCGAAAAATTTAAAGCCTACAGGAAAAATAAGTAATTTACATGTATTTATATAGCGGATTCCACAGACAGAATCACAAAGTGATTTACAGTGTGTATAGAAAATGAAAGCATAGTAAAAAAAAATATCTAAGAATATAATTTAAAAAAAAATAATTAAAGTGAAATGTCCTCCCGTTCCTCGCGCCCCACCTGTCATGTCTCTATTCCCCACCAGTGGGGCGCGCCCCACACTTTGAGAAACGCTGCCCTAATCCTACCATTATCAATCTAGTTTTTTAAGCTATTTTTTTACATTATATAACTTGGTACTTGCTGCATTTCAACTGTCGGCATCCATTAGCATTTCCTTTTAACTCGCGCGTATTGGCGGTTCGAGCGTTTCCGCGGCTCGCGCATACAGCCTACTCAGTGGCCTAGTGGTTAGAGCAATGGTTCTTAACCTTGTTGGAGGTACCGAACCCCACCAGTTTCATATGCGCATTCACCGAACCCTTTATTGAAAAATAAAATGTTTATTTTTTTCAAATTCAAAACAAAGTTATATGTTTTTGGTAACACTTTAGTATGGGGAACATATTCTAAGTAACAAAGACTTAATTTAGAGTTATTTGGTTAGGGTTAGGGTTAGAAGGTTAGGACCAGGGTTAGAGGGTTAGGGTTGCATGTTAATAATTACTAATTTGCATGTTAATAAGCAACTAATTAATGGTGAATATGTTCCCCATACTAAAGTGTTACCATGTTTTTTTTACTGGTGCACAAAATGAACCGTTCAAAGAACAAAACCAACACAGTGCATAGACTCACAACAAATTACACACCTGCAAATCAGTCTGACTTCTGCTGTTGCCGTATCCGTAATACGCCGATAGGGAGAAGTTTTTATTTACACGATGAGTCAGGTGTGTCTTGACCTCCGCCGAACCCCTGAGCCCGACTCACCGAACCCCTAGGGTTCCATCGAATCCAGGTTAAGAACCACTGGGTTAGAGTGTCTGCCCTGAGATCGGTCGGTTGTGAGTTCAAACCCCGGCCGAGTCATACCAAAGACTATAAAAAATGGGAGCCATTACCTCCCTGCTTGGCACTCAGCATCAAGGGTTGGAATTGGGGGTTAAATCACCAAAAATGATTTCCGGGCACGGCCACCGCTGCTGCCCACTGCTCCCCTCACCTCCCAGGGGGTGAACAAGGGGATGGGTCAAATGCAGAGGACACATTTCACCACACCTAGTGTGTGTGTGTGACAATCATTGGTACTTTAACTTAACTTTATACAGTATTCACGCCAAACCTCCCCCGAAATTGCATACTCCAGTCGTATCTTATCAGGTGATCTGATCTCAGATCCTTATCAGATGTTATCTTATCTTCGATATTTAGCTCCCAGAGCAGATCGTTATCAGTGACAGTAATTCAGGGCTTTCAAAGTCACGGCCCGCGGGCCGGATCTGAATGAATTATCGATGATGATATTTGATTGGTATTAGAAGCGGCCCGCAGGCCACAGCCGCCCGCGGCTGTTTTGCACGCACCAATACTCCATCAGTGTTGGCGCTAGGAATTTTCAAAACGGGGTCCCAGCAACCCCATCAAGTCATAAAAATGGGGTCCCACAGTAAATTTTTGGGGTACCACTTTTTTGTGACCGTTTTGAAAACTGTTGTATCTCACATTCTATATTGTGTTTTGGAAAAAGGTTGTCATAAACGTTACTTAATTCATTAAAAAAATAATACAAAAAGAAAACAAATATGTATAAATGTATTCAGTTATAAACATTCATTCACTTTCTTCTTTCCTTCATGGATCTAAACTTTACCGCTGCCGGTATTTTTTTCTATATTTTTATTGTAATATTTTCAGAATGTGTTCTATTTTTGGCCAAAGTAAGACAAAGTAAACAATCTGAAGTTGTCTTTAGTTTTTTGTTTTAATGCCATAATTTTAATAGTCTGGCCCACGTGTGCCCAGATTTTCCTCCATGCGGCCCCTGAGCTAAAATGAGTTTGACACCCCTGCAGTAGTTCATAAAGGTAACGAGCTTGCATACCTGCCAACTACTCCGGTTTTCCCGTAATTAGTACGGTTTTCATCAACCTATTCCGGGTTACGGTTGCAGTGATAAAAAATACGTTTTTTCATTAATTAAAAAAAAAAATTTTTTTTAAGTTTTATTCACGAAATCACGTAACAACAATGACAATTGACACTGCTTCCCGTAATTTCCTATCGAGCCATTCCGAATGCCATGCGCAAGGCTATTTATAGCACCGCTGCCAAGCACGAGGCACCAGTTGCCATTGTTTCCAAACGAGCGAACGATCATGGAATCAGCCGGAGAAAAATCGCAAACGAGTCTTAAACCGAAAAGAAAACTGCAGTCATTCCGTGAAGAATATTCAAAAGCCTATCCGTTCCAAAAAGGGTGAAAACTACGCGAATTGCACCTTGTGCAGACAAGATTTTTCGATCGGACACGGAGGAATTAGCGATGTAAAAGACCACGTTGGGACAAAAAAACACAAGTCTAATGCCGTTGCTAGCGATACTGCAATTGAATTGTAGTTCCATGCTAATGATGCTATTGAATTACATTTTAATGAAGTAAACTTATCATAAAGTTACCATATCATTTTTGCAGTATGATCAATCTGATAGAATAAATTTGGATTTTAGCCACAAAAAGGTAATGACACCAATGTTATCTATTGGAATTGTTTAGTACTGTTATACTGTTAAAAGTGTTTATACTATTTATGCTTTCAAGTCCAAGTTGAAGAAATCTTGTTAAATGTTGACAGCATAACTACCAAAATACAGAAGTATGTCCTTAATATTTTTGCAGTGCTATTTCTGTTGAAAAGTTCAAATGATTACATTAGAGATGTGATGTGCCACTTTTGAAGTGTCTGATGGCTTAAATTAATTTTCATTAATTTTTCATATTTTGAATTCTTTTGAAAGGCTTACAAAAAAACTACATTTGAATTGTAATTCCATGCTATTGACAGGACTATTAATTTTAATGAAGTTAGCTTACCATGTTTACAGTATGATAATTGTGATAGAAATGTGAATTTTAGGCACAGAATATTTTTTACAATTGAACAAGGCAGTAGATTATACAAGCTTTGACAGAAAGTTAATAATGACACCAATTTTTTTTTTAATGGAATTGTTTAGTACTGTTTTACCATTTGTTTACTGTAAAAAGTGTTTATACTGTTTATACTTTCAATTAACAAATTGAAGTCTTGTGAAAGGTTGACAGGATAACTGGCATTAACTGTCAAAATAATTTCAAACTATTGAAGTTAGCTTACAGAATAAACATGTCAATCAACCCATATGATTTTTGCTGTAATATTTTTGTTTTGAAAAGTCACTGTGACTGATAGAAAAGTGATGGTTTTAGCAACATTTGAACCTGTCTGAATGCTAATAATCATTTTGCGTCGGGCCCCCCTGAACCCCCCACCAGGACTTTGTCCTGGACCTACCGGGGCCTGCGGCCCCTGGACCCTGGCTACTAGGTTTTTCTGATTTCAAAAGTTGGCAGGTATGGAGCTTGGCTGGAATGTTGTGTGTCATAATGTGTTCCTGCTTGTGTGTTCGCACTAGAGATGCACCGCACTCAGACCAAATACGAAGACATGTTTATCCTCAAAGTCTTCATTTTCCAGTTTGTCAACTTCTACTCCTCGCCAGTTTACATCGCTTTCTTCAAAGGCAGGTGAGGAGCCCACAACACAGGAACAGGAAACTACCTGTTACCTTGTTAGCGAGGCTAGCCAGGAGTCCGGAGGTACTGTCGTGGTCAAAAGTTTACATACACTTGTAAAGAACATAATGTCATGGCTGTCTTGAGTTTCCAATCATTTCTACAAATCTTATTTTTTTGTGATTGGAGCACATACTTGTTGGTCACAAATTGGTCCGATCATTACCTTATAAAATTCGAAGTTCTGACTCATTGTCAACAAACTAATAATAATAATAACTGCTATAGCAGCCGCAACATTAATGCTGCCACAACGATGACTCTTGCTGACCTACTGCCTTCGGTAATGGCACCATTCCCCAATTATGTCGGCTCTATTGATAACCTAACTAACAACTTTGACAATGCCCTGCGCAAAACCATTGATTGTATAGCACCGCTAAAACAAAAAAGGGCCCCTAAAAGGCGCACCCCATGGTTTACAGAAGAAACCAGAGCTCATAAATGATCATGTAGAAAGTTGGAACGCAAATGGCGCGCGACCAAGCTTGAGGTTTTCCATCAAGCATGGAGTGATAGTTTAATATCGTATAAACGCATGCTTACCTTAGCTAAAGCTAAATATTACTCAAATCTCATCCGCCTCAACAAAAACGACCCTAAATTTTTGTTTAGTACAGTAGCATCGCTAACCCAACAAGGGACTCCTCCCAACAGCTCCACCCACTCGGCAGATGACTTTATGAATTTGTTTAATAAGAAAATTGAACTCATTAGAAAGGAGATTAAAGACAAAAAACCTTAATGAAGTTTGGTTGTTTTATGAATTTATTATGGGTCTACTGAAAATGTGACCAAATCTGCTGGGTCAAAAGTATACATACAGCAATGTTAATATTTGTTTTTGTTAGATCTGACATCACATGGACAAAGATAAGACCTTCTGGAGGAAAGTTCTGTGGTCAGATTAAACAAAAATGTAGCTGTTTGGCCACAATACCCAGCAATATGTTTGGAGGAGAAAAGGTGAGGACTTTAATCCCAGGAACACCATTCCTACCGTCAAGCATGGTGGTGGTAGTATTATGCTTTGGGTCTGTTTTGCTTCTAATGGAATTGGTGCTTTACAGAGAGTAAATGGGACAATGAAAAAGGAGGATTACCTCTAAATTCTTCAGGACAACCTAAAATCATCATCACGGAGGTTGGATCTTGGGCGCAGTTGGGTGTTCCAACAGGACAATGACCCCAAACACACGTCAAAAGTGGTAAAGGAATGGCAAAATCAGGCTAGAATTGAGGTTTTAGAATGGCCTTCCCAAAGTCCTGACTTATACATGTGGATAATGCTGAAGAAACAAGTCCATGTCAGAAAACCAACAAATTTAGCTGAACTACACCAATTTTGTCATGGTCAAAAATTCAAGCAGAAGCTTGTGGATGGCTACCAAAAGTGCCTTATTGCAGGTAAACTTGCCAAGAGACATGTAAGCAAATATTAACATTGCTGTATGTATACTTTTGACCCAGCACATTTGCTCACATTTTCAGTAGACCCATAATGAATGAATGAACGAATGAATGAATGAAATAAGTTTATTTCGGTCATATAATCAACCATCAACCATTAACCATTTTGTGTGACCAGTTTAACAGTACAGATGTTTATACATATATAACAATCATACACATTTACACACAAAAATAAAAAGAATGACCGAAAAAGGAATAGGCTGAAGCCAAAGCTTATATTTGCCTATCCTATGTCATGACTGGGTCCTGGGGTTTAGTTTTTCTAGAAGGCAACGGAAAGTTGGCTCGGGCGAGACGGGAATGTAAGTACATGATTTAATACATCAAAAAAAAGTACAAACGAAAAGCGCGCACAGTGGCGGAGAACAAACTATGAAACCAAAAGACTATAGCATTAATAAACAAAAACTTACTTGGCTTGGACAAGTGTCAGGAATGTACAGAGCATAAATGTGAGATGTCGCCAGAACGACAAACTGAAAACAATGAACTTAAATACTATAGACATGATTAGTGAAAGCAGGTGCGTGACTCAAAACGTGAAACACGTGCGTGACGTGACAGGTGAAAACTAATGGTTGCTATGGTGACAAAACAAAACAAAAGTGCACAAAAAGTCCAAAAACAAAACCGAAGATGACTAAAACAAAACATGATCACACAGACATGACATCCTATACCTCCACTGAAAATTAGATTGCCTGGAACATCAACGTTAAACAAAAAAAAAAAAAAAAAAATCAATGGGATGAAAGTAATTGTTACTATATTTTATAATTTTCATTTATTTCACCTTTCAAGGTTTTCTCAAACTTTAACAAAGAACTACATGTCTTCAACTCGTCACTGAGCTTGTTCCACCATTTAACTCCTAAAACTGAAATACATTTATATTTTATATTGGTTCTTACTTTACCTATTTCAAAAATCAATATCCCTCATAAATTATAGTTTTCTCCTCTTAATTGAAATAACCTAAGAATACAAGCTGAAAGGCTGTTGTTCTTTACTCGAAACATCATTTCCATTGTTTTTAAAAACACAATATCTGAAAATTTTAACACATTAGAACTAGGGATGTCCGATAATGGCTTTTTGTCGATATCCGATATTCCGATATTGTCCAACTCTTTAATTACCGATACCGATATCAACCGATACCGATATATACAGTCGTGCAATTAACACATTATTATGCCTATTTTGGACAACCAGGTATGGTGAAGATAAGGTCCTTCTTTTTTTTTAAATTAATAAAATAAAATAAGATAAATACATTATTATATATATATATATATATATATATATATATATATATATATATATATATATATATATATATATATATATATATATATATATATATATATATATATATATATATGTCTTAATAAGGTTATCCAAAAAATAGTGCTCGATACCGTAGTAGAGCGCAATATATGTATGTGTGGGAAAAAAAATCACAAGACTATTTCATCTCTACAGGCCTGTTTCATGAGGGGGGGTTCCCTCAATCATCAGGAGATTTTAATGGGAGCATTCACATACCATGGATTATATAGGGCACAGAGTGGGTGGGTACAGGCTGGTGTAGGGGCGTGGTGATTGGCTCATGTGTTACCTAGGAGGTGTTTCCGTCTGTGGCGGCATGCTGTTACAATTTCGCTGCGCTTGTTGAGGGATGACAGGTCTGGACGGTAAATAATAAACAGTTTCTCTTTCAAGCATAGGTTGCATCTTTTATTACCACTATTGTAAGGTGTGCTGGATGCAAGAATTTGCCATGTTATTGAATATTCAACATTATTGTCTTTGAGGTCCCAAATGTGTTTGCTGAGTTCTGTGGTATTCCGCAGGTTTTGGTTCCTGAAAGAAGCCTTGTGATTGTTCCATCTGGTTTTGAATTCTCCCTCGGTTAATCCTACATATGTGTCGGATGTGTTAATGTCCTTGCGTATTACCTTAGATTGGTAGACAACTGATGTTTGTAAGCACCCCCCGTTGAGAGGGCAATCAGGTTTCTTTCGACAGTTACAGCCTTTGTTGGTTTTGGAGTCGCTCTGTCCGGGGGCCGACGGCTCATTTGCAATTGTTTTGTTGTGGTTTGAGATGATTTGTCGTATATTGTTCATACAGCTGTAGCTCAATTTAATGATGTTCTTGTTGAATACTTTTCTTAGGGTGTTGTCTTTGGGAAAGTGTTTGTCAATCAGATTGAGGAATTTGTGTCCAATGTTAGTTGAGACGTTTTTGCTGTATGGGGGGTTGTACCAGATGATGTCGTTTCGTTTTCTGTTCTTTTTTGGTTGGTTTCCTGGCGTGGGTTCATAGGTGAGGGTGAAATTGTATCCGCTTTCATCAAGGGCTTTTTGGTACGGGGGGGTTGCTTGGTCAAATTCAGCTTTGCTAGATGACAGCATCGATAGCCTTTTATTAATTCCGGTAGGTATTCATCCCTCAACAAGCGCAGCGAAATTGTAACAGCATGCCGCCACAGACGGAAACACCTCCTAGGTAACACATGAGCCAATCACCACGCCCCTACACCAGCCTGTACCCACCCACTCTGTGCCCTATATAATCCATGGTATGTGAATGCTCCCATTAAAATCTCCTGATGATTGAGGGAACCCCCCCTCATGAAACAGGCCTGTAGAGATGAAATAGTCTTGTGATTTTTTTTCCCACACATACATATATATATATATATATATATATATATATATATATATATATATATATATATATATATATATATATATATATATATATATATAATTATATATATATATATAATTATATATATATATATAATTATATGGTGAAGATAAGGTCCTTTTTAAAAAATAAAATAAAACGAGATAAATAAATTAAAAACATGTTCTTGAATAAAAAATAAAGTAAAACAATATAAAAAAACAGTTACATAGAAACTAGTAATTAATGAAAATGAGTCAAATTAAGTGTTAAAGGTTAGTACTATTAGTGGACCAGCAGCACACACAATCATGTGTGCTTACGGACTGTATCCCTTGCAGACTGTATTGATATATATTGATATATAATGTAGGAACCACAATATTAATAACAGAAAGAAACAACCCTTTTGTGTGAATGAGTGTAAATGGGGGAGGGAGGTTTTTGGGGTTTGTGCACTAATTGTAAGTGTATCTTGTGTTTTTTATGTTGATTTAATAAAAAAACTAAAATAAATTTTTTTAAAAACCCGATAATTTCCGATATCACATTTTAAAGCATTTATCGGCCGATATTATCAGACATCTCTAATTATAACTTATAAATAATGGATTGGTATGTTCATAGCAGCAAGCTTTGTGTATTATTCTAATTACCCTTTTTTGAAGTTTAATTATTGGGTCTATGTTTGTTCTATAAACATTTCTCCAAACTTCAACACAATATGTTAAATATGGAAAAATAAAAGAATAATATAACATATGCAGACATGTCTTACTTTATAAAGCAGAGGTGCTCATTACGTCAATCGCGAGCTACCGGTCGATGGTGGAGGGTGTGTCCGTCGATCACCAGCCAGGCATTAAAAAAATAGTCCTAAAAATGAGCGATCATAAATCTTCACTATGACGTCACTTTCGTCACTTGATTGACATTCACGGCACCCGAGGGTCTTCTGAGATGACGCTGGCTGCTGCCAGCTCATTAAAATTACCGACTGGAAGGCGAGAAACACTTTATTTCAACAGACTCTGGCGCCATACCTGTCGTCAAAACTCCAAAGACCGACTGCACAGTTGCACAATAAAAGCTCTGCTTCATCCTGCCTGCGCTAACAAAATAAGAGTCTCAGAAAGCTGGCGTGCACAAGCTAGCAAGCTACGGAGTTTGCCGACAATGTATTTCTTGTAAAGTGTATACAGAGGAGTACGGAAGCTGGATAAATAAGATGCCAAAAACCAACCACTTTCATGTGGTATTGGACAGAAAGGAGGACTTTTTTTCTCCTCCATTCGAAAATGCGGACGTTATCAGCACCACTGTCTGATTACAATCAATGCAAGTGATCAGAATCAGGTAATACACCAACTTATACTGTATTTTTGTCTTCATGAAAGAAAGGAATCTATGTGTTAAAAATGCTTGTACTATCTTTAAACACTTTTAACTTATTAACAATATTAACTATATGTGTTAAACATGCTTGTATTATCTTTAAACACCTTTAACTTATTAACTATATGTGTTAAACATGCTTGTATTATCTTTAAACACCTTTAACTTATTAACTATATGTGTTAAACATGCTTGTATTATCTTTAAACACCTTTAACTTATTAACAATATTAACTATATGTGTTAAACATGCTTGTATTATCTTTAAACACCTTTAACTTATTAACTATATGTGTTAAACATGCTTGTATTATCTTTAAACACCTTTAACTTATTAACTATATGTGTTAAACATGCTTGTATTATCTTTAAACACCTTTAACTTATTAACAATATTAACTATATGTGTTAAACATGCTTGTATTATCATTAAACACCTTTAACTTGTTAACAATATTAACTATACGTGTTAAACATGCTTGTATTATCTTTAAACACCTTTAACTTATTACCAATATTAACTATAAGTGTTAAACATGCTTGTTTTATCTTTAAACACCTTTAACTTGTTAACAATATTAACTATATGTGTTAAACATTCTTGTATGATCATTAAACACCTTTAATTTATTAACAATATTAACTATATGTGTTAAACATGCTTGCATTATCATTAAACATCTTTAACTTGTTAACAATATTAACTATATGTGTTAAACATGCTTGCATTATCTTTAAACACCTTTAACTTATTAACAATATTAACTATATGTGTTAAACATGCTTGTATTATCATTAAACACATTTAACTTATTAACAATATTAACTATATGTATTAAACATACTTGTATTTTCATTAAACACCTTTAATTTATTAACTATATGTGTTAAACATGCTTGTATTATCATTAAACACCTTTAACTTGTTAACAAAAACATATGTTTCATAAATACGTAAATATAAATTATATACAGGTAAAAGCCAGTAAATTAGAATATTTTGAAAAACTTGATTTATTTCAGTAATTGCATTCAAAAGGTGTAACTTGTACATTATATTTATTCATTGCACACAGACTGATGCATTCAAATGTTTATTTCATTTAATTTTGATGATTTGAAGTGGCAACAAATGAAAATCCAAAATTCCGTGTGTCACAAAATTAGAATATTACTTAAGGCTAATACAAAAAAGGGATTTTTAGAAATGTTGGCCAACTGAAAAGTATGAAAATGAAAAATATGAGCATGTACAATACTCAATACTTGGTTGGAGCTCCTTTTGCCTCAATTACTGCGTTAATGCGGCGTGGCATGGAGTCGATGAGTTTTTGGCACTGCTCAGGTGTTATGAGAGCCCAGGTTGCTCTGATAGTGGCCTTCAACTCTTCTGCATTTTTGGGTCTGACATTCTGCATCTTCCTTTTCACAATACCCCACAGATTTTCTATGGGGCTAAGGTCAGGGGAGTTGGCGGGCCAATTTAGAACAGAAATACCATGGTCCGTAAACCAGGCACGGGTAGATTTTGCGCTGTGTGCAGGCGCCAAGTCCTGTTGGAACTTGAAATCTCCATCTCCATAGAGCAGGTCAGCAGCAGGAAGCATGAAGTGCTCTAAAACTTGCTGGTAGACGGCTGCGTTGACCCTGGATCTCAGGAAACAGAGTGGACCGACACCAGCAGATGACATGGCACCCCAAACCATCACTGATGGTGGAAACTTTACACTAGACTTCAGGCAACGTGGATCCTGTGCCTCTCCTGTCTTCCTCCAGACTCTCGGACCTCGATTTCCAAAGGAAATGCAAAATTTGCTTTCGTCAGAAAACATGACTTTGGACCACTCAGCAGCAGTCCAGCTGGTGTCGGTCCACTCTGTTTCCTGAGATCCAGGGTCAACGCAACAGTCTACCAGCAAGTTTTAGAGCACTTCATGCTTCCTGCTGCTGACCTGCTCTATGGAGATGGAGATTTCAAGTTCCAACAGGACTTGGCGCCTGCACACAGCGCAAAATCTACCCGTGCCTGGTTTACGGACCATGGTATTTCTGTTCTAAATTGGCCCGCCAACTCCCCTGACCATAGCCCCATAGAAAATCTGTGGGGTATTGTGAAAAGGAAGATGCAGAATGCCAGACCCAAAAACGCAGAAGAGTTGAAGGCCACTATCAGAGCAACCTGGGCTCTCATAACACCTGAGCAGTGCCAGAAACTCATCGACTCCATGCCACGCCGCATTAACGCAGTAATTGAGGCAAAAGGAGCTCCAACCAAGTATTGAGTATTGTACATGCTCATATTTTTCATTTTCATACATTTCAGTTGGCCAACATTTCTAAAAATCCCTTTTTTGTATTAGCCTTACACAATATTCTAATTTTGTGACACACGGAATTTTGGATTTTCATTTGTTGCCACTTCAAATCATCAAAATTAAATGAAATAAACATTTGAATGCATCAGTCTGTGTGCAATGAATAAATATAATGTACAAGTTACACCTTTTGAATGCAATTACTGAAATAAATCAAGTTTTTCAAAATATTCTAATTTACTGGCTTTTACCTGTATATGAATGAAGTAGATCCCCACGACTTGATCAATTGAAAAGTAGCTCGCCTGCAGAAAAAGTGTGATCATCCCTGTTATAAAGAATAGCAATAAATAAATTCATAAAAGAACCAAACTTCATGAATGTTTTTTGTGACAAACAAGTACCGTAGTTTTCGGCGTATAAGTCGCTCCGGAGTATAAGTCGCACCTGCCGAAAATGCATAATAAAGAAGGAAAAAAACATATATAAGTCGCACTGGAGCCTGGCCAAACTATGAAAAAAACTGATTACAATTACAAACTCAAGACAGCCATGACATGATGTTCTTTACACGTGTATGTCAACCTTTGACCACGACTGTATATTGTTTTGTTGCTTTTTGTCCAGATTTGTCGGCTACCCTGGAAACTATGTCTCGCTGTTCGGAGTGCGCAATGAAGACGTGAGTTGTGATGAACATCATTCAGCAAGATTTTACGAGATATTGATTTGATTTATTTTTAAATGCTGCAGTGCGGGGCAGGCGGATGTCTCATCGAGTTGGCCCAGGAGCTGCTGGTCATCATGGTTGGAAAACAGCTGATCAACAACATCCAGGAGTTCGTCTGCCCGTAAGATGCCATGCAGACCAGCTGGCAGGACTCGTAGGTCTACATAAGAGCGCTCATTCCGCTTGTGTGGCAGGAAGTTGAGGGCGTGGTGGCAGAAGAGGAAGCGGAGTCGAAGGGTGAAGGAGATTCAGGAGGAGGAAGGAGAGGAGGAGGAGGACATGTATCCTTGGGAGGCAAACTACCAGCTGCTGGTCTGTGAAGGCCTCTTCAGCGAGTACCTGGAGATGGGTGAGCTTGTACAGTAGGAAGGGGGATTCGTCACGGTTTATCCGACACATGAAACGTGACGAATTGGGGGAGGGTGCACTGTCCACTCCATCTGCCAGAAGTGTTGAATATCTTAAACTGGGACCACAGCGTCAGTTGCTATGCGTCATTTTCAACAGACTGCATTGCAAAATGTTTAAAAAAGATCAACGCAGAAATGGGGCCATATCAGTGACGTGCGGTGAGGTTGATGGCTGGTGAGGCACTGACTTCATCACAGTCAGATTTACAAACATATGAACCCTAAAGAGTATCTTATTCACCATTTGATTGGCAGCAGTTAACGGGTTATGTTTAAAAGCTCATACCAGCATTCTTCCCTGCTTGGCACTCAGCATCAAGGGTTGGAATTGGGGGTTAAATCACCAAAAATTATTCCCAGGCGCGGCGCCGCTGCTGCCCACTGCTCCCCTCACCTCCCAGGGGGTGAACAAGGGGATGGGTCAAATGCAGACGACACCTAGTGTGTGTGTGACAATCATTGGTACTTTAACTTAACACATACAAACTGTAGCACACAAAAAAGCACAGTTAATAAAAAAACTTTATTATGGTCTTACCTTTACTTAGAAATTAAGTCCATGCGCCGCAACTAAAGCCCTCACTTAAACTTTCCACGTGCAAGATTGAATCTATTTAAAAAAGTGTAACCAAGGGTTTATAAATGTCGCCTATACTGTATGAAACTACAAAATAACAAACACGGAGGCTCCAGTTTACACGAGGACCACTTTATTTACCTTCTTTCAAAAACCTCCGCAACGTGACATCACTTCCGCTCTTAGCGCCTTCAAAATAAGAGCTCAAGGCATATACTGTATAACAGCGCATAACAGGAACTTAACATCACAAAGAGGAAAGCCCATGAAAATAGGTTACAAAAGTTATTTATTAAGAAGCCAAAAAGTGCAAAAACAATAATGTTCGTGTTGGAGGAGTTGTGAATTAGATACACATGCAGTCTGCAGGTGTACCTAATGTTGTGGCCCTGCAGTCATTCACAACTCCTCCAACACGAACATTATTGTTTTTGCACTTTTTGGCTTCTTATGAAATAACTTTTTTAAATAGATTCAATCTTGCACGTGGCAAGTTTAAGTGTGGGCTTTAGTTGATATAACAATTCTACGGCGGGGGTGCAGGAGGCGGGGCTACTGGAGCCTCAGCCAGTGCGTCTTTTGCAGCCGTTTTATGATCGCTCAGCACAAGAAATACTTTACACACATACAGATGTTGACAAAATACACTGTACATTATATACCTCAGCTAACTAAACTATGGAAATGTATAATATAGTTCATATAGCAATACAGTCTCACTGCACAGCAGGCTAGCAGTTAGCCGAGTCCGGAATCCATGTTGAGGCACTGAGTGACGTGCCTCCACTGGCTGCTGTTCACCGCACCGTCTCTTCTCAGTATTTGAACGGCAAATGTGGAAAATTCAGCGATTTTGAATAAAAATAATCTAAAACTGGTGAAGTTAAATGGAAAATAACTTTATAGTATAATCACTGGATACATATAACAATTTAATTAATTTTTTTTCTTTTTACTTTTTTTTTCTTTCCATGATGGCAGGTGAGGCCCCGCCTCACCTGCCTCTAGTGACTGCACGTCACTGGGCCATATGAATCCCTTTCCTACTGTATATATTACACTACCATGTGTATATCCTGCACATTATGGCCGGTCGAATTTGTCTCATCACGTCAACTGTCCAATCAAAAGGGGTGAAAGTTGGAGGTGAAACTAAAAAGAATTTGGATATTGCGCAAATGTTTTTCATTGAAGCAATTAGAGTTACAGAGTGATACGAATATATGACATAGGGCAGGGCTATTCAACTTCATCATGAAGAGGGCCACAGTTTCAAGAGTCCAAGGCCTCAGGGGCCGGACATCGAAATGTGGATGTTTTATCATTCCTGTGTGTGTGTGTGTGTGTGTGTGTGTGTGTGTGTGTGTGTGTGTGTGTGTGTGTGTGTGTGTGTGTGTGTGTGTGTGTGTGTGTGTGTGTGTGTGTGTGTGTGTGTGTGTGCGCGCGCACGTACATACTGTACGTACGTACGTACGTACATACATACATACATACATACATACTGTACATACATATATACATATACAGGCCAAAAGTTTGGATACACCTTTTCTTTAATTTCATGACTATTTACATTGTAGATTGTCACTGAAGGCATCAAAACTATGAATGAACACCCGTGGGGTTATGTACTTAACAAAAAAAGGTGACATAACTGAAAACATGTTTTATATTCTAGTTTCTTCAAAATAGCCACCCTCAGCTCGGATTACTTTTTCCGCACACTCTGGGCATTCTCTTGATGAGCTTCAAGAGGTAGTCACCTGAAATGGTTTTCACTTCACAGGTGTGCTTGGAGCTCATGGGGAGAACGCCAAGAGTGTGCAAAGCAGTAGTCAGAGCAAAGGGTGGCTGTTTTGAAGAAAATATAAAACATGATTTCAGTTATTTCGCCTTTTTTGTTAAGTACATAACTCCACATGTGTTCATTCATAGTTTTGATGCCTTCAGTGACAATCTACAATGTAAATAGTCATGAAAATAAAGAGAACACATTGAATGAGGAGAAGGTGTGTCCAAAGTTTTGCCCTGTACTGTAAATAATATATACATATACACAGTGTTGGGTTAGTTACTGAAAACCAGTAACTAGTTACAGTTACTACTTACTTTATTTCAAAAGTAACTCAGTTACTAACTCAGTTACTTAAACCAAAAAGTAATGCGTTACTGTGAAAAGTAACTATTTAGTTACTTATATATTTTTTTTAATTTTTTTTAAGGCCCCATTTAATGCCCTTTTAGCCTTAATTTTAGTACTATTATTGCACTGGAGAATAATACAATCTGTTGATCAACTTGACATGCATTTGCATCACTGAACTCTGCTAAGCAATGTGGTCTACATACAACACACAAAGACAAAGATATGTTTTAAAGGGCCAATTTGTTTCAGACCAGAACAAATTGACAAAACTATTTTAAATAGCTGCAACTTAACATACATAAGTAACAAACAGCATAATAACAACATAGCTGTAAAACAAGAAAGGCACACACTACATACATAAAGCCTAACCAGGCGTTTTTTTTATCTCAAGGAATTCTGAAATAAAATCATGTCTGAAGCCCAGAACACTCTACACATTTCCCCACTTAGTTTAGAGAAAAGGAAATATTAGCCTGGCCCACTAGTATCCCTCTTTAGGTTTGTGAACTTTATAGTCTAAACATTTAGAGTGATGTGATAATCAAACACTCTAAAAGTCTAAAATGAAAGAGTATATAAGAGAATTGACAGAGTGTGTGTACCTTCAGTGTGCAGTGCCTCATTAAAATCCAGCCGCTGTTGGAGGTGGAGGTGAAGTGTGTGTCTCTTTACTAGCTTCGTCGAAGCATGTTGTTTTTGTAGCTGTTTCAGCATATTTGAAACTTACATTCAACTAAAATGTTCTTTTCTTTGTGGTCGATAAAAGAAACGTACTGAAAATATCTCCATTTTAAGAATCTCTGCTTCGGGGTTCGCCATGACGTCTTGATAGTAGACACAGACACGCCCCCTCCCACACACACACACACACACATACACACAGACAGCGCGCGGCGCTTCTCTTTTTTGTCGCCTCTTCAGCAGCGCTGCAACACTCAGATCTTCTCAGTTTCTAGCCGATACTACATAAAAAATAACGCAAAATAACGCAGTAACGCATCATGTAGTAACGGTAACTTAGTTACTGAATATAAAAAAACGTGTTAGATTATTAGTTACCGCCGATAGTAACGGCGTTACAGTAACGCGTTACTTTGTAACGCGTTAGTCCCAACACTGCATATACATACAGTATATGTCATTTAATTATCCGAAGTAAGACAAATAGGAACATTCACATTTTCATTTGCAGTGCTGACTCCGCAAAGAGGCAGCCTTTACATGTTCGAGAGGTTGGAGTGTGATGAGGATCTTGCATTGTCTCTCATTTAGCAACAAAAATTAACACTACAGATCGCTCTCAACCGTTAACAAATGCTGTTAACGTGCGGGAGTGAATGTGTTGGAACATGAATTAATTTTCAAGACGGCCAGACACTTTTAAAGTGTAAAACATACACAGAGAATGTCGCCAACTTGTGAGTTAATAAGGGAGCCTTTGGTGGTGTTTCTTGCTATAATTCTAATGAATTATTAGTTGTAATGAACTAAAACAGTACAGTAATTTGCAGAGGTGGGTAGTAACGCGCTACATTTACTCCGTTACATCTACTTGAGTAACTTTTGGGATAAATTGTACTTCTAAGAGTAGTTTTAATGCAACATACTTTTACTTTTACTTGAGTATATTTATAGAGAAGAAATGCTACTTTAACTCCGCTCCATTTATCTACATTCAGCTCGCTACTCGCTACTGATTTTTATCCATCTGTTAATGCACGCTTTGTTTTGGTTTGGTTTGTCAGACAGACCTTCAAAGTAGGATCTATCGCATGCCTGCGTTTCACCAATCAAATGCAGTCACTGGTGACGTTGACTCCGTTTCACCAATCAAATGCAGTCACTGGTGACGTTGACTCCGTTTCACCAATCAAATGCAGTCACTGGTGACGTTTGACTCCGTTTCACCAATCAAACAGAGCCAGGCGGTCACATGATTAACAAGCTTAAGCTTACATGAACTCAACGTCAAATTTGAGGAAGCACATCGCGGTAAGTAACGTTAGTAGATATTTTGGCTGTCACCATAGGCCAGTGGTTCTCAACCTTTTTTCAGTGATGTACCCCCTGTGAACATTTTTTTAATTCAAGTACCCCCTAATCAGAGCAAAGCATTTTTGGTTGAAAAAAAGAGATAAAGAAGTAAAATACAGCACTATGTCATCAGTTTCTGATTTATTAAATTGTATAACAGTGCAAAATATTGCTCATTTGTAGTGGTCTTTCTTGAACTATTTGGAAAAATATATATAAAAATAACTAAAAACTTGTTGAAAAATAAACAAGTGATTCAATTATAAATAAAGATTTCTACACATAAAAGTAATCATCAACTTAAAGTGCCCTTTTTGGGGATTGCAATAAAGATCCATCTGGAACTTAATTCTAAACAATTATTTACAAAAAAATAAATCTTTAACATCAATATTTATGGAACATGTCCACAAAAAATGTAGCTGTCAACACTGAATATTGCATTGTTGCATTTCTTTTCACAGTTCTTTTTGACAGACATTTTAGTGAGGGTCAAACCATCATGGCATGGGGGAAACTCTGGGTTTACTGTCATGAATGGAATAGCCAACTTGATTTGATGTTCAGTTTATGAACTTACATTCATATTTTGTTGAAGTATTATTCAATAAATATATTTATAAAGGATTTTTGAATTGTTGCTATTTTTAGAATATTTAAAACAAATCTCACGTACCCCTTGGCATACCTTCAAGTACTCCCAGGGGTACACCTACCCCCATTTGAGAACCACTGCCGTAGGCTGATGTTAGCTTCCCTGCTATGAATCACTGTCAAATGTGCATTGTGTGGGGACATTTATTAACGCACTGCAGCCTCATAGACACACACACACACACACGCACAGTCGCACACACACACACACACACACACGCATGCATAGAAACACTAATCAGTGTGTTCCCAGGTGCAGCTCACACCTATCAGTTTATGGTTTGCGTAAAGGCTAACTTGTTATTTCCCTTTGTAATCTCTGCCTACTGAGCCTATGGTGCTGTTAAGTTATTGTGGCTCAATTTGCCTTAATTTTTTTATGTTAATGTATTATTATTTAATATATATTATTGTTTTAGTTGCTTAAGAGATATTCCTGGCTCTGAATTTGCTCATTGCTATTTTTATGTTTTTGTGCATCATTTGTTATTTATTCACAACATACTTTTTACTTTTACTCAAGTAAATATTTGGGTGACTTCTCCTTACTTTTACTTGAGTAATAAATCTCTAAAGTAACAGTACTCTTATTTGCGTACAATTTCTGGCTACTCTACCCACCTCTGGTAATTTGACATGTCTATGTTTAAGTCTGTGTGGTATAAATTGAGTAAAACATCAATGTTTTCAAGTCCTATTTTCTCTCAGGTTAAAGTTACTAGGAACACTTAAAGGGGAACATAATCACAATCTCAGAATTGTTAAAACCATTAAAAATCAGTTCCCAGTGGCTTATTATATTTTTCGAAGTTTTTAAAAAAAAATTTACACATCACGCAATATCCCTAAAAAAAGCTTCAAAGTGCCTGATTTTAACCATCGTTATAAACACCCGTCCATTTTCCTGTGACGTCACATAGTGAAGCCAATACAAACAAACATGGCGGAAAGAACAGCAAGCTATAGCGACATTAGCTCGGATTCAAACTCGGATTTCAGCGGCTTAAGCGATTCAACAGATTACGCATGTATTGAAACGGATGGTTGTAGTGTAGAGGCAGGTAGCGAAAACGAAATTGAAGAAGAAACTGAAGCTATTGAGCCATATCGGTTTGAACCGTATGCAAGCGAAACCGGCGAAAACGACACGACAGCCAGCGACACGGGAGAAAGCGAGGACGAATTCGGCGATCGCCTTCTAACCAACGATTGGTATGTGTTTGTTTGGCATTAAAGGAAACTAACAACTATGAACTAGGTTTACAGCATATGAAATACATTTGGCAACAACATGCACTTTGAGAGTGCAGACAGCCCAATTTTCATCAATTGATATATTCTGTAGACATACCCTCATCCGTTCTCTTTTCCTGAAAGCTGATCTGTCCAGTTTTGGAGTTGATGTCAGCAGGCCAGGGAAGCTAGGGTCGATAGGGGGTTTAGCTCGCTCGTCTGCGGGAACAAACTGCCGCCATTGCTTGCCGTGCTACCGAGGTCCTTTGTCCCTGAATTGCTCACACACTCCGGCAGATTCAATGGGGGTCTGGCGGCAGATTTCTTTGACTTTATCGTTGGAAATGCATCTGCTTTGAGTGTCGCAGGATATCCACACATTCTTGCCATCTCTGTCGTAGCATAGCTTTCATCGGTAAAGTGTGCGGAACAAACGTCCAATTTCTTGCCACTTTCGCATCTTTGGGCCACTGGTGCAACTTGAATCCGTCCCTGTTCGTGTTGTTACACCCTCCGACAACACACCGACGAGGCATGATGTCTCCAAGGTACGGAAAACAGTCGAAAAAACGGAAAATAACAGAGCTGATTTGACTCGGTGTTTGAGAAAAAGGCGGATTGCTTCCCGATGTGACGCCACGTTGTGATGTCATCGCTCCGAGACCGAATATTAGAAAGGCGTTTAATTCGCCAAAATTCACCCATTTAGAGTTCGGAAATCGGTTAAAAAATATATGGTCTTTTTTCTGCAACATCAAAGTATATATTGACGCTTACATAGGTCTGGTGATAATGTTCCCCTTTAAAACAATCATAACAAACTCATAAAATCACAAATAAGCCTCACAAACATTGCAACCTTTGCCGGAACTTTTCGGAACAAGCTGCCGCAAATTGAGGCATTTTAAGGACTAAATTTGACACTTGTTCTCACTAACTCGCCCTCAGTCATTCAGTTCGGTTTCATCACCATCTTCGTGGCGGCGTGTCCGCTCGCTCCTCTCTTCGCTCTCATCAACAACTGGGTGGAGATCCGCCTGGACGCTCAGAAGTTTGTCACGGAATATCGCCGCCCGGTGGTCGAACGGGCTCAGGACATCGGCATCTGGTTCGACATCCTGCAGTTCATCGCGTACATGGCCGTCCTGGGGAACGTATGACCGGAGACGTCAGCGCACGTTTTGTGTTTTGTGCTAGTCGACACTTTACCTTTTTTTTTTCTAGGCGTTTCTCATTGCCTTCACCTCGTCCTTCCTACCCCGCCTCTACTACCGCTACACCCAAGACGAATCGCTCAGTGGGTTCATCAACTTCACCCTGGCGACGTCACCGCGGAACTACAGCCAGGAGAACCGACGTACCTGCAGGTGGTCATTTGTCCGTGTTTGCAATTGTGACATGGCTGCTCATGTACCTGACGTGGGTTCAGGTACCGTGGCTTCAGGGATGAGAATGGCCAGTATCTGCCGGAGTACTTTCACCTGCTCGCCATCCGACTCGCCTTTGTGATTATCTTCGAGGTCAGTTGGAGTCGAAAGCGCCCGTCAGAACAAAGACTGAGCGGTTGTAAGCTTTGTGTCTTCTCCAGCATGTGGTCTTCTTCATCGGCCGCCTGATCGACTTCATGGTTCCTGACATCCCCGAGGAGGTGGAGCTTAAGATGAAGAGGGAGCACTACATGGCCAAGGAGGCACTGGCTGAGAACCAGGTAGGGCGGAACAAAAAGGAAACCGTTCATCATAAATTAAGAATATTTCCGCAGTAGGTGGAAACCAGTGGAGTTGGCACGTTGTGTAAATGGTAAATAAAAACATAATACATCCATCCATCCATTTTTACCGCTTGTCCCTGTTGGGGTCGCGGTGGGAGACTGCAAAAAGTCCATCCATCCATCCATCCATCCATCTTCTTCCGCTTATCCGAGGTCGGGTCGCGGGGGCAGCAGCCTAAGCAGGGAAGCCCAGACTTCCCTCTCCCCAGCCACTTCGTCCAGCTCTTCCTGTGGGACCCCGAGGCGTTCCCAGGCCAGCCGGGAGACATAGTCTTCCCAACGTGTCCTGGGTCTTCCCCGCGGCCTCCTACCGGTCGGACGTGCCTAGGGAGGCGTTCGGGTGGCATCCTGACCAGATGCCCGAACCACCTCATCTGGCTCCTCTCGATGTGGAGGAGCAGCGGCTTTACTTTGAGCTCCTCCCGGATGACAGAGCTTCTCACCCTATCTCTAAGGGAGAGCACCGCCACCCGGCGGAGGAAACTCATTTCGGCTGCTTGTACCCGTGATCTTGTCCTTTCGGTCATAACCCAAAGCTCATGACCATAGGTGAGGATGGGAACGTAGATCGATCGGTAAATTGAGAGCTTTGCCTTCCGGCTCAGCTCCTTCTTCACCACAACGGATCGATACAGCGTCCGCATTACTGAAGACGCCGCACCGATCCGCCTGTCGATCTCACGATCCACTCTTCCCTCACTCGTGAACAAGACTCCGAGGTACTTGAACTCCTCCACTTGGGGCAAGATCTCCTCCCCAACCCGGAGATGGCACTCCACCCTTTTCCGGGCGAGAACCATGGACTCGGACTTGGAGGTGCTGATTCTCATCCCAGTCGCTTCACACTCAGCTGCGAACCGATTCAGTGAGAGCTGAAGATCCTGGCCAGATGAAGCAAAAAGTCAGTGTTCAAAAACAAGAACAAAAAATACAAAAATGAGGGGTATTTATTTGAACTAAGCAAAATTATCTGCCAATAGAACAAGAAAGTTTGGCTTGTCAAGACTTTCCAAAACAAGTAAAATTAGCTAACCTCAATGAACCCCAAAATACCTTCAAATAAGTATATTCTCACTAATAACAACTGTACTACTATGAGTACGTATATTCTATTGTTTCATTGAAAATAAAACAGCAAAGTCCATTTGGCTGACATCTGTTTTAATTATGAGACACAATTGTGTCAAAGTCATGATTTTTTTTTCCATGCTTGAAATAAGAAATCATTACTTTAAAAAAGCTTTTTTTTTTTTTTTTATAAAGAAATGCAATCATGTGTGCTTACGGACTGTATCCTTGCAGACTGTATTGAGATACATTGATATATAGTGCATATATTGTGTTTTTATGTTGATTTAATTAAAAATAAAAATAAATTTATTTTATTTTATTTTATTTATTTTTTTGGCTTCACGGTGGCAGAGGGGTTAGTGCATCTGCCTCACAATACGAAGGTCCTGAGTAGTCTTGGGTTCAATCCCGGGCTCGGGATCTTTCTGTGTGGAGTTTGCATGTTCTCCCCGTGACTGCGTGGGTTCCCTCCGGGTACTCCGGCTTCCTCCCACTTCCAAAGACATGCACCTGGGGATAAGTTGATTGGCAACACTAAATTGGCCCTAGTGTGTGGATGTGAGTGTGAATGTTGTCTGTCTATCTGTGTTGGCCCTGCGATGAGGTGGCGACTTGTCCAGGGTGTACCCCGCCTTCCGCCCGATTGTAGCTGAGATAGGCTCCAGCGCCCCCGCGACCCCAAAGGGAATAAGCGGTAGAAAATGGATGGATGGATGGATGGATTTATTTATTTATTTATTTTCTTTTTTTTTCTTTTTTCTTTTTTTTGTGCGGCCCGGTACCTAGAGATGCGCGGTTTGCGGGCACAACCGCGGAGTCCGCGGATTATCCGCGGATCGGGCGGATGAAATTAAAAAAAATTAGATTTTATCCGCGGGTCGGGTCGGGTCGGGTGGTTGAAATTAAAAAAAAATAGATTTTAAATAGATTCAGGCGGGTGGCAGTTAAACCAATTCGGAAATATATATACATAGTTAAATGTTGTTACCCACATACGAAAAACGAGCAGGCACCTGCTGCATATGCCACAACAGAAGAAAAAAAAAAAAAGAGATGGACACTTTTACGGAGCGGAGAAGGGACGCCTCGCCGGGGTCCGGGACCGAGGCCCCTTCCCCCGAGAGGGCCCCACCGGGAGCCGTAGCTGAGGCGATCCGCGAGAAGGGCCCGACGCACGTCCAGGGTCACCACCGCGCCCACCGCACCGACACCCCGCCTCGTCCGCCTTCGCCGCGGCCGGCGTCACGCGCAGCAGGTAAGCAGCTTACCTGCCCGCCACCCCCGTGGCCGGGGGCTCGTAACAGGGGTCACTCCGCGCGCTCCGCCCGCGCAGCTTACCTGCCCGCCACCCCCGTTGCCGGGGGCGCGTAACAGGGGTCACTCCGCGCGCAGTGCGCTCACGAAAGGGGTGGGGCTCACCCTGGTTGATATAGACAGCAGCTGGACGGTGGCCATGGAAGTCGGAACCCGCTAAGGAGTGTGTAACAACCCACCTGCCGAATCAACTAGCCCTGAAAATGGATGGCGCTGGAGCGTCGGGCTCATACGCGGCCGTCGCCGGCAGCGAGACGCGCTTGGAGGTGCGCTCAGCGCGGCTCCCATATGATTGCGCACTGGTGTGCGTCTGGGTCGTGACAGCGTGGCACGCGAATGTCTGCACTGCATTGGATCAGTCTCCTTTCTTTAACAGGCAAAAGCTTTATAACCTCACTAATGCCTTGCATCGTCTATATTAGATATATAACAACGGGCGGGTGCGGGCGGATGCGGTTCTGATCAAATGTTACATCGGGTGGATGGCGGATGGTTGACAACTTTCTGATGCGGTTGCGGATGAAATAATTGCCTATCCGCGCATACCGGTCCGCGGCCCGGTGTTTGGGGACCACTGGTGTAGAGGACTGACAGAGACAGAGGCAGAAGGAAGCGGAGGCGGCTACTTAATATGTTCGTGTGGAAACTCGTTCGGTACACCTCCGAACCGAACCGAAACCCCCGTATCGAAACAGTTCAATACAAATACACGTACCGTTACACCCCTACTAAATATTCATTAAAAACAAGGCAGAGGTTTTATTTAACAAGCATATTTAATATTTTTGGCCAGTGTAACACTACAAACAGTTTGAACAGTAACACTGTGTTTGAATATTTTGGCATACCACTAGATGGAGTACCCTAGTTTGAGAATCACTGGAATAGACTATATATTGCTGTCGCTGTACATTAGAAGACCTATCTGAAAGTTTTTGCTGTTGTTTGACACGTCCAGGCCTTGGGGAGAGCCATGATTCCTGGTGAGCTGAACAGCTCATCCGGAGAACCTCGACAGCGTAAATCCAGGCCTTCCCCGCCGCAGAGCGCCCCGCAGTCCCCGACGGTGATGGGGATCTCCGAGGAAGCTGACACATAAGGTAGCTGCTGAAGGACATTCAGGCCAACATGAGGATAGTTTTGGTCCTAACCCTAGCAAAAGACATTTTAAAGATGGCTTAGACACTCGTTGAGAATGAAGGGAACATGGACTTTTTATCACAGAACTTTTTCCAGCAAACATTTGCTGAGAGAGCTGAAAAATGGAGGACAAATTAACAGCATGAGAAAATGTGTTAAAGGGTCATATCATGATTTTTTTAAATACTACTTTGTGGTCTACATAACATGTAATGGTAGTTCTTTGGGCATAGATTTTGTTTTACAGACCTATTTCCAAGTCATTTTTTTGCATCTGCTTCGAGTTGTAAAACAACAGAGGCTCAAGGCTATAAACTAAGCTACGAGCTACATCACAAGCGTAATAACGGATTATATAACTTGCTTGTCCTTTGCCGAACACAGTAGGCACTGATCTAATTAAAAGTAGTTTTTAGGAAAATCATTCTTTATTTTGCTGCAGGATGGTGACGCTATTGTTTTACATTAAAAGGCTAAGCTGGCTACACAACAACTGGAGCTAACATTGCAAACATATCATTCACACATTTCTAACATACTGTTATTACTTACCGTTTCATTGTCTCCTTCATTGCCATAGATAGCAAACACCCAGTCAGCCATTAAAAGTAGTTTTTCAGAAAATCCATCTTTTTGTCTAGGTTTGTGGGTGCTAAGGTTAAACCTCTACCGGGTCTAACTTTCTAATGCTCGATGCTGGACGTACACATGTGTATACTGACAATAAAAGGCTTTTCTATTCTAAATCCTGTAAATAACTCCGCTGCACGGCTGTTTCGAGTTGTAAACAATGGAGGTTCAAGGCTATATAAACTAAGCTACGAGCTACATTGCGAAAGTAATAACAGATTATATCATTTACTCGTCCATTGCCAAACACAGTAGGCACTGAGCCAATTAGAAGTATTTTAAGAAAAATTATTATTTATTTTGCTGCTATTGTCTTACATGAGAAGGCTAAGATAGCTACACAACAACTGGAATTAACATTGCTAGCATATCATTCACACTTTTCTGACTTACTGTTATTACTTACCGTTTCATTGTCTCCTCCATTGCCATCGACAGTAATCACCGAACCGGACATTAAAATTTTTGTGAAGGTTTGAGGGTGAAGCAGGAGTGAGTTCTTCACAGTTTAAAAACAAAAAAGTTAGCCAGACACTTCTTGCTTCTTCAGATGAGACTGGAGGTTTAAATAGTGTACTGAGTTGGGTGATACAACCAATAACAGCATTTTTGTATTCTGGGTAGATTTATACCATATATGGATAATCCCCTGACGATGTTACCAATTGGTGACGTCACAAATTGTGCACATTCCAAACGTACCGTTTGGATGAAGTATGGAAGTAAGGAAGGCAAGACTGTTTTACAAACCCCGTTTCCATATGAGTTGGGAAATTGTGTTAGATGTAAATATAAACGGAATACAATGATTTGCAAATAATTTCAACTCATATTCAGTTGAATATGTTACAAAGACAACATATTTGATGTTCAAACTCATAAACATTTTTTTTTTTTTGCAATTAATCATTAACTTTAGAATTTGATGCCAGCAACACGTGACAAAGAAGTTGGGAAAGGTGGCAATAAATACTGATAAAGTTGAAGAATGCTCATCAAACACTTATTTGGAACATCCCACAGGTGAACAGGCAAATTGGGAACAGGTGGGTGCCATGATTGGGTATAAAAGTAGATTCCATGAAATGCTCAGTCATTCACAAACAAGGATGGGGCGAGGGTCACCACTTTGTCAACAAATGTGTGAGCAAATTGTTGAACAGTTTAAGAAAAAACTTTCTCAACCAGCTATTGCAAGGAATTTAGGGATTTCACCATCTACGGTCCGTAATATCATCAAAAGGTTCAGAGAATCTGGAGAAATCACTGCACGTAAGCAGCTAAGCCCGTGACCTTCGATCCTTCAGGCTGTACTGCATCAACAAGGGACATCTGTGTGTAAAGGATATCACCACATGGGCTCAGGATCACTTCAGAAACCCACTGTCAGTAACGACAGTTGGTCGCTATGTCTGTAAGTGCAAGTTAAAACTCTCCTATGCAAGGCGAAAACCGTTTATCAACAACACCCAGAAACGCCGTCGGCTTTGCTGGGCCTGAGCTCATCTAAGATGGACTGATACAAAGTGGAAAAGTGTTCTGTGGTCTGACGAATCCACATTTCAAATTGTTTTTGGAAACTGTGGACGTCGTGTCCTCCGGACCAAATAGGAAAAGAACCATCCGGATTGTTATAGGCGCAAAGTTGAAAAGCCAGCATCTGTGATGGTATGGGGGTGTATTAGTGCCCAAGACATGGGTAACTTACACATCTGTGAAGGCGCCATTAATGCTGAAAGGTACATACAGGTTTTGGAGCAACATATGTTGCCATCCAAGCAACGTTACCATGGACGCCCCTGCTTATTTCAGCAAGACAATGCCAAGCCACGTGTTACATCAACGTGGCTTCATAGTAAAAGAGTGCGGGTACTAGACTGGCCTGCCTGTAGTCCAGACCTGTCTCCCATTGAAAATGTGTGGCGCATTATGAAGCCTAAAATACCACAAAGGAGACCCCCGGACTGTTGAACAACTTAAGCTGTACATCAAGCAAGAATGGGAAAGAATTCCACCTGAGAAGCTTCAAAAATGTGTCTCCTCAGTTCCCAAACGTTTACTGAGTGTTGTTAAAAGGAAAGGCCATGTAACACAGTGGTGTTGCAGCCATGAAATTCTAAGTTAATTATTTTTTGCAAAAAAAAAAAAAATGTATGAGTTTGAACATCAAATATGTTGTCTTTGTAGCATATTCAATTGAATATGGGTTGAAAAGGATTATGCAAATCATTGTATTTCGTTTATATTTACATCTAACACAATTTCCCAACTCATATGGAAACGGGGTTTGTATATATATACATATCCACGCTCTGATTTCAAATTTGCAGGACTTATGCAGATCCCAATTACCCAACAGCAGGTACCAAAAGGTGAGAAAAGTTGGTTTTGCATAATAGGGCCCCTTTAAAAGCTAAACACAACATGAACTACATATGTGACGACAGTTCAACTTTTTGTCACACACACACACACAACCAGACTAGGGATGCCCGATTATATT
>NC_084564.2:10825000-10865000 GCF_033978685.3 Nerophis lumbriciformis | reverse complement strand
TCGTGAGATTTTGACCCAAAACCTCCTTCCATCAGTGAGAGCTTTGAAGATGAAACGTGGCTGGGTCTTCCAGCATGACAATGATCCCAAACACACCGCCCGGGCAATGAAGGAGTGGCTCCGTAAGAAGCAATTGAAAGTCCTGGAGTGGCCTAGCCAGTCTCCAGACCTCAACCCCATAGAAAATCTGTAGAGGGAGTTGAAAGTCCGTGTTGCTCGGCGACAGCCCCAAAACATCACTGCTCTCGAGAAGATCTGCATGGAGGAATGGGCCAAAATACCAGCTACTGTGTGTGCAAACCTGGTAAAGACCTATAGTAATCGTTTGACCTCTGTTATTGCCAACAAAGGTTATATTACAAAGTATTGAGTTGAATTTTTGTTATTGACCAAATACTTATTTTTCACCATAATTTACAAATAAATTCTTTAAAAATCCTACAATGTGAATTCCTGGATTTTTTCCCCACATTCTGTCTCTCACAGTTGAAGTGTACCTATGTGAGACACTTGTGATTTAGGGCTATATAAATAAACATTGATTGATTGATTGATTGATTAAAGCGGCAGTCTTAAAGTAGATTTAGAAGTCCCTCAGGGGGCTGCTGTGCTAGCCTCTAAAATGAGCGCCCATAAACCGACATTGACTGAAAAAGACTGTTAACAGCTAAAATTACATATTCCATATACCATATATTCTACTGCTCGCTAGTGTTACCATATCTGAGTTATTGTGTGGAAATATGGGGAAATAACTACAAAAGTACACTTCATTCATTGACGGTGTCACAAAAAAGATCCGTTAGAATAATACATAATGTTGGATATAGAGAACATACAAACCCTTTATTCATTGAATCAAAAATACTGGAATTCCATGACATAGTGAATTTGCAAACAGCTCAAATTATGTACAAAGCAAACTAAAATCTGCTACCCAAGAATATACAAAAATTGTTCTCAACAAAAGAGGAGAAATATAATCTTCGAGAAAATTTTAATTTAAAACATTTGGACGGCGTGGCGAAGTTGGTAGAGTGGCTGTGCTGGGGTTCAATCCCCACCTTCTACCATCCTAGTCACGTCCGTTGTGTCCTTGGGCAAGACACTTCACCCCTTGCTCCTGATGGCTGCTGGTTAGCGCCTTGCATGGCAGCTCCCACCATCAGTGTGTGAATGTGTGTGTGAATGGGTGAATGTGGAAATACTGTCAAAGCGCTTTGAGTACCTTGAAGGTAGAAAAGCGCTATACAAGTATAACCCATTTATCATTTATCATTTTAAGTGGGAGAACTTGCACAATTGGTGGCTGACTAAATACTTTTTTGCCCCACTGTGTATATATATATATATATATATGTATATATATATATATATATATATATATATATATATATTTTTTTTTTTTTTTTTTTTTTAATTTATTTCAGCGTACTAAATCATTTTGTAGTGCGCACTTCGCGGTCAGGCGCACTGCGGACACCTAAACACACAGAGTGTGACGTCAGGGACCTCCGCCTCCTCCCACACACACAGCAGCGTAATGGCGGACTACGATAGCTACGATGATCGGGCCTACAGCAGCTTCGGCAGCAACAGAGGGTGAGTTTGCCCGCCTGCGACACCAAACCCCGCTGACCCTCGCCTTGTTGTCCGCCACGCTCTTCTCCGAACGTCGTCGCGCGGCTGCCGGGCCTGGCTCTCGGCTCCGTGCCGAGCCTCGGTGTTCAGGCCAGCTCCGGGCTCGGAGAGGCTGGGACTCACCGCGGTCAGTGAGCTAACATGCTAACTGCAACGTCGTAGCTGCTGCATGCTGACATAAACAGGCCATGCGGCCGTCAACGAGGCCGACTTCGGCGTCCGAGTCCCAACATTTAACCCGATCCCGCCCCGGCCGAGAGGCTGAGAGGCGGGCCCGCATTGCCTCCATGCGGTGCGGTGCAATGCTGAGCTGGTCCCCACGCACGCAGCACAAGCCTGGAGAACCAGTCCGTGCACGTCATTCATGCTTCGGTTTGCTGCAGCTTCAACCTGCACCCTTTTTTTTTATTTTTATGAATTCCTCCATGGTTTCTGTACCTCACATGTTAAAATGCACATGTCATGTTCTTGTCATTCGGTCACGGATCGATGAAGGTGGAACAGAGTATTTGTTTACAACTTTCTGCACCATTCGTTGGAGACCATCACATGATCGTCGCTGTTTATTATTAGCGTACCTCAACTGCGTTTCTTCATAATTGGTTGCTAAAAGGATGGCGGGAAACTAAACTAGCATTTAAAACTGAAAGTGAGATAAACTTCCCATTCAGATAGGCAAGATGGGCAATATCAATAGACTGTATGCTCTTCTCGATTGAGTGTGGATGACCCTTGTGGATCAATAAAGTTTGTCTAAGGCCATTGTCATGTTCGTGTTTGAAGGATGAGGCTGTGTTGATAGCAAGTAACTTAGTTTAAATAACTCATGTTCTCTATAACAGTGTTTTTCAACCACTGTGCCGCGGCACACTAGTGTGCCGTGAGATACAGTCTGGTGTGCTGTGGGAGCAGTGACGTGCAGGCAGGTGAGGCGGGGCCTTACATGCCATCATAGAAAGAAAAATAAATAATTAAATTATGTATCCAGTGATTATACTATAGTTATTTTCCATTTAACTTCACCAGTTTTAGATTTTTTATTCAAAATCGCAGAATTTTCACATTTGCCGTTCAAATACTGAGAAGAGACTTGCGGTGAGTCAGCAGCCAGTTGAGGCACGTCACTCAGTGCCTCAACATGGATTGCGCAATGACTCGGCTAACTGCTGGCCTGCTGTGCAGTGAGACCGTATTGCTATATGAACTATATTATACATTTCCATAGTTTAGTTAGCTGAGGTATATAATGTACAGTGTATTTTGTCAACAACTGTATGTGTGTAACGTATTTCTTGTGCTGAGCAATGATAAAACGGCACTGTGTGAGGCTCGCAGTAATCCCGCCTCCTGGTGGTAGAGGGCGGTAGTGATCCCAGGGAGCATTTCTGCGACTACTCGGCTGCAGAAGAAGTGACAACAAGCAGCAATCGTTTATTTTTTCCTCTTGCCTGGACTATTAACATGGAGGATTACATATCTATAATAAAACAGTTTTCTAAACTGGACTTTCAATCGAAGCGGGAGGTAATACTTAAAGGAAGATCTCCATCGAGACAGAGAGACTTTTAAAACTGAAGAAAGATAAGGAAGACTTCTATAAACAAGTTACCGATGCTTTTGTTCAAAAGGAGCTGCGCATGGACTTCATTTATAAGTAAAGGTAAGACCATAATAACGTTGTTTTTTTTATTAAATGTGCTTTTTTGTGTGCTACAGTTTGTATGTGTAAAGTTAAAGTTAAGTTAAAGTACCAATGATTGTCACACACACACACTAGGTGTGGTGAAATTTGTCCTCTGCATTTGACCCATCCCCTTGTTCACCCCCTGGGAGGTGAGGGGAGCAGTGGGCAACAGCAGCAGCCGCGCCCGGGAATCATTTTTGGTGATTTAACCCCCAATTCCAACCCTTGATGCTGAGTGCCAAACAGGGAAGAATGCTCGTATGAGCTTTTAAACATAACCCGTTAACTGCTGCCAATCAAATGGTGAATAAGATACTCTTTAGGGTTCATATGTTTGTAAATCTGACTGTGATGAAGTCAGTGCCTCACCAGCCATGAACCTCACCGCACGTCACTGCGTGGGAGATTAACTAAATTCACTTATTTGGGTTAAAAAAGTATTTTTTGCAAACCAGTAATTATAGTCTGCAAATTATGTGTTGTTGTTGAGTGTAGGTGCTGTCTAGAGCTCGGCAGAGTAACCATGTAATACTATTTCATATCAGTAGGTGGCAGCCGGTTGTTAATCACTTTGTAGATGTCGGAAACAGCGGGAGGCAGTGTGCAGGTAAAAGGTGTCTAATGCTTAAACCAAAGATAAACAAACAGGTGAGTGCCCCTAAGAAAAGGCATTGAAGCTTAGGGAAGGCTATGCAGAACGAAACTAAAACTGAACTGGCTACAAAGTAAACAAAAGCAGAATGCTGGACGACAGCAAAAACTTACTGCGGAACAAAGACGGCATCCACAATGTACATCCGAACATGACATGACAATCAACAATGTCCCCACAAAGAAGGATAAAAACAACTGGAATATTCTTGATTGCTAAAACAAAGTAGATGCGGGAAATATCGGTCAAAGGAAGACATGAAACTGTTACAGGAAAATACCAAAAAAAAAGAGGAAAAGCCACCAAAATATGAGCGCAAGACAAGAACTAAAACACTACACACAGGAAAACAGCAAAAAACTCCAAATAAGTCAGGGTGTGATGTGACAGGGGGTGACAGTACACCTACTTTGAGACAAGAGCTATATTGATGCATGCTTGGTTATGGTTTAAAGTCATATCCAACAATTGTGACAACGACTTTTTACTGTCAACTGAGTTTCGTTTTTTAGTGATTTTAGTGGTGTGCCTCCGGATTTTTTCAACGCAGAAAATGTGCCTTGGCTCAAAAAAGGTTGAAAAACACTGCTCTACAACATACATGTGTCTTCATGCAGTCTTGCTCTACCACCTTATGTGGCACGGTAAGCTGAATACTAACCAGTACTGCCCCCTAGCGGTCATGCATCAATCAATCAATCAATGTTTATTTATATACCGTATTTCCTTGAATTGCCGCCGGGTATATAGTATGCGCCTGCCTAGAATTACCGCCGGGTCAAACTCGTTTCGCAAAATAATTAGCGCATGCTTAGCATTACCGCCGGGTCAAAATATTATTTTTATTAGCGCATGTCTAGAATTACCACCGGGTCAAACTCGTTTCGCAAAATAATTAGCATATGCCTAGAATTTCCGCCGTTCTCTACACTCTATGCACCAAGAAAAATTCCTAGTTTGTGAACCCGTTCTCAAACAATGGCAATAAAAACTATTTTGATTCTGATACAACATACATGTGTCTTCATGCAGTTTTGCTCTACCACCTTATGTGGCACGGTAAGCTGAATACTAACCAGTACTGCCTCCTAGCGGTCACACATGTAATAACGGCTGATTATAACAGCTAGGTCTACACTAAGCTGGATTACCCCTTAAACAAATAATTATTTAGCCTAAGCCCCGTTTCAGCCACACTAAACCATCGTTTAAGGTCCCCCTTTTTACACGGGTAAGTGCGCCGTGTATTTCTTGAATCTCCAACTCTTAGCTTTGTATGGACTCATTGATCGTTTACAAACTGAGCTCGGAGAGGAAGTGACGCCAGAAAGACCGCGCCCCACACAGGAAGTGACATCAGAAATAATGCACCACAGCCAGCTTCATAATAGAGCGGTTTCGTAACCCGGAGCTGATTGATTGATTGAAACTTTTATTAGTAGATTGCACAGTACAGTACATATTCCGTACAATTGACCACCCAAATAAGTTTTTCCACGTTAATCAATTCATGCTAACCACTGGAAATATAAAGGCCGAGTCATCCAGGCATGCCCGTGTTTCTCCTTCCGTCTGTACAGACGCTTGTGGAAATCACACATGAATACCTTATGAGAAAGCGATTGCAGCTATTTAAGATACAACACTTCTCACACGGCAAGAGAACTTTCGAATGTCCGGGTCAGCTGTGATTCTACTTAGCGAAAAACTTTGTCCCATTTGTCGAAGGAGAGTCAACAAGAATGCGGGCTCCCCTGGACGTGATAAAAAAAGGTAGCGTGTGCTTTGTATTACCTGGTCGTCGAGGGAAGACTACGGAAAACGACGAATGCTTTTGGACTGGCAAAGCAGACCGTATCAGTTATTGTCCGCCATGTGTGTCGCAGACTCAACGTCTAGGTCAGGGGTCGGCAACCTTTACCAGTCAAAGAGCCATTTTGACCAGTTTCACAAATTATAGAAAACAATAGGAGCCGCAGAAATTTTAGAAATTTTAAATGAAATAACACTGCATACAAAGTTTTTTTTTTTTTTTACTTTGTGCTATGTATAAATCAGAGGTCTCAGACACGATGCCCACACCTTTTTACGGAATTTTTAAGCTGGTGCGGCACGCGGGTTTTAAATGTGTAGCGGTTGTCAGCGTCATGCGTGCCGTGATGGTACAGCATATAGCGCCCTCTACCATCAGCGTGCCTGATCAGCCACATGTTGAGTGGGGCTTTCGCTTGCTCACGTAGGTGACAGCAAGGCATACTTGGTCAACAACCACACAGGTTACACTGACGGTCGCGGTATAAAACAAAACTTTAACACTCTTACTAATAATGCGCCACACTGTGAACCCACACCAAACAAGAATGACAAACACATTTCGGGAGGACATCTGCACCGTAACACAACATAAACACAACAGGACAAATACCCAGAATCCCATGCAGCCCTAACTCTTCCGGGCTACATTATACACCCCCGCTACCAAACCCCGCCCACCTCAACCGACGCACAGAGAGGGGGGGGTTGATGTGTGAGGGAGCAGGCTTGGGGTGGGGGCGGGGTTTGGTGGTAGCAGGGGTGTATAATGTAGCCCGGAAGAGTCAGGGCTGCATGGGATTCTGGGTGTTTGTTCTGTTGTGTTTATGTTGTGTTAAGGTGCAGATGTTCTCCCGAAATGTGTTTGTCATTCTTGTTTGGTTTTGGTTCAAAGTGTGGCGCATTATTAGTAAGAGTGTTAAAGTTGTTTTATATGGTCACCGTCAGTGTAACCTGTGTGGCTGTTGACCAAGTATGCCTTGCTGTCGCGTACGTGTGCAAGCAAAAGATGTACAATGTATAACAAGTGTTGGGCTGGCACGTTGTTAATACAGATTGTAAAGGGCGCCAAATGTTGTACCATCATGGCACACCCTTATTATAGCTGTAAGGGTGAAAATCGGTGAATATTAATCCCGGGAGTCTGCGAGAGGCACTGAAATCCGGAAGTCTCACGGGAAAATTGGGGGGTTCAGCAAATAAGCTGCTGAGCCGCATCAGAGTGATCAAAGAGCCGCATGCGGCTCCAGAGCCGCGGGTTGCCGACCCCTGGTCTAGGTCCTGAGTATATAAAGTCAACAGAAACAAATAGAAGGCAAAAGAGTGAGGAGTAGATATCTAGACCAGATATCTAGATCCCTAGTTTGATTGATGTAAAATATTTCTTTATCACATTATTTAAGTGTATAATAAAAGATTTGATTAATTTATGATGGCTCAGGTGTGGTTCATTACAATAGGGCCCCACAACACACTGGACTCCAGTTATTTGAAATACCACAACACAGGAAGTTTAGATAAGTTACATTTAAGAACTTGCACACAAAGTAACACTGAAGGTGACTATGACGTGCGCATTTTCCGCGCATGCGTATTAGGTTATGTTGCGCCGGCTGACGGAGGGGGTGAGGGGGTCTTAAACGACCACTGTGTGTTGTGGACAAGGATAAGGTTAGGTGGGATTTGCCCTGAATAAACTTATCCGGCTTAGTGATCTAATGTTGGTCTCACATCTTTTTCCATACATGTACTTCTTGGCAGCGACCAGCAGAGGGTGCTATTAATTCAGTCCTAATGAGTCGCCGTGTTTAAAAATCTGTATTATGCTTCAGTTTAGTCACTACGCTGCCTTGATACTTTTACAACTCTGAACCCGGATTTCCACTGGATGCAGAACGACACCGCCAGGCCGGCGGTCCCTTTCCGTATCTATTCAAGTCAATGTTTTCAGTCTCCACCGCTGTGGAACGACACTCGCATGGCGGGGACGTTCCGCATTCCTGCGCTAAATATATGTAGAGCGTCTACATTTTCCCGTCGCCGCAACACGTCCATTCAATTGAACTAAAATCTCCTTGGGTTGGACAGGAAGTCATTCAAAATCAATCATCCGGTTTCAAAATAAAAGAGTCTGTTTTCAAGGCGGATTGGCTTTTACACTTTGAAACAACCTCACTGACCTGAAGTCAACTTGTCAAAGGTTTTCAGATGTAATTTCACCTCCTTGACACTTAGGGGTGAGGACATGCTGATACTGGAGGTCCAAAATTAACAAGTCATATACAGGCATGTCCCGGGCAGCTATAGTGATATGGGGGCCTGTGTCAAAAACAAGCTGATACGGAAGCAGGGGAGCGGTGCGTGCAACTAGGGCTGGGCGGTATGGCCTTTTTTTAATATCTCAATATTTTTAGGCCATGTCACGATACACGATATATATCTGGATATTTTGCCTTAGCCTTGAATGAACACTTGATGCATAAATCACAGCAGTATGATGATTCTATGTGTCTACATTAAAACATTCTTCTTCATACTGTATTAATATATGCTCATTTTTTTAACTTTCATGCAGAGAGGGAAATCACAACTAAGTAAATTTACCAAAAGTGTATTTATTAAACAGTTATTAATCAGTGGCACAAACATTCAAGTCATTTCAAAACAGAAAGTGCAAGATTGTCATAAACATTTTAAAACAAGTTATAAGTGCACTTTTGTGAATGATGTCACGAAGATGACATATCAAAACAACACTAAATTAAAGTGCACTTTTTGTACAGAATGCCACTTAGAGGTGGGCGATATGGCCTTTTTTTAATATCTCGATATTTTTAGGCCACATTGCGATACACGATATATATCTCGATATTTTGCCTTAGCCTTGAATGAACACAATAAGCTGAAAAACACATTCAGTAAATATTTTCAGAGCGCACCGAGATACTAAATTGACTTAGTTGTGATTTCCCTCTCTGCATGGAAGTTTAAAATGAGCATATGTTAATGAAGTATGAAGAAGAATGTTTTAATGTAGACTAGGGATGTCCCGATCCAGGTTTTTGCACTTCCGATCCGATACCGATATTGTTTTTGCACTTCCGATCCGATACCGATACTGGCCTATCCGAGCATGTATTAAAGTTTAAAGTTATTTAGCCTACCTAGTTGTCAGAATCATGTTGAAAAGGGTTTTAGTACTCTTGATAACAACTAGCCAGCTGAATTAGGTGAGTTTGAATAATACACAATGGTTGGTAACAAGAAACTGACCTGTTTATTCAAGGATAAACACAAAATAGACAAATTATACATGACAAACAGAAATGGCATCATTGAACTAGGGCTGGGCGATATGGCCTTTTTTTAATAATGCGATATTTTAAAGCCATATTGCGATGCACGATATATATCTGGATATTTTGCCTTAGCCTTGAATGAACACTTGATGCATATAATCACAGCAGTATGATGATTCTATGTGTTTTGATTGATTGATTGAGACTTTTATTAGTAGGTTGCACAGTGAAGTACATATTCCGTACAATTGACCACTAAATGGTAACACCCCAATAAGTTTTTCAACTTGTTTAAGTCGGGGTCCACTTAAATTGATTCATGATACAGATATATACTATCAGATATATACTATCATCATAATACAGTCATCACACAAGATATTCACATTGAATTATTTACATTATTTATAATCCAGGGTGTGGAGGGGGGCGCCGGATGTAAGTGTCAAAAAGACAGCCAAAAGAGTTTGATATGAGAATAAATCTAAAGTTAAAATATAGGGTAGAAATGCACCCATTTGCAGGAAATGTAGTCTTGATTTTTTTAAATGTTCTTTCAAGGCTTGCATGTCTACATTAAAACATTCTTCTTCATACTGCATTAATATATGCTACTTTTAAACTTTCATGCAGAGAAGGAAATCACAACTAAAAAAATCACAAATATTTTCATACGGTGTTGATGTGGAAATTGATGGTGTGGACGTGTGGCACCGAATGGAGATAAGCGTCTCGACAGACGTCACAGTATTTGAACAATGATGACGAAAACTGTTGTCTCTGTCGTGTCCGTGTGTCGAAAATTGTTATGCGCTTATTTTTTTATTTGATTTTGTGCGTGGCATAGATTTGCCGTGCGCAGAGGACGCTTGAGCAGGCGCGCACCTTAGCGGCTGCCCTAGCATCACAGCTAACGTTAGCCATGCCGCTACCTCGCTCTCTGCTGGGAGAGGACGTATACGTATGTGACGTATGACGTGACAGTATGTGACGTATGACGTGACAGTATGTGACGTGTGTAAGAAGGTGCGCTTGCTGTCTGTGAGAGGGAGACACAGGAAAGAGTGGGAAGAGCCTGTCGTGTAATGCCAGCAGCTAAAAGCAACTGCGGGAGAATTGTGGATGTGTTGAAGGTGTGCTGGAAAATGCGGAACGGAAATTACGGAGCAGCAGAAAAGTGGAATGTATTATTTAAATCGGTGCGTTGGAAAACACGGACCGGAGGTTTTTTTTAAACTGGATCTGGATCGGCATTTTCCCATGCCTTGCCGATACGCAATTTTTGGCAAATATCGGCAGCCGATCCGATCCAAATATCGGATCGGGACATCCCTAGTCTACATTAAAACATTATTGTTCATACTGTATTAATATATGCTCATTTTTTTAACTTTCATGCAGAGAGGGAAATCACAACTAAGTAAATTTACCAAAAGTGTATTTATTAAACAGTTATTAAGCAGTGGCACAAACATTCATGTCATTTCAAAACAGAAAGTGCAAGATTGTCAGAAACATTTTAAAACAAGTTATAAGTGCACTTTTGTGAATGATGTCACTAAGATGACATATCAAAACAACACTAAATTAAAGTGCACTTTTTGTACAGAATGCCACTTAGAGCTGGGCGATATGGCCTTTTTTTAATATCTCAATATTTTTAGGCCACATTGCGATACACGATATATATCTCGATATTTTGCCTTAGCCTTGAATGAACACAATAAGCTGAAAAACACATTCAGTAATTATTTTCAGAGCGCACCGAGATACTAAATTGACTTAGTTGTGATTTCCCTCTCTGAATGAAAGTTTAAAATGAGCATATATTAAGTATGAAGAAGAATGTTTTAATGTAGACTAGGGATGTCCCGATCCAGGTTTTTGCACTTCCGATCCGATACCGATATTGTTTTTGCACTTCCGATCCGATACCGATACTGACCGATACTGGCCTATCCGAGCATGTATTAAAGTTTGAAATTATTTAGCCTACTTAGTTGTCAGAATCATGTTGAAAAGGGTTTTAGTACTCTTGATAACAACTAGCCAGCTGAATTAGGGGAGTTTGAATAATACACAATGGTTGGTAACAAGAAACTGACCTGTTTGTTCAAGGATAAACACAAAATAGACACAATTATACATGACAAACAGAAATGGCATCATTGAACTAGGTCTGGACCACATATGGCCTTTTTTTAATATTGCGATATTTTAAGGCCATATTGCGATACACCATATATATGTGGATATTTTGCCTTAGCCTTGAATGAACACTTGATGCATATAATCACAGCAGTGTGATGATTCTATGTGTCTACATTAAAACATTCTTCTTCTTACTGCATTAATATATGCTACTTTTAAACTTTCATGCAGAGAAGGAAATCACAACTAAAAAAATCACAAATTTTTTCATACGGTGTTGATGTGGAAATTTTTCCCTCAGCATTTTGATGGTGTGGACGTGTGGCACCAAATGGAGATAAGCGTCTCGACAGACGTTACAAAATTTGAACAATGATGACGAAAACTGTTTTCTCTGTCGTGTCCGTGTGTCGAAAATTGTTATGCGCTTATTTTTTTATTTGATTTTGTGCGTGGCATAGATTTGCCGTGCGCAGAGGACGCTTGAGCAGTGCGCAATTGCACAGACGCGCACCTTGGAGGGAGCGTTGCTCGCACGGCTGCGCTAGCATCACAGCTAACGTTAGCCATGCTGCTACCTCTCTGCTCGAGGAGGACGAATACGTATGTGACGTATGACGTGACAGTATGTGATGTGTGTAAGAAGGTGCGCTTGCTGTCTGTGAGAGGGAGACAGCAAGAGGGAGACACAGGAAAGAGTGAGAAGAGCCTGTCGTGTAATGCCAGCAGCTAAAAGCAACTGCGTGAGAATCCACAGACCTGTGGATGAGTTGAAGGTGTGCTGGAAAAGGCGGAACGGAAATTTAGGGAGCAGCAGAAAAGTGGAATGTATTATTTAAATAGGTGCGTTGGAAAACACAGACCGGAGGTTTTTTTTAAACTGGATCTGGATTGGCATTTTCCCATGCCTTGCCGATACGCATTTTTTGGCAAATATTGGCGGCCGATCCGATCCAAATATCAGATCGGGACATCCCTAATGTAGACACATAGAATCATCATACTGCTGTGATTATATGCATCAAGTGTTCATTCAAGGCTAAGGCAAAATATCCACATATATATCGTGTATCGTGACATGGCCTAAAAATATCGAGATATTAATAAAAGGCCATACCGCCCAGCCCTAATCTCAACCAATCGTGACTAGGGATGTCCTGATCCGATATTTGGATCGGATCGGCTGCCGATATTTGCCAAAAATTGCGTATCGGCAAGGCATGGGAAAATGCCGATCCAGATCCAGTTTAAAAAAAACTCCGGTCCGTGTTTTCCAACGCACCTATTTAAATAATACATTCCACTATTCTGCTGCTCCGTAATTTCCGTTCCGCATTTTCCAGCACACCTTCAACACATCCACAGGTCTGTGAATTCTCACGCAGTTGCTTTTAGCTGCTGGCATTACACGACAGGCTCTTCTCACTCTTTCCTGTGTCTCCCTCTCACAGACAGCAAGTGCACCTTCTTACACACGTCACATACTGTCACGTCATACGTCACATACGTATACGTCTTCCCCGAGCAGAGAGGTAGCAGCATGGCTAACGTTAGCTGTGATGCTAGTGCAGCCGTGCGAGCAACGCTCCCTCTAAGGTGCGCGTCTGTGCAATTGCGCACTGTTTAAGCGTCTTCTGCACATAGCAAATCTATGCCACCCACAAAATCAAATAAAAAAATAAGCGCATAACAATTTTCGACACATGGACACGACAGAGAAAACAGTTTTCGTCATCATTGTTCAAATATTGTGACGTCTGTCGAGACGCTTATCTCCATTTGGTGCCACACGTCCACACCATCAAAATGCGGAGGGAAAAATTTCCACATCAACACCGTATGAAAAAATTTGTGATTTTTTTAGTTGTGATTTCCTTCTGTGCATGAAAGTTTAAAAGTAGCATATATTAATGCAGTATGAAGAAGAATGTTTTAATGTAGACATGCAAGCCTTGAAAGAAAATTTTGAAAATCAAGACTACATTTCCTGCAAATGGGTGCATTTCTACCCTATATTTTAACTTTAGATTTATTCTCATATCAAACTCTTTTGGCTGTCTTTTTGACACTTACATCCGGCGCCCCCCTCCACACCCTGGATTATAAATAATGTAAATAATTCAATGTGATTATCTTGTGTGATGACTGTATTATGATGATAGTATATATCTGAATAGTATATATCTGTATCATGAATCAATTTAAGTGGACCCCGACTTAAACAAGTTGAAAAACTTATTCGGGTGTTACCATTTAGTGGTCAATTGTACGGAATATGTACTTCACTGTGCAACCTACTAATAAAAGTCTCAATCAATCAATCAAAACACATAGAATCATCATACTGCTGTGATTATATGCATCAAGTGTTCATTCAAGGCTAAGGCAAAATATCGAGATATATATTGTGTATCGCAATATGGCCTTAAAATATCGCAATATTAAAAAAAGGCCATATCGCCCAGCCCTAGTTCAATGATGCCATTTCTGTTTGTCATGTATGATTTTGTCTATTTTGTGTTTATTCTTGAATAAACAGGTCAGTTTCTTGTTACCAACCATTGCGTATTATTCAAACTCCCCCAATTCAGCTGGCTAGTTGTTATCAAGAGTACTAAAACCCTTTTCAACATGATTCTGACAACTAAGTAGGCTAAATAACTTTAAACTTTAATACATGCTCGGATAGGCCAGTATCGGTCAATATCGGATCGGAAATGCAAAAACAATATCGGTATCGGATCGGAAGTGCAAAAACCTGGATCGGGACATCCCTAATCGTGACTCATAATTGTAAACAACCAACCAATCATGGATGTTCTTATACGTGCAAGCTGAGGGGTTTAGTAGCCCATGAGAGGGAGTGGAGAGCGGGGGAGAACAAGGAACACAACAAATAAGCGGTGTTTGGTCATTTTCACGTGAAATAAATTATATCGATATTACGATATTTTCTCAATTCAAATCTTGTTTAAAAATATATCTTACAAACTCAATATATCGCCCAGCCATATTTGCGGCCAGAAGAAGTCACAAAGTGCAAGTACTAACAGGTTCAATTCCGACACACATTCGTTCGAGTGCACACACGTCTTTTTCTTTCACACACAACACTTCTCATTCTACCTCAATAATCTTTCAGTCACGGTATATTTACAAACATTTTTGAACTCTGTACATGACCATACCGATAAACACCAGCATGTCATTAACTTACTTATAACAATTTTGTTTATTATATTATTTATAGCGTCCTCTGCCGTTGCACAGTCCATCTTCATGAAGGTATGTTTTTCTGGTTTATAAGTTTAAAAGCCCATTAAAGTTAAGCTGAATATTGTGAATGATTAGTTCCATTGTCGACAAAATGTCGATGTTGTGGTTCAGTGTTCGTATTGAAATACACAATATCTAGTCTGCAGTTGCTCCTTCTGGCGACACTGCCCATAGTGTTTTGAAAGAGAAATACAAGTCTGGCAACAACCCCCACGGAAGAACTATATATCAAACAAGACGCCGTAGGCGGGACGTAAACTACGCGATGCGAGAGTATATTCCATCCTTTAACCTTTAAAGTTAAAGTACCACTGATAGTCACACATACACTAGGTGTGGTGAAATTACCCTCTGCATTTGACCCATCCCCTTGGGAGGTGAGGGGAGCAGTGAGCAGCAGCGGTGGCCGTGCTCGGTAATCATTTTGGTTATTAGTTTCTATTTGTATAATTTCTATGTCAAAAAAAAGAACAGTAAAAGTAACAGGTAAACCTGCTGTCAATTTAACTTTAAGAGATGTTTGCACTTGGGTTTTTTCATATTACCGTATTTGACAAAAACATTTGACTGTAGAGCGCACCGGGATATAAGCCGCACCCACTAAACTTTAGAAGAAAATTTGTTTTTTCATATATCAGCCCCACCGGGATATAAACCGCAGATATACACATTGTGAAATTAGTAACTGTCTCAGAAGCATTTTGTAAATGTTTATTTACAAACCCCGTTTCCATATGAGTTGGCAAATTGTGTTAGATGTAAATATAAACAGAATACAATGATTTGCAAATCCTTTTCAACCCGTATTCAGTTGAATGCACTACAAAGACAACATATTTGATGTTCAAACTCATAAACTTATTTTTTTTTTTGCAAATAATAATTAACTTAGAATTTCATGGCTGCAACACGTGCCAAAGTATTTGGGAAAGGGCATGTTCACCACTGTGTTACATGGCCTTTCCTTTTAACAACACTCCGTAAACGTTAGGGAACTGAGGAGACACATTTTTTAAGCTTCTCAGGTGAAAATCTTTCCCATTCTTGCTTGATGTACAGCTTAAGTTGTTCAACAGTCCGGGGGTCTCCGTTGTGCTATTTTAGGCTTCATAATGCGCCACACATTTTTAATGGGAGACAGGTCTGGACTACAGGCAGGCCAGTCTAGTACCCGCACTCTTTTACTATGAAGCCACGTTGATGTAACACGTGGCTTGGCATTGTCTTGCTGAAATAAGCAGGGGCGTCCATGGTAACGTTGCTTGGATGGCAACATATGTTGCTCCAAAACCTGTATGTACCTTTTAGCATTAATGGCGCCTTCACAGATGTGTAAGTTACCCATGTCTTGGGCACTAATACACCCCCATACCATCACACATGCTGGCTTTTCAACTTTGCGCCTATAACAATCCGGATGGTTCTTTTCCTCTTTGGTCCGGAGGACACGACGTCCACAGTTTCCAAAAACAATTTGAAATGGGAACTTGTCAGACCACAGAACACTTTTCCACTTTGTATCAGTCCATCTTAGGTGAGCTGAGGCCCAGCGAAGCCGACGGCGTTTCTGGGTGTTGTTGATAAACGGTTTTCGCCTTTCATAGGAGAGTTTTAACTTGCACTTACAGATGTAGCGACCAACTGTAGTTACTGACAGTGGGTTTCTGAAGTGTTCCTGAGCCCATGTGGTGATATCCTTTACACACTGATGTCGCTCTTTGATGCAGTACAGCCTGAGGGATCGAAGGTCACAAGCTTAGCTGCTTACGTGCAGTGATTTCTCCAGATTCTCTGAACCCTTTGATGATATTACGGACCGTAGATGGTGAAATCCCTAAATTCCTTGCAATAGCTGGTTGAGAAAGGTTTTTCTTAAACTGTTCAAAAATTTGCTCACGCATTTGTTGACAAAGTGGTGACCCTCGCCCCATCCTTGTTTGTGAATGACTGAGCATTTCATGGAAGCTGCTTTTATACCCAATCATGGCACCCACCTGTTCCCAATTTGCCTGTTCACCTGTGGGATGTTCCAAATAAGTGTTTGATGAGCATTCCTCAACTTTATCAGTATTTTTTGCCACCTTTCCCAACTTCTTTGTCACGTGTTGCTGGCATCAAATTCTAAAGTTAATGATTATTTGCAAAAAAAAAAGTTTATCAGTTTGAACATCAAATATGTTGTCTTTGTAGCATATTCAACTGAATATGGGTTGAAAATGATTTGCAAATCATTGTATTTCGTTTATATTTACATCCAACACAATTTCCCAACTCATATGGAAACGGGGTTTGTATATACCTTAATTGTTTTCAAATGGTGTCTGTAAACGGCTGATCAAACAAAACAGAAGTCATCATCTTGGACCCACGAGCTGTGGAAGCGAGCTCTCCAATCAGCTAAACGGACTCAATAACTCCACAGTGACGTTTTGGTGACTTTACAAATCTGAAATAATACAAAAAGAATGCCATTGTAAGGTAATGATAGTAACAAAGACACTCGTAAACCTGTTAGCATAGTAGCTAATGCTAACGACCCTGGCTTCATCAGATTACCATAGCACATAAAAATGTGCAGAAATACACTCCGACAGACATCACACATGGGACAGCCAGAAGACCAAACGGAAACTGTACTTCCGGTAGGTTTAAACAAAAGTCTAAACAGAAGAGCTATGCAGCCACTGCAACTTCTGCAGTGAGTGAACTCGTCCAAAAGATGGCGCCATGGCACAAACAATAACACACCTATTCAGTGTGTTTGTTTGCTTGTTTTAAACTATTTACTTTATGCTGGCCATCAGCGGGGAAAAAAATCCATAAATAAAACTACAGGGTTCAAAGTTTAAGAAAAAGTAGCGACTTATAGTATGGAATGTACGGTATTATTGTATTATTTTATGTTGAGAACAAAAAGCAAATGTAGCTGGTTAATCTACTGTTAAAATGTTGGTAACTACTTTAATTGAACATTTCTTCAATCATGAAAATAAGAGCAGAAAGGTTTTCCTCTTGTTAATTCAACCTAAAGTGTTGGTTGCACTTTATTCAAATAAGATTTGAACGCATTGGCCATTAGTTGTTGTTTGTATCTATAATTCATTCATACATAATTCCCTTAAAATAATTTACAGGACTATAGGAAACTTCACCTGCAGTCCAGTATCCATCCATCCATCCATTTTCTACCGCTTATTCCCTTTGGGGTCGCGGGGGGTGCTGGAGCCTATCTCAGCTACAATCGGGCGGAAGGCATCGTACACTCTGGACAAGTCGCCACCTCATCGCAGGGCCAACACAGATAGACAGACAACATTCACACTCACATCCACACACTAGGGCCAATTTAGTGTTGCCAATCAACTTATCCCCAGGTGCATGTCTTTGGAGGTGGGAGGAAGCCGGAGTACCCGGAGGGAACCCACGCAGTCACGGGGAGAACATGCAAACTCCACACAGAAAGACCCCAAGCCCGGGATTGAACCCAAGACTACTCAGGACCTTCGTATTGTGAGGCAGATGCACTAACCCCTCTTCCACCGTGCTGCCCAGTCCAGTATCCACTATTTATTATTTGTTTTTGCTTTAAAGTTACTGAAGCGATTTCAACTCCCTGAATCGTATTGGCAACCACATTCTGAATCAAATCGTTAAAACAAATTGTCAGACCCCTAGAAATCAGACTATTTCAGTGCATGGAAAAATACTGAATGAGTGCTATAGAGAGAAATGTCTCTTTTTATACAATCAAATGTAAAATAGATTCGAAACTGCCCCAAAAAAATGTAAAGGCACTTTTTTGTTTGTAGAAGAAGTAGGGTCGAACGGTTCACGAAACCCAAGGTTGGGATCATACCACGGTTTTCAGTTCAATTTGGTGTACATAATTGCTCTGCACTGTATTGTAGAGTGTTTAATTTTTTTGTGCAGATTTTTATATTTACATTTTTTTTTAATTCTATTTGTTTTACTATGTAGACTTGTTTTACCAACCAAGTGTGGGCTTTTTGTGTGTTCATCAGCTGGTGGGCGGAACAATCCAATTAATTGATTGACTTTTCTTCTAACTTGTCTTTGCATGAATGTACTATGGAGTGAGCAAGGGTGCTATGTTTTTGACTTGATTTTAAGTCATACTTGCCAACCCTCCCGGGTTTTCCGGGAGACTCCCGAAATTCAGCGCCTCTCCCGAAAACCTCCCGGGACAAATTTTCTCCCTAAAATCTCCCGAAATTCAGGCGGAGCTGGAGGCCACGCTCCCTCCAGCTCCATGCGGACCTGAGTGACGTGTTGACAGCCTGTTCACACGTCCGCTCTCCCACAATATAAACAGCTAATGATCGAGGGCGAGTTCTTGGTTTCTTATGTGGGTTTATTGTTAGGCAGTTTCATTAACGTCCTCCCAGCGCGGTAACACACAACAACAGCAGTCATGTTTTATTCTACCTTAACGCAGTTCGTCTGCCGTAAACAGCAATGTTGTGACACTTTTAAACAGGACAATACTGCCATCTACTGTACATGCATATGTGACCCACCCATAATGTGTCACATTTTTGTGTTGATTTTATTTATTTTATTTTGTGGTTTGAATTCGTTTTTGGAGCTGTCATTACACATTTATCAGTATTCACATTGGTCAGTAGGGGGCAGTAAGGCGTTTCTTCCCAATTGAATGCTATCACCTGCAGACCGGAAGTGTCTTGTCATTCTGATTAGCGCGACCAGTCTGTGAACAATTGAAACGTCCTGTGTGCTTTTTCCTCCTGTATAACAGGTTAGTTTTGGTGAATCAACTCACTGAATAATATCCATGTGATCTTTATAAGTTTAAGTACACATTCTGATGGTGGAGCCTAACTCTAAAGTGTTTGTGAGTTGTAGTTTGTATTTGTGAATGAATCCAGTGCACAGCTGCAGTAATCAATACAAAATGGCGACGTGAGTACGCAATGTTTATATAGGAACTTCTGATCCTAATTTAGACTCCCAAATTAGAGCTCCCGTTTTCTTATTGATTTTATAATGTATATTTGCATTATGTGTGTGTTCTGAAATAGTGACAGAGAATAGAACAAGGATGGACAATTCAACCCTTAACTCAACAATGAGTAGATGAGTGTTATGTGTGTATATGTGTAAATAAATGAACACTGAAATTCAAGTATTTCTTTTATTTATTTATTTATATATATATATATATATATATATATATATATATATATATATATATATATATATATATATATATATATATATATATGTATATATGTATATATATATATATATATATATATATGTATATATATATGTAATAAAATATATATATATATATATATAGCTAGAATTCACTGAAAGTCAAGTATTTCTTATATATATATATATATATATATATATATATATATATATATATATCTTAACCACGCCCCACCCCCGACCACGCCCCCCACCTCCCGAAATCGGAGGTCTCAAGGTTGACAAGTATGTTTTAAGTATTCATTCGTTTGTATAGTTTTTTTTTTTTTTTTAAGTCAGTTGTCCTTCCGGGACCTTCCATCGAGATCGGCAAAAACAACATCTTTACAGCATTTTATGATTAATGGCACCAAATGGCGAGCGCATATGTAAGGTAAAACACCGTCCCAGAGAATCCGGATCTCAGTTCTAAGCAGGAAAATTGTTTATTCCCATTTCTTGCCACGTCAGTTCATATGGTGGATTGCCTCACCTGCCATGATGCTTTGTTCTCCCATCAGGCGCGGCGGCAGCGGCGGCCCCGCAGGCGGCAGAAGGATGAAGGAGCTTCCGACAGAACCGCCCTACACCGCCTACGTGGGCAACCTGCCCCTCAACATAGTACAGGGCGACATCGACAAGATCTTCAAGGACCTCAGTATTCGCAGCGTGCGCCTCGTGCATGACAAAGACACGGACAAGTTCAAAGGTCAGAAGGAGTTCCATATTATAGCCTGGTATTAGGGATGGAACGGTTCATGGTAAAAATTCAAACCTGACACAATTCAGAGCACCTGTGTCGTTCGGATAATAACAATTACAGGAGAAGCAGCAGTTGTTGAGCCTCCTCAAAAGACAGCACGGCGACCGGTGTGGTGCGGGCAAAACATGCCGTTTTGCATGTCTCCCTGGAGTCCTGCTAGCAGGATTAACGGCTATCCACCGTGCTAAATAGGGCTCGAAAGGGCATGTGATTTCGCAATGCATTGTGGGTGCCGGGTAGCCATTTTTGCTGGACGTAGGTTTTGTTTACCTGGCTGTATTGTACCCGCGGTAATGTGAGAGTGAGCAACAAACTGGATTAAAATGGATCGTACAAAATAAAATAAAAAATCAAGGGACCGCACTGAGACAAATTGTTGCCTATTTCAAAGGCTCGTTACCTCGAAAATTGACGTCACTCCACCAATTTCACAGAGATTTGAATAAGCTGCCGCGATTGTCGAAGCCAAACTTGCATACATCTCGTCAACAGAGTCAGTTTTTATACCGGTGAAGAATTTCAGAATGCAAAGTCTGTTAAAGGGTAACTGCATTTTTTTTAAAGTTTGCCTATCGGTCACAATCATTTTTTTAAATTAATTCTAACTATTAAATAAATGCAATCAAAAGTCTGCTCACAATAGAGCAGGGGTGCTCACACTTTTTCTGCAGGCGAGCTACTTTTCAATTGATCAAGTCGTGGGGATCTACCTCATTCATATATATAATTTATATTTACTTATTTATGAAACATATGTTTTTGTTAGCAAGTTAAAGGTGTTTAATGATAATGCAAGCATGTTTAACACATATAGTTAATACATTAAAGGTGTTTAATGAAAATACAAGTATGTTTAATACATATAGTTAATACTGTTAACAAGTTAAAGGTGTTTAATGATAATACAAGCATGTTTAACACATATAGTTAATACATTAAAGGTGTTTAATGAAAATACAAGTATGTTTAATACATATAGTTAATATTGTTAACAAGTTAAAGGTGTTTAATGATAATACAAGCATGTTTAACACATATAGTTAATATTGTTAATAAGTTAAAGGTGTTTAAAGATAATGCAAGCATGTTTAACACATATAGTTAATATTGTTAACAAGTTAAAGATGTTTAATGATAATGCAAGCATGTTTAACACATATAGTTAATATTGTTAATAAATTAAAGGTGTTTAATGATAATACAAGAATGCTTAACACATATAGTTAATATTGTTAACAAGTTAAAGGTGTTTAAAGATAAAACAAGCATGTTTAACACGTATAGTTAATATTGTTAACAAGTTAAAGGTGTTTAATGATAATACAAGCATGTTTAACACATATAGTTAATATTGTTAATAAGTTAAAGGTGTTTAAAGATAATACAAGCATGTTTAACACATATAGTTAATATTGTTAATAAGTTAAAAGTGTTTAAAGATAATACAAGCATTTTTAACACATATAGATTCCTTTCTTTCATGAAGACAAGATAACGTCCGTATTTTCGAATGGAGGAGAAAAAAAGTCCTCCTTTCTGTCCAATACCACATGAAAGTGGTTGGTTTTTGGCATCTTATTTATCCAGCTTCCGTACTCCTCTGTATACACATTACAAGAAATACATTGTCGGCAAACTCCGTAGCTTGCTAGCTTGTGCACGCCAGCTTTCTGAGACTCTTATTTTGTTAGCGCAGGCAGGATGAAGCAGAGCTTTTATTGTGCAACTGTGTAGTCGGTCTTTGGAGTTTTGACGACAGGTACGGCGCCAGAGTCTGTTGAAATAAAGTGTTTCTCGCCTTCCTGTCGGTAATTTTAATGAGCTGGCAGCAGCCAGCGTCATCTCAGAAGACCCTCGGGTGCCGTGAATGTCAATCAAGTGACGAAAGTGACGTTATAGTGAAGATTTATGATCGCTCATTTTTTTAATGCCTGGCTGGCGATCGACTGACACACCCTCCACGATCGACCGGTAGCTCGCGATCGACGTAATGAGCACCCCTGCAATAGAGCCTATGGAAGCCGCTCTATTCTGCCTATAAAGCCTTTAAAAAAACATCCAAACACCTCCATAAAGGTTTTATATACATGATGTAAGTACCGTATTTTTCGGAGTATAAGTCGCTCCGGAGTATAAGTCGCACCGGCCGAAAATGCATAATAAAGGAGGAAAAAAACATATATAAGTTGCACTGGAGTATAAGTCGCATTTTTTGGGGAAATTTATTTGATGAAACGCAACACCAAGAATAGACATTTGAAAGGCAATTTAAAATAAATAAAGAATAGTGAACAACAGGCTGAATAAGTACGTTATATGAGGCATAAATAACCAACTGGTATGTTAACGTAACATAATATGGTAAGAGTCATTCAAATAACTATAACATATAGAACATGCTATACGTTTACCAAACAATCTGTCACTCCTAATTGTTAAATCCCATGAAATCTTATACATCTAGTCTCTTACGTGAATGAGATAAATAATATTATTTGATATTTTACGGTAATGTGTTAATTTCACACATAAGTCGCTCCTGAGTGTAAGTCGCACCCCCGGCCAAACTATGAAAAAAACTGCGACTTATAGTCCGAAAAATTGGTGAGGGAGGGGCAGAGACAGAGAGAGAGAGAGAGTTATGATAAACGCGCATGCGTCGCCAGGCTCTGCTTTTTATCCATAGATTTATCACATTTAATTTTTTATTATCTATAACAGGGGTGTCAAAAGTGTTCTCCGGAAGCCATTTGCGGCCCACAGCTTATTCTAAAAATACTATTAAAATAAACAAAAACATAACAAAAGTGAAATAAAAAAGCTTAAAGGTTAAATGTAATTTAGAAAAAGTTGCAATGTTGACTAATAAAACAAAGCTGTTTTTTTTTGTTTTTTTTCAAACTGTCATTGCTCAAAACATAATATTGAATCAAAATCAATGTTATTATGAATTATTGACCTATCCAAGGTTCCCATTACTTCACATCAAATATTCCACTAAGAAAAATATTTTTGGTGGAAGATTTTGCAAATTTAGTAAATAAATAACCCAAAAATGTATATTTTGTTGTTTTCTTACTGTACCGAAAATGAACCGAACCGTGACCTCTAAACCGAGGTACGTACCGAACCGAAATGTTTGTGTACCGTTACACCCCTAGTATATAGTATTCTGAGGTGTTATAAAAAGAACAACAATGTACACATAACCAAACCAAAAACCGTGACCACAAACCGTGTTAAGATCCGAGCCGTGGATTTAGTGAACCGTTCCACCCCTTCATTGTGTACAATACTCTGTCCTCCCTGACATGTTGTTTTTGAACTATTGCAGGTTTTTGCTACGTGGAGTTTGATGATCTGGACTCTCTTAAAGAGGCGTTATCATACGACGGCGCTGTGAGTAGCCTCAGTGTCTTTATGTCTGAGGTTGTGTTCGAGGTGTGTGACGGTCACCACATCTGACCCCCGCAGGAGTTAGACGACAAATTTCTGCGGGTGGACATCGCAGAGGGACGGAGACAACCGCGAGGAGGAGGAGGAGCCGGCTTTGGCTTCCCTAAAGACGAGGGCCGAGGTACAAATACAAGAACAAACGAGGAAGGCGTTTGTGATGTCACTCTTTATTTTCATCACATCGCCAGGGAAATCCATGTTGTTAAGTATTGTCGTAGCAAAACTATTTGCAAATGCCTAAATCAAAATGTGCGTCCGTAACCCTGTTGTCACGTGTCTGAGTACTGTGTGTGTGTGTGTTGTATTTCTACCCTTTTTGAGACATCAACAAGGAAAAGTACCTTCCATATCAGGACCGGTTAACAAGTTAGGACATAAATCATGGTCCCAATACGGAAAACCATTACATATAATAGAGAATGTCTCATTTGCACCCCTAGTGGTGAAATCTATCAACATTATGGTGGTCCCAAAAAGGAGGGATTTTTCAAATTGACTGTGTCGGTTTTAAAAGTGCTCCCCCTCTGGCCAACATATGAAATAACAAGTGTGTGTAAAAATTTGAAGTACTTCCCCTCTGGCCAACACATGTAATAACAAGTGTGTGTAAGAAATTGAAATGCACCCCCTTTGGCCAAAATTGATTAAAAAATTAAAATAAATGTACTTAGAGACATACTGTAATAACTTAAAGTAAATACCAACAAAAAATGACCTAAAAGCAGTCTTTTTCTCACAATGTGTCGACTTTTTTCTTATAAAATTGGGAACAGTTTCTCATATTCTTTCTGTTTCTGTAATATTGCAAGATTTTCTCGTAAATGTATTACATTTTAATGCAAAATTGTGACATCTGTCATATAAAATTCTGACTTGTCACAATATTGCCAATTTTTTGTTATTGTAAAATTGTGACTTTTGTCATAATTTTGCCAAGTAAAAATTCCGATTATTATGATATTGCCATTATATTTAAGTTTTCTTATAAAATTGTGACTTTTGTCGAGTAAAATTAGGACTCTTTTCATAAAATTGCCCAAATTTTAAGCTTTTCTTGTAAAAGTGCGAATGTTATTGAGTAAAATTCCAACTTTTATCATAATATTGCACAAATGTTCAGTTTTTCTTGTAAAATTTTGACTTGCGTTGAGTAAAATTACGTTTTTCTTGTGAAACTGTGACCTTTTTCTTGTGAAATTCTAACTCATTTTTCACAACAAGCTTTTTTATATTTGTATAGCATGTATATATTATTAAAGTTGTAAATACACATCTTTATATATCTGGAAAAGGTGTGCCTAAAGAGGTAGGCATTTTTCGGAAGTCTCAAGAAGGTAACAAATACAAGAAATATTATGCCGTTGTGTCCTTGGGCAAGACACTTTACCCACCTGCTCCCAGTGCCACCCACACTGGTTTAAATGTAATTTAGATATTGGGGTTCACTATGTAAAGCGCTTTGAGTCACTAGAGAAAAGCGCTATATAAATATAATTCACTTCACTTCACAATAGCTAACCGCTAACAGCAAGCTAGCGCTCCTGAATGTAAAATTCCATGGGTGGATCTACACCTGACATCCACTGTAATGATACCAAGTACAATAGCGTATCTAGTCGATACTACTATGATTACGTTGATATTCTTTATCGTCACAAAATCTTTTTTCCTTTTCTAAAAATTCATATGTTTATAAACTCAGGAAATACGAGGACTTTGAATATGACCAATGTATGATCCTGTAATTACTTGGACCTAAATGTGTGGTATCATCCAAAACTAATGTAAAGTATCCAAACAAGAGAAGAATAAGTGATTATTACATTTTAACAGAAGTGTAGATAGAACATGTTGAAACGGAAAATAACTAGATATTAACAGTAAATGAACAAGTGGATTAATAATCCATTTTTACAGCTGGTCGTTTATAATGTAGACAAAATAATAGGTGTATAAATGCCACAATATGTTACTGCATATGTCAGCAGACTAATTAGGAGCTTTTGTTTGCTTACTTACTACTAAAAGACAAGTTGTCTTGTATGTTCACTATTTTATTTAAGGACACAATTGTTCTTCGATTGCAATATGTTTAATGTACCGTAACATTTTTGGTTAAAATAAAGCCAATAATGCCATGTTTTTTGTGGTTCCCTTTTTTCGAAAAGTACCAAAAAGTATCGAAATACATTTTGGTACCGGAACAACCCTAACACAGACATATCGAAATACAGATTTTTTTTCAGGACACAAAAATGAAAATACACACAAATCTGATTACGCTCACACACACAGATTGAGATACAGACACACAAATTGGTACACGGACACGTCTATCGGATTACACACGCACAGATTGAGATACGCATTTGCAAACAGTTTTGCTACAATAATGTTACTTTGTGTAGTTGTAGTTAGCTTTTTCGCTGCGTTCACTTTCCTCAGAGGTTTTTTTGTTGCCACTTGGTGAAGGCCGTAACCTGCGGCAAGTGTCCTAACGTCTGATTGGCTGACGCACTACTAACACGCAACGGGCTCCTCCGCCTCTTCTGCTCTTCATCTCCTCCGAGTGATCTTTCCACTTCCTAAACTCCTCGCCTGGTGCTTTCGCTCCCTCTTTGAACCTCAAACTCCTCCCCTCTCAGTCTCAAACTCCCGTGTTGTCTGCAGGCCGAGGAGGTTACCGAGGCGGCGCCCGAGGAGGACGTGACGGTCGCGAGGACTTCTCCGATCAATCGGGTGGAGGTGCGGACCAATCAAAAGGGCTGCTGGTCATCAGCCAATCAGATGACAGGACGCTTCTATCATGTTTAGGCATGAAGTGACACATGTGGAGGGAGGGTTGGGGACATGTCACGCTGCGTGAACGTGACCAAACATCAAAGTGCGCGGACTAGGGTGGGGGAATGAAGGTGCATTTCCTAGTGTTGTCATTTAGGTGGTCACGACCTTTGACCCGGCTGCGTCCATCATTCTTTTCACTTCAGCCGGTCTCACTGCCTGACCCGCTGTCTGTTTGCAGCCTTCCGAGAGGACGACTACATGGGAGGGCGGAGTCGTGGAGGCGGCAGCAGTCGTCCCGGTGACAGAAGGGGGGCGGGGCCAGGCGAGAGCGGCGGCTCCATGGGTCGCTTCAGAGAGGGCCCGCCGCCCCGTGGAGCAATGACAGATTTTAGGGAGCCGTCTGAAGGTACCTGTTTTTCTTTTGTCTCATCCAGGGGTGTCCGAAGTGCGGCCCACAGCTAATGTTTTAAAAGTTCAAAATGCTACTACCAAAAGAGAAACAACATAACAAGTGGACTAAAAGAGCAAACGGGTGCAATGTAACAAGAAAAATGTTGCTACATTGACTACATTCCCCCATTTAGAGTTGGAAAATGGGTTAAAAAAATATATGGTCTTTTTTCTGCAACATCAAGGTATATATTGACGCTTACATAGGTCTGGTGATAATGTTCCCCTTTAAGCGCAAAAAAATATGACTAAAGTTTTCATTTGCACTTTAATTTTATTGACAGTTTAGTTCATAACTTAAAAGTACAACATAATTGTATGTACATTTATTTATTGACAGTTATTTATGAGTCTCTTCTTATGCAGTATATATGATTAGTATTTATTTTTCTAATCAGTCTGACCTAAGCCTGATATTTGTGTTAAATGAATAATATTTGTGATTAACATGTGCTTTAATATCATTTGACAAGGTTGTAAACTTTAAGGTTAAATATAATTATTGAACATGATTCAAATCACGAGTAAGACGACTGATTCCGTGTACATATTTGAGTGGGACAACAAGAAAGTGATTAAAATGTAGGGGGGGGGGAAACCATGATATGACCTCTTAACACTTTTATGAATGGGGGCCCGAATGCAGCTGAGATAGGCTCCAGCACCCCCCGTGACCCCAAAAGGGACAAGTGGTAGAAAATGGATTGATGGATGGGCCTTTTGGATTTTTTTTGACTCATTGTTCAAAATATAATAATGAATCAAAAGCAATGTTGTTATGAAATATTTACATATTTAAGGCTCCAATTACTTCACATCAAATATTCCACTTTTCAAATTTTTTTGGGGGGGGAGCAATAATACATAAAAAGGACCAAAATATTTACTTCGGATCTAAAGTTGATGTGTGGATATTTTCGCGTTGAAAGCAAAATAAGAAAAATAATATATGACTTGTTAACATTTTATTGACAGACCCTCTTGGGTCCCCGGCACCTTTAACACTCACCAAAATTAGAGGGAAGCCCAAATGGTTACATACTGTAAATATTGTATTTGTTTTGAAAATGAATATTTCTTATTGCCGAGAGCTCAAACCACTTGTAAACGTTTTTGTGTGTCTGTATGCGGAATAAAACTATGAAACAAACTGGACTTACAACACAAGCAATGCCAAACTATTAATGGATTTAAACTATTATACAAACATGGGGTCTGGTTCAAATATAGAGATGAGGGTCTTTAATTTGACCTGCTGCTGTACTCTGTCTCAAATAGGGATGTCCCGATCCAGGTTTTTGCACTTCCGATCCGATACCGATATTGTTTTTGCATTTCCGATCCGATACCGATACTGACCGATACTGGCCTATCCGAGCATGTATTAAAGTTTAAAGTTATTTTGCCTACTTAGTTGTCAGAATCATGTTGAAAAGGGTTTTAGTACTCTTGATAACAACTAGCCAGCTGAATTAGGGGAGTTTGAATAATACACAATGGTTGGTAACAAGAAACTGACCTGTTTATTCAAGGATAAACACAAAATAGACAAAATTATACATGACAAACAGAAATGGCATCATTGAAACAAGGGCTGGGCGATATGGCCTTTTTTTAATATTGCGATATTTTAAGGCCATATTGCGATATACAATATATATCTCGATATTTTGCCTTAGCCTTGAATGAACACTTGATGCATATAATCACAGCAGTATGATAATTCTATGTGTTTTGATTGATTAATTGAGACTTTTATTAGTAGGTTGCACAGTGAAGTACATATTCCGTACAATTGACCACTAAATGGTAACACCCGAATAAGTTTTTCAACTTGTTTAAGTCGGGGTCCACTTAAATTGATTCATGATACAGATATATACTATCAGATATATACTATCATCATAATACAGTCATCACACAAGATAATCACATTGAATTATTTACATTATTTATAATCCGGGGTGTGGAGGGGGGCGCCGGATGTAAGTCAAAAAGACAGCCAAAAGAGTTTGATATGAGAATAAATCTAAAGTTAAAATATAGGTTAGAAATGCACCCATTTGCAGGAAATGTAGTCTTGATTTTCAAAATTTTCTTTCAAGGCTTGCATGTCTACATTAAAACATTCTTCTTCATACTGCATTAATATATGCTACTTTTAAACTTTCATGCAGAGATTTTTTTTAAATGTCTCAAAAAAAAATTCAGTGTTGACAGCTAGATTTTTGTGGACATGTTCAATAAATATTGATGTTAAAGATTTATTTTTTTGTGAATAAATGTTTGGAATTAAGTTCATGAATCCAGATGGATCTCTATTACAATCCCCAAAGAGGGCACTTTAAGTTGATGATTACTTCTATGTGTAGAAATCTTTATTTATAATTGAATCACTTGTTTATTTTTCAACAAGTTTTTAGTTATTTTTATATCTTTTTTTCCAAATAGTTCAAGAAAGACCACTACAAATGAGCAATATTTTACACTGTTATACAATTTAATAAATCAGAAACTGATGACATAGTGCTGTATTTTACTTCTTTTCTCTTTTTTTCAACCAAAAATGCTTTGTTCTGATTAGGGGGTACTTGAATTAAAAAAATGTTCACAGGGGGTACATCACTGAAAAAAGGTTGAGAACCACTGCCTTAGAGGGAGCGTTGCTCGCACGGCTGCGCTAGCATCACAGCTAACGTTAGCCATGCTGCCACCTCTCTGCTGGGAGAGGACGTATACGTATGTGACGTATGACGTGACAGTATGTGACGTATGACGTGACAGTATGTGACCTGTGTAAGAAGGTGCGCTTGCTGTCTGTGAGAGGGAGACACAGGAAAGAGTGATAAGAGCCTGTCGTGTAATGCCAGCAGCTAAAAGCAACTGCGTGAGAATTCACAGACCTGTGGATGTGTTGAAGGTGTGCTGGAAAATGCGGAACGGAAATTACAGAGCAGCAGAAAAGTGGAATGTATTATTTAAATCAATGCGTTGGAAAACATGGACCGGAGTTTCTTTTTTAACTGGATCTGGATCGGCATTTTCCCATGCCTTGCCGATACGCATTTTTTGGCAAATATCGGCGGCCGATCCGATCCAAATATCGGATCGGGACATCCCTAGTCTCAAAGTGTTAACATGTGCTCAATGTTTCCTTACCATTATTGCTATGTTGTCTATTACCATTGTTGGTATATTCATTATTGTTATTGTTACGGTGTAATAATTATTGTGGTAATGCCACTATGATACAACATGTGTATTATAATCCTTGAACAAAGTAAGAGTGAAACTCATGTGAATAATCAATGAATGGAGAACTGGGGGTGGGATTAAATCAATTATCTTCTTCCCACTCCCTTTCAGGCAAAACTGGACAATCATGCATTACATACTATACATTACCTTTTGCACTACATTCATTTATATTATTATGTGTTGTCAACGTTGTACTTTTTTATGTCATTGCCTGAAATAAATAAATAAATGAAAAATAAAAATATCCAAAAGGCATGCGTTTGGACACCCCTGGTGTAATCATCCCCCCTCTCGTCCCAAGGTGCAACGTTTTGTTTGCGTTTCTCATTGCAGAGGAGCGGGCGCAGCGGCCTCGCCTGCAGCTGAAGCCTCGGACCGTCTCCGAGCCACTCAACCAGGTCGCCAACCCCAACTCCGCCATCTTTGGCGGCGCCAAGCCGCGAGAGGAGGTGATTCCCCGAGAAAAACCCTAAGACTGACGAAGGCCGCCGCGGCCGGTTTGGGGGGGGGGGCGTAGGGGGAGGGGCCTGGACGTTTGTGATAGTGAACTCGAACACGAAGAAAGATATATGCGAAAGACGAGTTGGAACGCCACGCAGCGTCGCGTTCCTTACCGGCAAGTGGACGCCAACCCCCCTTTTTTTCCTCTTCCTCTTTCTTCCTTCTTCTTCCTCGCAGTTGGAGCAAATTATTTATTCTTAGAATAATAAGCACTCAAAAGGCATCTTGTCAATGCATGTTTGGGTTTCTCAGCCCCGCCCCCACGTCAGCTTACTGTGATGTCACACTTGGTCCCTCCCCCCCACTTGTCATTGGAAGACCGGTAGTCATTAAACAGAACCCTTCCCCCCCATCTTTAAAGATGAACAAACTTTGCTACTTTTGCTCATTGTCGCCATGGCGACTCAAGTAAATATCAGCGCGCTTTATTGGCTCCTCCCACTGATGCTCTTCTTATAGCCACAGGGGGCACTCCTGAGTACAATCAGTCTGACGGGAGGCAGCACAAGCTAGTCCGTATGCTACGCTATCTCTGTATTAACTCTGATTTTAATACAAAATGTTCTCTGATTGGTCCACACTGAAGAACACTTTCGCCAGTAGGTGGCGCTACCATGCGCGTCACCAGACTTACCTATAATCTGCGCTCTCGTCTTTTCCCTCCTTCCATTTCGCTGTCACTCCTCCCATCTTTTCGTCCAGGCTACTTAACATCGACTCGTTTCCTGCCAGACGGTGGCAGGATGGCGGGAGAGAAGAAAGTCAATCTACAATGTTGTCATTCTGTGCTGTTTTTTTTTCCCCCCCATCTTGCAGCAGTGACTCGTTTACGGCAGGCGAGCAGACGGCGGAAGGGCAGAAAGCGTTCGTTTCAGTGTGGACCACGAGGACGAAAGACGAGTCCAAATTGTTATTGTGACCTTTTAGAGGAAACAAACGATCACTTTTTCTTTTGGTTTTTTTTTTTTGGTTTTTTTTTTTTTACTTTTTCCGCCTTGGACCCTGACAGTCGGGACGTGGTCCTGGTCCAGACCTGGCTCTGTATCTATCTGGTCTTTTGGACCTGGCCTGTCTGTCATCGTCCTGATTCTTGTGTCATGTGTTGCAGAAATTTTCTTACTGTGTACAAAAGAAATAAAACAGCTGTTTTAAATATTTTCTTTTATTCTTTGTGACAATTATGGCAATAAAATGGAATCATCGCACATCAAACTTGTGATGGTTCAATCGTTTCTTGTTGTGCTTTTCTTGACACCCAAACTGCGGCCTGGGAGCATTTGATAAAATTACAACTAAAGAAGGGGAAGCCTAATAATCCAGTTAATTTATGTCTTTATAACAAACGTTTTTTTTTTTTTAAATTGTGTTTAAATTTTGAGAACTGTTTTTTTTCCCCCATCAAATTATGCTGATGTATTTGTTGAATAACAATGTGTACGTTTAAATATTCAGTTTGATCAAATTCAATGCAGAAATATTTGTTGCTTCAAAACTCAAGACCCACTTCCGGTATATTACGGTAAGCCCGAAGAAATACAGACAGTTTAGGTTAGGTGTCAAGTTTTCAGTCGCGTGAGTGAATTTCGAAGCAACAAGTATTTCTTTACTGAATTTCAAACACTACATTTTTACTTAATGAAATTGCCAGCAAAATTGTAAATCAGGTACATAAATTAGTTAGTTTATTATTACTTCGGTCAATGGTCAACAAAATAAACAAACAGGTAGCGGGGGTGTATAATGTAGCCCGGAAGAGTTAGGGCTGCATGGGATACTGGGTATTTGTTCTGTTGTGTTACGGTGCAGATGTTCTCCCGAAATGTGTTTGTCATTCTTGTTTGGTGTGGGTTCACAGTGTGGCGCATTATTAGTAAGAGTGTTAAAGTTTTTTATACAGCCACCGTCAGTGTAACCTGTGTGGTTGTTGACCAAGTATGCCTTGCTGTCACTTACGTGAGCAAGCAGAAGCCTCATACAACGCGTGGCTGTGCCAGCACGCTGGTTGGAGTGGGCGCTAAATGCTGTATCATCACGGCACGTTCGAGAGAATAGTTGCCTTGAAATTCGTAATCTGCCGGGAAAATCGGGAGGGTTGACAAGTATGACGCTGTCAAGCGCCATTCATATAAAACTCGCAGGCCGCACTAACATTCAATTTTCATATTAAGGTGTGGGCCGCGTGTCTGAGACCCTTGCTTTATACATAGCACAAAGCAAAAAAAAACCTTTGTATGCAGTGTTATTTCATTTTAAATTTCATAAGATTTTTGTGGCTCCCATTGTTTTCTCTAATTTGTGAAACTGGTCAAAATGGCTCTTTGACTGGTAAAGGTTGCCGACCCCTGGTTTAGGCTGAAGTTGAACACTTATTGCGCCTAACCCTATAAACAATGTCAAATACAAGATGAGCTTCTGAAAAATTATGAAATTTCCTTTTCACAACATATTATAAATACACATTGTACACAACATAAACACAGTTAAATTATATACACAGTAAAGACATGTGAAATATCCTTGTACCTTGCACCTTTGTACCAAGTATATACTATATACAAACAATTATACTTCCATTATTATTTATACACATTTAGTTTTTAATTAACATTGATCATAGTATTAACTACTGTGTTGATTCAAGAGTGATATATTTTTAAATTCAGTGTAAAAAATTTGTGTCTTCATACTAAAGACAAATTAACCTCCATAATTTATGTGGACTGTTTTTTTTTTAATATCAAATTATGTTGACAATTTCATTGAACTACAATTTGTGAGTTTAAACACTCATTGCAGAAATGTTCGTTGCTTTAAAACAACAAAAAAATATTTAACAAACTTTCGGAAAATTGCGCCTGATGCAATCACAAGTTTTCCGTCACGTGACCCGGAAAAGAGTTGCGTATTCAAGCTAAAAAAAATGTTTTTTTTTAACACACTGATTTTAAAAACACTTTTAACCAACTGGATTTTTAAACAAATGTTGCTAACAGTTATATTTAATGAAATTGTCAACATAATTTGATGTTAAAAAAATTAACTAACGGTGTAAAAAAAAATTTAAAAAAAGCTTTTGTATTAAAGACACAAATTAACCTCCATATTAAATAAGGCAAACATGCTATGTGAAGAGACAACGTTACAATGTATACATGAGAGCAGATTTACCTTTTTAGCCTTTTTACATTTAAAAAAAAAAATCAAAGTGGCTCTTCAGTGGAGAAAATGTGCACTCTCACTGTTACAGCACTTTCAGTTTCAAAGCAAAGGGCACATTCCAATGACGTCATCGATTATTCCCTTTCCGTATCACCTGCAAGCGACACGATGACGTCACGCGGCCACCTGACGCTTGGGCGTCGTGTTCCTGTTCGCTGTTGGCCAGCTAGCTGCGATAAGAGCGTCAACAGGTAAGAAGTTTTCTCCGTGTGGCTTTTTTTGGGGTTTTGTTTTGTCCTCTTCTCGTGGCCCGACGGACGCGCGCTGCCGTCGCGGGTTTCCGGTACAACTTTTCAACTCCTTCGACGTCGTGAAAAGTTCACCTGGGTCAGCTTTGGCGACTAGCGCTGTTAGCTTAGCATAACTTGAAACTTTGAACTCGGATGTCAACTTATTAGAGAAAAGCTTCAGGAAAAAAAATGTTATTTTGACCTCGTAGGTACGGGCGGAAGTGAAGCTCGGTGGCGTGTTCACTAACGTCCGCGTGAAACAAACCTTGACGTGGCTGGAAAGATATTCTTCAAAAGACGACAACAAGTACTCAACTTTCCCGAAGTTTGTCCACGGGACGTCATTTAATGAAGACTACTCGTGAAGTGTTGTCAAGTAGCAACGTTTTAACTTTGGTACGATGACACTGATAACCGAGAGGTGGCGCTAATTAATTCATGAAGTCCCTAAAGTTCATTATGGAGATGGGAGTTACGGCTCTTTAGAGGGAGTCGTTCCTTTTTGAAAGAGCCGTTCAGGGGGGGAGAAAGGGGGTAGGATTAAATCAACTTTGTTTCTATCAGGGTTACAAGATCAGATGTGGATCAGAATCATTTCTATTCACCTATTTATTAAAGTATTGGTGTATTCTGACCAACGGTCCCTCTAAGGCAGTGGTTTTCAAATGGGGGTACGCGTACCCCTGGGGGTACTTAAAGGTATGCCAAGGGGTACGTGAGATTTTTTTTTTAAATATTCTAAAAATAGCAACAATTAAAAAATCCTTTCTAAATATATTTATTGAATAATACTTCAACAAAATATGAATGTAAAGTTCATAAACTGAACATCAAATCAAGTAGGCTATTCCATTCATTACAATGCAACAATGCAATATTCAGTGTTGACAGCTAGATTTTTTTGTGGACATGTTCCATAAATATTGATGTTAAATATTTATTTTTTTTGTGAAGAAATGTTTAGAATTAAGTTCATGAATCCAGATGGATCTCTATTACAATCCACTTTAAGTTGATGATTACTTCTATGTGTAGAAATCTTTATTTATAATTGAATCACTTGTTTATTTTCAACACGTTTTTAGTTATTTTTATATCTTTTTTTCCAAATAGTTCAAGAAAGACCACTACAAATGAGCAATATTTTGCACTGTTATACAATTTAATAAATCAGAAACTGATGACATAGTGCTGTATTTTACTTCTTTATCTATTTTTTTCAACCAAAAAATGCTTTGCTCTGATTAGGGGGTACTTGAATTTAAAAAAAATTCACAGGGGGTACATCACTGAAAAAAGGTTGAGAACCACTGCTCTAAGGTGCGCGCCTGCGCAATTGCGCACTGCTCACGCATCCTCTGCGCACAGCAAATTAATGCCACGCAGAAAATCAAAAATCTCATCTGAACTCTAAACGAAATAAAAACATTACAATTTATTCTGTATGATTTTGCAATGCAACTCTGTGAGTGACAAGAGTGGCCCCAATGAATAAAACAATCTTTGTCAACACAGTTCAATTATCGTCTGTCCAGACACTTTACGAACAGGAATTCCATCAATCACTTTATTGAGCAAAAACCACACCAAAAATATGAGTAAAAAAACTTGTATCTATAAAAACTGGTAATTTTCTGCCAAACAAACCAGGCTTAAACCAACTTTGTCATCCGGTATATCAACAGAAGCCGCTCGCTCTGTCTCACCTGCACCAACACACGCACTCATGGCACTAAGCCAGTGCTGCGTTTAAGCCCACACAAAAAGCTGGACAACCCCAACGCCACACATTGTGTAAATGCCAGGTTGTGACACTCTGACTCCTCAATCAGATGTGTGCTTATTTTACTGCCATTTATTAAGGATGTTAATCTAAGGATATTATTCATGAAATATTGTCACTAGATTTCATAAATGCTAATAAAAATATGTATTTTACAGACAGAAAGTTACGGGAACCAAATGTAATCTCTGAAAGGGGTAACATTTCTTTTAAAGGGGAACATTATCACAATTTTAGAATTGTTAAAACCATTAAAAATCAGTTCCCAGTGGCTTATTATATTTTTCGAAGTTTTTTTCAAAATTTTACCCATCACGCAATATCCCTAAAAAAAGCTTCAAAGTGCCTGATTTTAACCATCGTTATAAACACCCGTCCATTTTCCTGTGACGTCACATAGTGATGCCAACACAAACAAACATGGCGGAAAGAACAGCAAGCTATAGCGACATTAGCTCGGATTCAGACTCGGATTTCAGCGGCTTAAGCGATTCAACAGATTACGCATGTATTGAAACGGATGGTTGTAGTGTGGAGGCAGGTATCGAAAACAAAATTGAAGAAGAAACTGAAGCTATTGAGCCATATCGGTTTGAACCGTATGCAAGCGAAACCCACGAAAACAACACGACAGCCAGCGACACGGGAGAAAGCGAGGACGAATTCGCCGATCGCCTTCTAACCAACGATTGGTATATGTTTGTTTGGCATTAAAGGAAACTAACAACTATGAACTAGGTTTACAGCATATGAAATACATTTGGCAACAACATGCACTTTGAGAGTGCAGACAGCCCAATTTTCAGCAATTAATATATTCTGTAGACATACCCTCATCCGCGCTCTTTTCCTGAAAGCTGATCTGTCCAGTTTTGGAGTTGATGTCAGCAGGCCAGGGAAGCTAGGGTCGAAAGGGGGTTTAGCTCGCTCGTCTGCGGGAACAAACTGCCGCCATTGCTTGCCGTGCTACCGAGGTCCTTTGTCCCTGAATTGCTCACACACTCCGGCAGATTCAATGGGGATCTGGCGGCAGATTTCTTTGACTTTATCGTTGGAAATGCATCTGCTTTGAGTGTCGCAGGATATCCACACATTTTTGCCATCTCTGTCGTAGCATAGCTTTCGTCGGTGAAGTGTGCGGAACAAACGTCCAATTTCTTGCCACTTTCGCATCTTTGGGCCACTGGTGCAACTTGAATCCGTCCCTGTTCGTGTTGTTACACCCTCCGACAACACACCGACGAGGCATGATGTCTCCAAAGTACGGAAAACAGTCGAAAAAACGGACGTTGTGACGTCATCGCTCCGAGAGCGAATAATAGAAAGGCGTTTAATTCGCCAAAATTCACCCATTTAGAGTTCGGAAATCGGTTAAAAAAAATATATGGTCTTTTTTCTGCAACATCAAGGTATATATTGACGCTTACATAGGTCTGGTGATAATGTTCCCCTTTAAAGGCAGGACCCGCAGCCAGACATACAATACTAGCACATAGGTCATGAAAAACATGTTTTTTTGTTATTGCCTTTGTAAGAGGGCAACATCACTTATATCAGAAAATAATTTTAATAAAACATTTAAATTGTTATGATGTCAGGTTTGGGACAGGTGTGACGCTGGTGTGGCCACAGTGTGCACGTCTGATGTTGCTCACATGGGCTCCACTGAATGCTCAGGGAGTTTGTGCGTTTGCTCACACACATGAAAAATTAGAGGGAACATTGATTCTGACATACCGTATTTCCTTGAATTGCCGCTGGGTATATAGTATGCGCCTGCCTAAAATTACCGCCGGGTCAAACTCGTTTGGCAAAATAATTAGCGCATGCTTAGCATTACCGCCGGGTCAGAATTACCGCAGAGTCAAACTCGTTTCGCAAAATAATTAGCATATGCCTAGAATTTCCGATGGGTCAAACTCGTCACGTCACGAGTGACACTTCACCTGTTATCATTTTCAAAATGGAGGAGGCTGATTTCAATCATTTAAAATCGCATAAAGGGAAGAAGATAAAGAGCTATTCAGTAGGATTTAAGGTCCAAGCTATTGAATATGCTAAAAAGAACAGTAAGCAGCTATGTTTTATTAATATACCGTAGCTGCGTGTGTCAAATATGAGTCATTAAATGACTCCCGCCTCCTGGTGGTAGAGGGCGCTAGTGATCTTTCTTGCGACTACTCGGCTGCAGAAGAAGCGGCAACAGTGAGCAGCAATCGTTTATTTTTTCCTCTCGCTTGCACTTTTAACATGGAGGATTACATATCTAAAATAAAACAGTTTTCTAAACTGGACTTTCAATCGAAGCAGGAGGTAATAATTAAAGGAAGATCTCCATCGAGACAGAGAGACTTTTAAAAATGAAGAAAGATAAGGAAGACTTCTATAAACAAGTTATCGATGCTTTTGTTCAGAAGGAGCTGCGCATGGACTTCATTTATAAGTAAAGTTAAGACCATAATAACGTTTTTTTTTTTTTTATTAACTGTGCTTTTCATGATGGTATCCTTACATCACACTCAAATTTATAAGCGCAGGCCTAAAATTACCGCATGCCTTTGGTAAGCGCCGGAGTGAGAAGAGGTTTTAAAGTAATTACCGCCCCGGCGCTAATTCAAGGAAATACGGTATTGGCTATCACTTTGTTGTTGTGTTTTAGTGTAAACATTCCACAAGGTGGTGCCATTTTCCCATGATTTGAGAGTGATGTCACTATTAAGAGTTTTTACCTAAAAAAAAAATCATTTTCCCTCACCTGAAAAAAGAGAGAATTTTAACAATAGAGACGTTCTGCAGCCCCGTCTTTTTCTCTGCGTCTCTTTGGGGGAGAGGCAGTCGCTGGTTTCCAGGGCAAACATGGCCTTGGACAAAAGACAGATCTTAACCTTCACCAAAAAAAAAAAGCAGCGCAGAGGTCAGGAAAGTGTCACCCCTTGTTGTGTAGCAAAAAAGTAGATGTAGACCAATACTTGTCATGTACATATTGTATATTAGAGGTACGTAGTCCATGAAATATGAAGGCAGTACGTGAGTAAATTAATAAATTACTATAAAAATTAGGGGTGTGGGGAAAAAATCCATTCGAATTCAAATCGCCATTCTCATGTTGTATGATTCGGTATCGATTCTCTTTTTTTTAAAATCGATTTTATTTTTTTAATTTTTTTATTTATTTTTAATTTTTATTATTAATTAATCAATCCAACAAAACAATACACAGCAATACCATAACAATGCAATCCAGTTCCAAAACCAAAGCCGACCCAGCAACACTCAGAACTGCAATAAACAGAGCAATTGAGAGGAGACACAAAACAAAACAAAAGTAGTGAAACAAAAATGATTATTATCAACAACAGTATCAATATTAGTTACAATTTCAACATAGCAGTGATTAAAAATCCCTCATTGACTTTATCATTAGACATTTATAAAAAATTTAAAAAAAGAACAATAGTGTCACAGTGGCTTACACTTGCATCACATCTCATAAGCTTGACAACACACTGTGTCCAATATTTTCCACAAAGATAAAATAAGTCATATTTTTGGTTCATTTAATAGTTCAAACAAATGTACATTATTGCAATCAGTTGATAAAACATTGTCCTTTACAATTATAAAAGCTTTTTTACAAAAATCTACTACTCTGCTTGCATGTCAGCAGACTGGGGTAGATCCTGCTGAAACTAGGGATGTCCGATAATGGCTTCTTGCCGATATCCGATATTCCGATATTGTCCAACTCTTTAATTACCGATACCGACATCAACCGATACCGATATCAACCGATATATACAGTCGTG
>NC_084564.2:10797500-10820000 GCF_033978685.3 Nerophis lumbriciformis | reverse complement strand
ATGTAACACGTGGCTTGGCATTGTCTTGCTGAAATAAGCAGGGGCGTCCATGGTAACGTTGCTTGGATGGCAACATATGTTGCTCCAAAACCTGTATGTACCTTTCAGCATTAATGGTGCCTTCACAGATGTGTAAGTTACCCATGTCTTGGGCACTAATACACCCCCATACCATCTCAGATGCTGGCTTTTCAACTTTGCGCCTATAACAATCCGGATGGTTCTTTTCCTCTTTGGTCCGGAGGACACGACGTCCACAGTTTCCAAAAACCATTTGAAATGTGGACTCGTCAGACCACAGAACACTTTTCCACTTTGTATCAGTCCATCTTAGATGAGCTCAGGCCCAGCGAAGCCGACGGCGTTTCTGGGTGTTGTTGATAAACGGTTTTCGCCTTGCATAGGAGAGTTTTAACTTGCACTTACAGATGTAGCGACCAACTGTAGTTACTGACAGTGGGTTTCTGAAGTGTTCCTGAGCCCATGTGGTGATATCCTTTACACACTGATGTCGCTTGTTGTTGCAGTACAGCCTGAGGGATCGAAGGTCACGGGCTTAGCTGCTTACGTGCAGTGATTTCTCCAGATTCTCTGAACCCTTTGATGATATTACGGAGCGTAGATGGTGAAATCCCTAAATTCCTTGCAATAGCTGGTTGAGAAAGGTTTTTCTTAAACTGTTCAACAATTTGCTCAAGCATTTGTTGACAAAGTGGTGACCCTCGCTCCATCCTTGTTTGTGAATGACTGAGCATTTCATGGAATCTACTTTTATACCCAATCATGGCACCCACCTGTTCCCAATTTGCCTGTTCACCTGTGGGATGTTCCAAATAAGTGTTTGATGAGCATTCCTCAACTTTATCAGTATTTATTGCCACCTTTCCCAACTTCTTTGTCACGTGTTGCTGCCATCTAATTCTAAAGTTAATGTTTATGAGTTTGAACATCAAATATGTTGTCTTTGTAGCATATTCAACTGAATATGGGTTGAAAAGGATTTGCAAATCATTGTATTCCGTTTACATTTACATCTAACACAATTTCCCAACTCATATGGAAACGGGGTTTGTAAATCGTCATGAAAATAAAGAAAACACATTATTTATTTATCTATCTCTCAAACAAACTTAACAAGGAGGTAATTGATCAACAATCTTTTTTATTATCAAAACACAGCAGCAGCAAGATGAACAGTTTCTTTCTGGTGCTCTCAAAAATGTTAACAACCATGTTGCTACAAAACTACAAAAAAGGTAAAAACCTCTTTACCTCGCTGTTTGTGACATGCAACCCACAAGAGGAGAAGACATTCAAGTCAGAGACATGAGAAGGAGAGAGGAGGGGCAGTGTGTTACTGCTTGGACGGAGAGTCCTCTTCTTCCCTCTCCTCTCTAAGTCTAAGTCCACAGCGATTCCCTCCTTCTTTCCTAGTTGAGTTTGTTGGCTTTTTTTGGACCCACATTGAGTAACAAAGTAGACAAAACTTGGTGAATGGCGAGAGAAAAAACCGACCTGGTGACTGTGTTAGATCCAATACCACTATCGCAGGGGTCGGCAACCCAAGAGCCATATTGGACCAAAAATACAAAAACAAATCTGTCTGGAGCCGCAAAAAATGAAAAGCCATATTACATACAGATAGTGTGTCATGACATATACATTGAATTAAGAGGACTTAAAGGAAACTAAATGACCTCAAATACACCTTCACTAATGGACATTGGAGTGTTACTTTCAAAGGCAAAATTAAAGTATTGCTTTATTGTATTATATGTATAGTACATGTTCCAAAAAGAAAAAAGCATAAAACACCAGCAGAATTAGAGATATTACAAGTCAAAGTGATGAAGCTCATGACTAACTACCGTAAACATTACCCAATAAGATGAAGGAAATTGCATTTTATTGATATTTGAATGTATTCAATGTTTATAAATTAATATTTAAATATACTAAATGTAAAAAAGGGAATAAATATTCAAAATAATCTAGTTTGGTTACGCCATCATGAGCGCCACACAAGGTTGTAAAAGTTTCAACTACAATTCTAAATAAGATGTCAAAAGCAAACTGAAGTCAAATACACACAACTTAAAGATTGATCAATACCTATTTAAATTTAGTAATACATAAATATGATGATTTATCAAAATATAAAAGAAATATACCTGAACAGAACGCTCATGATGGTTACACCAAAAAGTAACGATATGAATCGCGTCTTTCCAAGTTTTTGGGGCATTTTTATGCTATTTCCAAGCATTTATTATCGTTGATTTGAAATGGTCGAACTAATGCATATTATATATGCATGCCCTAGTAAGCAAATAAAAAGTCATATTTATTTTGATTGTTACATTTTGAAGTACATTTGTGCAGGTGGGTGCGAATGTACCCATTACCAGAGCTGTACACCTATATATATATATATATATATATATATATATATATATATATATACTGTATATATACTGTATATATAAAATGTACCCATTACCAGAGCTGTACACACACATATATATATATATATATATATATATATACGGTATATATATATAAAATTACCAGAGCTGTACACACACACACACACATATATATATATATATATATATATATATATATATATATATACATAAAAAATTACCAGAGCTGTACACAAATATATATATATATATATATATATATATATATATATAAATAAAATGTACCCATTACCAGAGCTGTACACACACATATATATATATATATATATATATATATATATATATATATATATATATATATATATATATATATATATATATATATATATATATATATGTAGATATAAAATTACCAGAGCTGTACACACACACACATATATATATATATATATATATATATATATATATATATATATATATATATATATATATATACCCTTTACCAGAGCTGTACACATGTAAATGAGGCATAATGATGCAATATGTACATATAGCCAGCCTAAATAGCATGTTAGCATCGATTAGCTTGCAGTCATGCAGTGACCAAATATGTCTGATTAGCACTCCAACACAAGTCAATAATATCAACAAAACTCACCTTTGTATATTCATGCACAGCGTTAAACGTTTGGTGGGCAAAATGAGACAGAAAAAGAAGTGGCATAAAACACGTCCTAGGAAGTCGGAGAAAGTTGTACATGTAAACAAACTACGGTGAGTTCAAGGACCGCCAAAATTAGTAGGACAAAACGGCGCTCGCCAAATACTCTCATCAGATAATCATGTTTAATATAAACAGTGTGATTTATAACAGTTATGGAGGTTTGAGTCATGAACTATATTAACACAAAAAATAGATTTTTTCCCACTCATCTTTTTCCATTTTTATTATACATTTTTGAAAAAGCTCCAGAGAGCCACTAGGGCGGCGCTAAAGAGCCGCGGGTTGCCGACCCCCGCACTATTGGTATCGATGCCATCAGTATTTGGATGGATCGGCCTACCCGTATCAACGGCTGCTTGTTGCTCGCCATTGAGTGCGGCGCTCCAAAGTGAAAGGTCCGCCCTCTGTCCAGGGATCGGACCCCGAGGAGGAGGAGGAGGAGGCGGGGGGCGTGCCGGGCCGCAGGGCGTCCTTGTCGGACTTGACCAGCGTGGACGACATCGAGGCTCTGAGCGTGCGGCAGCTGAAGGAAATCCTGGCCCGCAACTTTGTCAACTTCAAAGGCTGCTGTGAGAAGTGGGAGCTGATGGAGCGAGTGACGCGCCTCTTCCACGACCACCAAACCTTGTCGGGTGAGTCGCCGCCGCGCACGCCTGCTCTGCCCTCCGCTCACCTCCCCCCCGCCTCTCCCTTCCCCTTCCCCAGTACCTGAGGGCGAGCTCCCCAGCCCGGAAGGCAACATCTGCCGCATCTGCATGGACGCGCCCATCGACTGCGTCCTGCTGGAGTGCGGTCACATGATCACCTGCACCAAGTGCGGCAAGAGAATGAACGAGTGTCCCATCTGCCGGCAGTACGTCATCAGGGCCGTGCACGTCTTCCGCTCCTGAGGCCTCACCGCGCAGGTACAAAGGCAGCGATCCCCTCCAAAGACGCAGCACGCTTTTATTTTGTAGGGCTGTGGAGGACAGGGCCACCTCAACCTTTGACCTGTTTGCAAGGCGTCTTTTTTTAACGAGCGCTCGCGCCGCTTAACATCTTGAATGTAAATAACCTACGCTCGGCTAACCAGGACCACGTCTTCCTTTGCGCTGAGGAGGTGACAAAGTTGCACTCCGGAACTTTATTCTTTTTGGAATGACTTGAAACAAAGTGAAAAGTTGCCTCTCCTCGCTCCTTTTGTACTAAACACATTTTGTAAATATTTCTTTCTCAGCACTCAAACTTGACGATCAAAAGATTGATGCTAACATGCAAGTCTAATAAATTAAATCCACTTTCTTTATTTTTGTTTTGTCACAATCTCATTATTCTCCGGCGCAGAAGTCTTTACAAAGTAAAAGTTCAGCCAACAAACAAGCGACTTTATGCAGTGTTTTGGAAATTATTCCTCATTTAGTTACGGCCACTAGATGTCGCCAAAAACAAATAACATGACAGATTTATGCTCTTTAAAGTGTCATACCTAACATTATTCTCTGACTAATTCTACTTGCTCAAACCTTTTCCAACATCCCACACTACAAAATATTAAAAGTGTGTATGATTTCTGCTGATATTGTTTTGGACTACTGTTGGTATCGGCTAATACTGGACGCTCCAATATCGGTATCAAATCGGAAGTGAAAAAGTCGTATCGCCCCCACAAAAAGGTAAGGAAATGTTGATTTTTTTCCTCAAATATTTTTGTACTGCTGAAAAATATCAAAAAAATATTTATTATATATATATATTTTTTTTTTTACATCTGCTGGTAGTTTGTGATAAAAGCGCCCAACTTTGAATGTGACGTAAAAAAAAAAAGGAACAAAAAGTGTATTATTTTTGTAAATATTTGTTAAATGAAACAATCCATGTTTCCAAAATGTATATGCATTCAGATGTAGTTATTTACTAAATAACATTTTTAAAAACATTTTACATCCGAGCTTTCACAGGACATGTTCAAAAATATTCATGTCATTAACACGTGAGAAGAAAGCAACAACTTTGTTTTCTTTCAAAAGGTCTTTATTGTCACACGTTGACATGCACAAGATATATAATATATATTTTTAACACTTTCTGTGGCCTTCCAGTAACAAGATATTCTTTATTTTTTTTAGCCGAGTTCTCTTCTGGTCATAAAATAAAAGGCCAAAAGTGAAAAATAATCCAACAAGTTCCTTATCAGCAAACAGCTGTCGACATAGAAATGACCTTTGACCTTTATAAAAATAAATAATGGGTCGTGTGCACGTCAGCGTGTGGTAAGACTTTTAAAACATTGTCAAAATACTTTCACTTTCACTTTGAATGTGTGATAAAATGTTGGCTCCGCCTCCCAGGCGACGCACCAGGTGCTGATTGGTCGATGGGTCGGATGAGAAGGCACTCGCGGGTCACGTAACTGATTTTTTCCTCAGGTGCTTGTGTTTTGAGAGCCAATCACAGAGGTCACAGGGTCGTCGGGCAGGTTGGCAGCAGCAAGCGGAGGACAGCAGGCAGCGGTTGCTAGGCAACAGAAGACGGACAGTAAGTGTTGTCACTTTCACATTCTGATGTTTGTTTGTTTTTTGCTCTCGGTGAGTCCTCAAGGACTGTAGGAGATTACTTCTGAACTTTCACAACAAAATTAACAAAGAAATTAGGGCTCTCCAAAGTGCGGCCATTTTTAACTTCTACGGCACATTCCAAAAATATTATTAAAAAACTTTAAAAATGGAATAAAAGAGCAAAGAGGTGAAACGTCGACTCAAGTAACACAAAGTTGCCAAGCATATGTATTTATATATACACATATGTATATACACACATATATACACAGATGTATATACATATGTGTATGTTTATGTATATGTGTATATATATACATATGTAAATACGTGTATATACACATATATATACACAAAATATATATATATGTATATATGTAAAATATATATGTTTATACACTTATATACATATGTGTATATACACATACATATTTATACATGTGTATATACACGTATGTATATATATTTGTGTGTATATACACATGTATATATACATATGTTCATCTGTATATATACATATCTTTATATATATATGTTTATATGTATATATACATGTGTACATATCTTTATATACATATGTTTATATGTATATATACATATGCACATATCTTTATATACAAATGTATATATACATTTGTTTATATGTATATATACATATGTACATATCTTTACACATGTGTATGTACACATGTATATACCTGTGTACATACACATGTATATATACATGTGTATATACAGTATACATGTATATATACATATGTGTATACATACATACACATATGTGTATATACACATATGTATATATACACGTGTATATATACATATGTGTATATACACATATGTACATATGTATATACACATGTATATATACGCAGAGGTGGGTAGTAACGCGCTACATTTACTCCGTTACATCTACTTGAGTAACTTTTGGGATAAATTGTACTTCTAAGAGTAGTTTTATTGCAACATACTTTTACTTTTACTTGAGTATATTTATAGAGAAGAAACGCTACTTTTACTCCGCTACTTTTATCTACATTCAGCTCGCTACTCGCTACTATTTTTTATCGATCTGTTAATGCACGCTTTGTTTGTTTTGGTCTGTCAGACAGACCTTCATAGTGCCTGCGTTTCAACAAATACAGTCACTGGTGACGTTCACTCCGTTCCACCAATCAGATGCAGTCACTGGTGACGTTGGACCAATCAAACAGAGCCAGGCGGTCACATGACCTGACTTAAACAAGTTGAAAAACTTATTGGGGTGTTACCATTTAGTGGTCAATTGTACGGAATATATACTGTACTGTGCAATCTAATAATAAAAGTTTCAATCAATCAATCAAAAGTGTGAAGGAAAAAAGACCCTTTTATTTCAACCGTACATCCCGTCAAAAGCCTAAAGACTGACTGCCCAGTTCCTGTCTTCACAATAAAAGTGCCGCTCCATCGCGCCTGCGCTTTCAAAACAAGAGTCTCCGAAAGCCAGCGCAAACAAGCTAGCAAGCTACGGAGTTTGCCGCCAATGTATTTCTTGTAAAGTGTATAAAAACGAATATGGAAGCTGGACAAATAAGATGCCAAAAATCAACCACTTTCATGTGGTATTAGACAGAAAGGAGGAACTTTTTCTCTCCTCCATTTGAAAACGTGGACGTTATCATCACTACTGTCTGATTACAATCAATGCAAGTCATCAGAATCAGGTAATACACCAACTTATATTCTTGTCTTCATGAAAGAAAGGAATCTATATGTGTTAAACATGCATGTATATTCATTAAAACACCTTTAACATGTAAACAAAAACTGCAAAATAAATAAATATAAATTATATACTGTATATATATATATATATATATATTTATAAATAAATGTGTGTGTGTATATATATATATATATATATATATATATATATATATATATATATATATATATATATATATATATATATATATATATATATATATATATATATATATATATATATATATATGATGTGTGTGTATGTTACTCATCAGTTACTCAGTACTTGAGTAGTTTTTTCACAACATACTTTTTACTTTTACTCAAGTAAATATTTGGGTGACTACTCCTTACTTTTACATGAGTAATAAATCTCTAAAGTAACAGTACTCTTACTTGAGTACAATTTCTGGCTACTCTACCCACCTCTGTATATACGTGTATATATATACATATGTGTATTTACACAAAAATGTGTATATATACATATGTGTATATACACACAAATATATATAAATATGTGTACATACATATGTATACATGTATATATACATACGTATGTGTATATACACATGGATTTATACATATGTGTATACATACATACACATGTGTATATACACATATACATGTGTATATACACTTATGTATAGACACATATGTGTATATACACATGTATACATATATACATACGTATGTGTATATACACACAAATATATACACATGTATATATATACATATATATGTGTATATATACATATGTATGTATACACATATGTATATATACATACGTATGTGTATATACACATGTACTGTATATATACATGTGTATATATACATATGTATATACATATATACGTATGTATATATACATATGTGTATATACACATACGTATGTATGTATACACATATGTATATATACATGTGTATATATACATATGTGTATATATACATGTGTATGTACACATGTATATACCTGTGTACATACACATGTATGTATACATGTGTATGTACAGTATACATGTATATATACATATGTGTATACATACATACGTATGTGTATATACACATACGTATATATACATATGTATATATACACGTGTATATACACATGTCTATATACGTATATATATTTACACATATGTGTATATATACATGTGTGTATATACACATTTGTGTATACATATGTATATATACATAAGTGTATATATACACAAATATATATACATATGTGTATATACATATGTATATACACATGTATATATACACATATGTCTATATACACACACATATATATTTGTGTGTACCGGTATATACACTTATGTGTACATACACATATATGTATATATACATGTGTATATACACATGTATATATACACATACGTGTATATACACATATGTGTGTATACACATATGTGTATACATATGTGTATATACACACAAATATATATATGTGTGTGTTTATACACATATGTGTATATATACATATGTGTTTATACACATATGTATATATACATATGTGTATATACACATGTATATACTGTATACACATATGTATACATACACATGTGTATATACAAATATATGTGTATATACACATTTGTGTATACATATGTATATATACACTTATGTATATATACACTTATGTATACATACACATGTGTATATATACATATGTATACACATATGTGTATATATACATGTGTATATACACATGTATATATACACATATGTATATATACATAAGTGTATATATACACAAATATATATACATATGTTTATATACACATGTATATATACACATTTGTGTATATACACATATGTGTATATACACATGTGTACATACACATATGTGTATATATACATAAGTGTATATACACACAAATATATATATGTGTGTATATACACATATGTATATACACATATGTATATACTGTATACACGTGTATATATACATATGTGTATATACACATATGTATATACTGTATACACATGTGTATATACACACATATGTGTATATACACATGTACATATACACATAAGTGTATATACACACAAATATATATGTGTGTATATACACATATGTATATATACACATATGTGTATATACATATGTATATATACATGTGTGTATATACATATGTGTATATACACATGTATATACTGTATACACATATGTGTATATACATATGTATATATACATAAGTGTATATATACATGTATATATATACATGTGTGTATATACACATATGTATATGTACACATGTGTATATACACATACGTATGTATATATACATATGTGTATACATACATACACATTTGTATATATACACATATGTATATATACATGTGCATATACACAGGTATATACATATGTATATATACACATGTGTATACATATGTATATATACATATGAGTACATACACATGTATATATTCATATGTATATATATACATAAGTGTATATACACACAAATATATATACATATGTGTATATACACATATGTATATATATCCATCCATCCATATATATATATATATTTGTGTGTATATACACTTACGTATATATACATATGTATATGTATGTATGTATTTATACACATGTATATATACGTATGTGTATACTGTATACACACATGTATATATACATATGTGTATACATATACATATGTATATATGCATGTGTATATACGTATGTATATATCCATGTGTATATACACACATGTATATATATACATACGTATATATACATATGTATGGGTATATACACACATATGTATATATATGTATGTGTATACACACACATGTATATATACATACGTATGTGTAGGAGCCAAATAGAGAGCCATACTTGAATCTATGTATATTTTATTAGATTTGAGTGATTGATGTGTGTATGTCAGTGTGCACCCTTTGCAGGTGGTGAAAAGTTCCCACGCTGGCCTATAAGGGGCAGGAGCGTGCTGGCGCGTGATTGGCAGTCAGGCACCAGCATACCGTCTTTGAACTCACCTGTCTGTAGACCTCGGCTCATTCAGTTTGTTTCCCGAGTATTCTGTTCCTTGATTTTTGTAAATAAAACAATCTTCAATTGCGCTGCTGGATCAGTTTGAATTAGTGGATGGATAGCGGGAAAAGGAAGAATTTGTGACAAGGAAGGCTGTGTATATGGTGTGAGTCAGACAAGATGCCCGCGCCACAAGTGGAACAAACATTTGAAACAAAGTGGTTATAGGAACAATCACTTTCAGTGTTTTATGCCACTTCAGTATGTGTATATACACTTATGTGTATACATATACGTATGTATATATACATGTGTATATACACATGTATATATATATACATATGTATGTGTATATATACACATACATATGTATATATACGTATGTATATATACGTATATATACATATGTATGTGTATATATACACATACATATGTATATATACGTATGTATATATACGTATGTATGTGTATATATACACATATGTATACATACACGTATGTGTATACATATACGTATGTATATATACGTATGTATATATACATGTGTATATACACATATGTATATATGTATGTATACACATGTATATATACACACGTATATGTATACACGTATGTGTATATACACGTGTATATATACATGTGTATATACACATATGTATATACACATGTGTGTATACATACATGTGTATACATACATATGTATATATGTATGTATACACATGTGTATATATACACATATGTGTATATACACATATGTGTATATACACATATGTATATATACGTATGTATATACACATACAGTATGTATGTGTATATACATATGTGTATACATACATACACACATTTATATATACACATGTATATATACATATGTGTATATACACATATGTATATATACATACGAATATATTAGGGCTGCAACAACTAATCGATTAAATCGATTATAAAAATAGTTGTCGATTAATTTAGTCATCAATTCGTTGGCTCTATGCTACACGCAGAGGATTCGTTTTTTTTTAACCTTTATTTATAAACTGCAACATTTACAAACAGCTGAGAAACAATAATCAAAATACTAGGGGTGTAACGGTATGTGTATTTGTATCGAACCGTTTCGGTACGGGGGTTTCGTTTCGGTGCGGAAGTGTACCGAACAAGTTTCCACACAGACATATTAAGTAGCGTAACGCACGTTGTGTAAACAATACTCAAAATGCCGGACATTTGAGGCATTTATGAAACTCCACCCTGACAGCTCCGCAAAAGAGGACATGTCCGGTGAAAAGAGGACGTATGGTCAGTCTATCCTAGCCCGCTAGCTGCTAGCATGCTAGCAAAAGAGGACTAGCAGCGATCGGTTTCACCGGACGTGAAACCAGCAGCGACCGGGCTAGGATAGACTGACCATACGTCCTCTTTGCACCGGACATGTCCTCTTTTGCGGAGCTGTCGGGCGGAGTTTCTTAAATGCCTCAAATGTCCGGCATTTTGAGTTAGGGTTGCATGTATTTTCAATGTACGTTCAGGGTTAAGAAGGGGTTAAAAACACAACAAATTGTGCGCGCAGCAGCATTGGTGAGGGAGGGGCAGAGGCAGAGACAGAGAGAGAGAGAGAGTTATGATAAACGTGCATGCGTCGCCAGGCTCTGCTTTTTATCCATACATTTATCACATTTAATTTGTTATTATCTATAGCAGGGGTGTCAAAAGTGTGCATTTTTGTAACATTTTCCTTGTTTTATTTGGCAAGTTGAAAGAACATGGCGCCAGTATGCTGTTTTTTTTTTCCCCAATAAAATACTGGAAAGGATAGAAATGTAGTTTGTCTCTTTTATCCGATTATTAATTGATTAATCGAAGTAATAATCGACAGATTAATCGATTATCAAATTAATCGTTAGTTGCAGCCCTAGTATACATACAGTATGTATACATACATATGTGTATATACACATACACATAAATATATATACGTATGTGTATATACACATTCGTATATATATTTATGTGTATATACACATACTGTATGTATATATACATACATATGTGTATATATACATATGTATATGTATATATACACATATGTGTATATACATATACGTATATATATTTATGTGTATGTGTATATACACACATAATCAGAGGAAGTCACATTTCAAATAAAAATGTTTACATTTATTATATTTTTTCTCCTGCTCATTATTTTGCATAAAAATATCAATAATTATTGATAAATACAAATATAAAAATTGTATATAATGATACAGTTTTCAGCCATATTGCCCAGTCCTAATAATATATGATTTATTTTATAACATTGTTATGAGTGAGACCCTTCTGGGTCCCCGGGACCAAACTTGATCCTAAAGGTTAAAAATGTAATGTCTTGGTTTTGAAAATGAAAAATATCAAAATGGCCATCGCGTGTTTGTATATTTCAGCGTGTGGCCCTCAGTGGGAGATGTTTGGACATGTGCATGACACACTTGCAGCTGCCACTCTAAAGAAAAGACTTACCTGGAGGCGGAGCTTAGGCCTCGCTGGCGCTGCTGTTCCTGCTGAGCTCTCGGATCCCCTGAAGGATTCTCTTCATGTGACCCACCTTGGTCACGCCCAGGTCCTGTGCCACACACACACACACACACGCTCACCATCACGTCACGCTTGGCTAGCGGCGGCGTGCTCGGCCTACCTTCAGGTCCCGCCTCTCCAGGTGGACCAGCTCGCTCCCTCGGACGTCGTGACCGATGAAGATGTCCTTGTACTCGGAGAGACACAGGAAGTCCAGCCAGGACCCCACTTCCTCCGTCCCCCACTGGTGCACTGATGCCCACAACAATAGAAACCTGGACTGACTTCATGTTCCTCTGATCAATTCTATTTTTTACATTACAAAAGAAAAAGGATAGCGCCACAAAAAGGGGCGGGGCTTACCTGGCAGAGAGAGAGACCCACAAGTCTCCTTATTTCTGTTGTTTTTGTCTTTTTTGAACTTGGGAACCAGGCGGAACTTTGCACTCCGACTGGGCTTGGCCAAGTCTGTCAGCGGACCCTGGACACACACACACACACACACACACACACACACACACACACACACACACACACACACACACACACGATACACATAGTTTACTGCACTAGCCACAACCGTCAAACTCGAAGCCCGGGGACCACGTCATTTAAAGTGGTCTTACACAGCGTTTAATGTTGCCTTCCACGTCATTTAATGAGGTCCTTCACATCATTTAAAGTGGTCTTTCAAGTCATTTAATGTGGCCCGTCATGTCATTTAATGCGTTAAATTTACGTAATTTAATGTGGCCTTCCACGTCGTTTAATGGGGTTTTCCAAGTGGCCTTCCACTTCATTTAACGTGGTCTTCCACGTCATTTAATGTTTTTTGTCATTTAAGGTAGCCCGTCACATCATTAAGGTGGTCTTCCACATAATTTATTGTGGCCTTCCACGTCATTTAACATGGTCTATCACATCTTTTAATGTGGTCTTTCATGTAATTCAAGGTGGCCCGTCATGTCATTTAATTAGTTTTTTTTTACGTCATTTAATGTGGCCTGTCACGTCTTTTAATATGGTCTTTTACATCATTTAATATAGTCTTACACATCAATTAGAGTTGCCCGTCACATCTTTTAATATGGTCTTTTACACCATTTATTGTGGTCTTCCACACCGTTTGTTGTGGCCTTTCACGTCATTTAATGAGGTCCTCCATGTCATTTAAATTGGCCCGTCATGTCATTTAATATGATTTGTTACGTAATTTATTGTGGTCTTCCACATCATTTAAGTTGGCCTTCCACATCGTTTAACGTGGCCTTCTACGTCATTTAATGAGGTCCTTCACATCATTTAAAGTGGCCCGTCACGTCATTTAATGCGTTAAATTTACGTAATTTAATGTGGTCTTCCAAATCGTTTAATGTAGCCTTCCACGTTGTTTAACGTGGTCTTCCATCATTTATTGTGGCCCGTCACATTTTTTAATATGGTCTTTTACACCATTTATTGTGGTCTTCCACGCAATTTATCGTGGCCTTTCACGTCATTTAATGAGGTCCTCCATGTCATTTAAAGTAGCCCGTCATGTCATTTAATATGATTTTTTACGTCATTTATTGTGGTCTTCCACATCATTTAGTGAGGTCCTTCACATCTTTTAACGTGGTCTTTCAAGTCATTTAAGGTGGCCCGTCACGTCATTTAATGCGTTAAATGTACGTCATTTAATGTGGTCTTCCAAATCGTTTAATGTGAACTTCCACGTCGTTTAATGGGGTTTTCCAAGTGGTCTTCCACTTCATTTAACGTGGTCTTCCACTTCATTTAATGTTTTTTGTCATTTAAGGTAGCCCGCCACATCATTAAGGTGGTCTTCCACATAATTTATTGTGGCCTTCCACATCATTTAATGAGGTCCTGCATGTCATTTATAGTGGCCATCCACGTCATTTAATATTGTCTTTTACGTCATTTATTGTGGTCTTCCACGTCATTTAATGAGGTCTTCCACATCATTTAACATGGTCTATCACATCTTTTAAGGTGGTCTTTCATGTAATTCAAGGTCGCCCGTCATGTCATTTAATTAGGTTTTTTTTTACGTCAATTAATGTGGCCTGTCACGTCTTTTAATATAGTCTTTTACATCATTTAATATGGTCTTACACATCAATTAGAGTTGCCCGTCATGTCTTTTAATATGGTCTTTTACACCATTTATTGTGGTCTTCCACACCATTTGTCGTGGCCTTTCACGTCATTTAATTAGGTCCTCCATGTCATTTAAAGTGGCCCGTCATGTTATTTAATATGATTTGTTACATCATTTATTGTGGTCTTCCACATCCTTTAATTTGGCCTTCCACAGCATTTAATGTGGCCTTCTATGTCATTTAATGAGGTCCTTCACATCATTTAAAGTTGTCTTTCAAGTCATTTAAGGTGGCCCGTCACGTAATTTAATGTGGTCTTCCAAATTGTTTAATGTAGCCTTCCACGTTGTCTAACGTGGTCTTCCATCATTTAATGTGGTCCGTCACATCTTTTAATATGGTCTTTTACACCATTTAGTGTGGTCTTCCACGCAATCTATCGTGGTCTTCCACGCAATTTATTGTGGCCTTTCACGTCATTTAATGAGGTCCTCCATGTCATTTAAAGTAGCCCGTCATATCATTTAACATGATTTTTTACGTCATTTATTGTGGTCTTCCACATCATTTAATGAGGTCCTTCACATCATTTAACGTGGTCTTTCAAGTCATTTAAGGTGGCCCGTCATGTCATTTAATGTGTTAAATTTACATAATTTAATGTGGTCTTCCAAATCGTTTAATGTGAACTTCCACGTCGTTTAATGGGGTTTTCCAAGTGGTCTTCCACTTCATTTAACGTGGTCTTCCACGTCATTTAATGTTTTTTGTCATTTAAGGTAGCCCGTCACATCATTAAGGTGGTCTTCCACATAATTTATTGTGGTCTTCCACATAAATTATTGTGGCCTTCCACGTCATTTAATGAGGTCCTCCATGTCATTAAACGAGGCCATCCACGTCATTTAATATTGTCTTTTACGTCATTTATTGTGGTCTTCCACGTCATTTAACATGGTCTATCACATCTTTTAAGGTGGTCTTTCATGTAATTCAAAGTGGCCCGTCATGTCATTTAATTCGTTTTTTTTACGTCATTTAATGTGGCCTGTCACGTCTTTTAATATGGTCTTTTACATCATTTATTGTGGTCTTCCACACCATTTGTTGTGGCCTTTCACGTCATTTAATTAGGTCCTCCATGTCATTTAAAATGGCCCGTCATGTCATTTAATATGATTTGTTACGTAATTTATTGTGGTCTTCCACATCATTTAACTTGGCCTTCCACATCGTTTAATGTGGCCTTCTACGTCATTTAATGAGGTCCTTCACATCATTTAAAGTGGCCCGTCACGTCATTTAATGCGTTAAATTTACGTAATTTAATGTGGTCTTCCAAATTCGTTTAATGTAGCCTTCCACGTTGTTTAACGTGGTCATCCATCATTTAATGTGGCCCGTCACATCTTTTAATATGGTCTTTTACACCATTTAGTGTGGTCTTCCACGCAATTTATCGTGGCCTTTCACGTAATTTAATGAGGTCCTCCATGTCATTTAAAGTGGCCCGTCATGTCATTTAACATGATTTTTTACGTCATTTATTGTGGTCTTCCACATCATTTAGTGAGGTCCTTCACATCTTTTAACGTGGTCTTTCAAGTCATTTAAGGTGGCCCGTCACGTCATTTAATGCGTTAAATTTACGTAATTTAACGTGGTCTTCCAAATCGTTTAATGTGAACTTCCACGTCGTTTAATGGGGTTTTCCAAGTGGTCTTCCACTTCATTTAACGTGGTCTTCCACATCATTTAATGTTTTTTGTCATTTAAGGTAGCCCGTCACATCATTCAGGTGGTCTTCCACATAATTTATTGTGGTCTTCCACATAAATTATTGTGGCCTTCCACGTCATTTAATGAGATCCTCCATGTCATTAAACGTGGCCATCCACGTCATTTAATATTGTCTTTTACGTCATTTATTGTGGTCTTCCACGTCATTTAACATGGTCTATCACATCTTTTAAGGTGGTCTTTCATGTAATTCAAGGTGGCCTGTCATGTCATTTAATTAGTTTTTTTTTTACATCATTTAATGTGGCCACGTCATTTAAGATGGCCTGTCACGTCTTTTAATATGGTGTTTTACATCATTTAATATGGTCTTACACATCAATTAGAGTGGCCCGTCACGTCTTTTAATATGGTCTTTTACACCATTTATTGTGGTCATCCACGCCATTTGTCGTGGCCTTTCACGTCATTTAATTAGGTCCTCCATGTCATTTAAGTGGCCCGTCATGTCATATAATATGATTTTTTACGTCATTTATTGTGGTTTTCCACTTCCTTTAACTTGGCCTTCTACGTCATTTAATGAGGTCCTTCACATCTTTTAACGTGGTCTTTCAAGTCATTTAAGGTGGCCCGTCACGTCATTTAATGCGTTAAATTTACGTAATTTAATGTGGTCTTCCAAATCGTTTAATGTGAACTTCCACGTCGTTTAATGGGGTTTTCCAAGTGGTCTTCCACGTCATTTAATGTTTTTTGTCATTTAAGGTAGCCCGTCACATCATTAAGGTGGTCTTCCACATAATTTATTGTGGTCTTCCACATAAATTATTGTGGTCTTCCACATAAATTATTGTGGCCTTCCACGTCATTTAATATTGTCTTTTACGTTATTTAATGAGGTCTTCCATGTCATTTAACATGGTCTATCACATCTTTTAATGTGGTCTTTCATGTAATTCAAGGTGGCCTGTCATGTCATTTAATTAGGTTTTTTTACGTCATTTAAAGTGGCCACGTCATTTAAGGTGGACTGTCACGTCTTTTAATATGGTCTTTTACATCATTTAATATGGTCTTACACATCAATTAGAGTGGCCAGTCACGTCTTTTAATATGGTCTTTTACACCATTTATTGTGGTCATCCACGCCATTTGTCGTGGCCTTTCACGTCATTTAATTAGGTCCTCCATGTCATTTAAGGTGGCCCGTCATGTCATTTAATATGATTTTTTACATCATTTATTGTGGTCTTCCACTTCCTTTAACTAGGCCTTCCACTTCGTTTAACGTGGCCTTCTACGTCATTTAATGAGGTCCTTCACATCATTTAAAGTGGTCTTTCAAGTCATTTAAGGTGGCCCGTCACGTCATTTAATGCGTTAAATTTACGTAATTTAATTTGGTCTTCCAAATCGTTTAATGTAGCCTTCCACGTTGTTTAACGTGGTCTTCCATCATTTAACGTGGTCTTCCATCATGAAAGTGGCCTGTCACATCTTTTAATATGGTCTTTTACACCATTTAGTGTGGTCTTCCACGCAATTTATTGTGGCCTTTCACGTCACTTAATGAGGTCCTCCATGTCATTTAAAGTGGCCCGTCATGTCATTTAACATGATTTTTTACGTCATTTATTGTGGTCTTCCACATCATTTAATGAGGTCCTTCACATCATTTAACGTGGTCTTTCAAGTCATTTAAGGCGGCCCGTCACGTCATTTAATGCGTTAAATTTACGTAATTTAATGTGGTCTTCCAAATCGTTTAATGTGGCCTTCCACGTCGTTTAATGTGGTTTTCCAAGTGGCCTTCCTCTTCATTTAACGTGGTCTTCCACATCATTTAATGTTTTTTGCCACATCATTTAAGGTAGCCCGTCACATCATTTAAGGTGGTCTTCCACATAATTTATTGTGGCCTTCCACGTCATTTAATGAGGTCTTCCATATCATTTAATGTGGCCCCTCACGTCATTTAAAGTGGCCCCTCGCGTCATTTACTGTGGCCCCTCACGTCATTTAAGGTGGCCTTTCACGTCTTTTAATGTGGCCCGTCACATCATTAAACCGATGTTTGAACCTTTGCAAGTGGTCTTCCAAATAATTTAATGTGGTCCGTCACATCATTTACTGTGGCCCTCAATAAAAAGGAGAGTGACCCCCTGAAACAAGCCCCCTTCTAGGACCTCTCCTCTGGAAGTAACCCCAGCAGCCAAAGGGGGGAGAGAGTACCTCGTGTGCAGAAGGGTCGATGACCACACTCAGCCACGGGACGTCAACCAGTCGACGAAGCTGCTGATGGACCGAACTCAGCGCAGAGTTCAACTGGTCTTGTTGAGGTGGGTCCAACACCTGGGCGCGCACACACACACACACACACACACACACACACACACACACACACACACACACACACACACACACACACACACACACACACACACACACACACACACACACACACACACACACAGGTGTATTACAGGTGTTTCCATGGCGGGGGTCAGAAGGCAGGTACCATGGACATCTTTCCAGCCAGGAGCAGCTCGGTCTCGCTCAGTAACGCTTTGACGTCTTTGACCATTCGGACCACGGCACCACAGCTGAGAGTCTGCACACACAATTTAAAGTCACACATCTGACGTTAGATCTAGAATCTAGAATATATCCAGGAAGTCTCTGTCGGAAGAATGCGGACTTCCTGGTCTCTGGTCCATCAGTTCTCCAATGGCACACAAAGACAAACTGTAAGACATTATAAACCCTCCCGCATGTACTCGGTCTTCCCCAAGGCCTCCAAGTGGACCTGGCTGAAACACCTCAACTAAACTAAACTCCTCTTGTTGTGGAGAAGCAGCAGTTCTATCAGGCTTACATTTTTGTCTCCATGGTTTTATGGTGTCAACAATATTAGAAATAATAATTATTATAATAATGGATGATAAGAATAAGAATAATATCCATCCATTTCCTACTGCTTGTCCCTTTTGGGATCACAGATAATATCAATAATAATAATAATAATAATGGATGATAATAATAATAATTACTATTATTAAAATGAATGATAATACAAATAGTAATAATGGATAATAATAATAATAATAATAATTATAATAATACTGTAATAATAATAATTATTATAATAATGGATAATGATAATATCCATCCATCCATTTTCTACTGCATGTCCCTTTCGGGGTCGCGGATAATAATAATAATGGATGACAATATTAATATTAATGGATGACAAAAATAGTAATAATAATAATAATAATAATAATAACGGATGAGAATAATAATAATAATAGATAACAATAATAATAATGGATGATAATAATAACAATAATGAATTATAATATAATAATGGATGACAACAATAATAATGCATGATAATAATACTAACAATAATAAATGAGAATAATAATGGAGAATAATAAAAATGGATGACAATAATAATAATAACAATAATAAATGATTATAATAATAATGGATGATAATAATAATAATAATAATAATAATGGATGACAACAATAATAATAATAATGGATGATGATGATGATAATAATAATAATGATAATAAATGATAATAATAATGAATGATAATAATAACAATAATGGATAATAATAATAATAATGGATAATAATAATAATAATAAATGATAATAATAAATTATAATAATAATGGATGATAATAATAATAATGGATGATGATGATAATAATAACAATAAATGGTAATAATAATAATAATTGATGGTAATAATAATAATGGATGATGATAATAATAATAATAATGGATGATAATAATAAATCATAATAATAATGGATGGTAATAATAATTATTATTACAATAATAATGGATGATGAAGTGTTTTAGGCTTCAAAACAAGCTTAGGTAAAAGTGATGTGTTTCCTACCCCGATGCTGCCGGACTCGACGTAGACCAGGTCCATGGACTTGGAGCTGGCATTGACGGCATGAGCAAGTTCTTGTTCCAAACTGCGGTGACTCTGAGCCAGCTGACAGATACTGAAAGATGAAGACGTTAAAAGAGAGCGAGAGGAAGGGGAAGATGCTAAGACATCATCACCTGCGGATGAGGAGTCCCGCGGCCCGAGCGAACTCTCCAACGAGCGATGCCTCGTCTTCCGAAACGGTTTCTGGATGGCTGCTGAGCGGGGGGAGCAGGGCCGCCGGACAAGCGGGACCACGGGGAAACTCGCACTTCTGTTTGTCCTCCCAAGACTTCAACGTGCTCTCGAACGCCTGACACCAAACATCCAAGTCACCTTTGACACCCCCCCCACACATCGCCTCGGGGTAGGTCCAGTACTCACGCGGTCTCTGGTCAAAGTCTGGGTCCGGTTCTTGTGGAGGATCTTGATATAACCCGGGTGTTGAATCCAGGCTTCGCCGTCCACCTGCACAGGGACTCCCTCGTCCCCCAGGATAGTGATCTTGACTGTGCGACACTGAGACACACACACACACACACACGTCAGACTTTGGCCTGCGCCGATAACACCACATATTGTCCCACTAATTTTGACAATAAAATGATATCATTGTCAGCATATTTTGCGACCATTTTAAAAATAATATTTTAAAAACAACATAAAAAGTGGATTAAAAGAGCAAACATGTGTAATGTAAAAAGACTGTTATAATATTGACATTTTTTTTTACTTTAAAAATATATACAGTCGCGATCAAAAGTTGACATACACTTGCAAAGAACATCATGTCATGGCTGTCTTGAGTTTCCAATCATTTCTACAATTCTTATTTTTTTGTGATGGAGTGATTGGAGCACATACTTGCCAACGCTGCTGCTCACTGCTCCCCTCACCTCCCAGGGGGTGATCAAGGGTGATGGGTCAAAAGTATACATACAGCAATGTTAATATTTGGTTACATGTCCCTTGGCAAAGGAGGACTACCTCCATATTCTTCAGGACAAGCTAAAATCATCAGCCCGGAGGTTGGGTCTTGGGCGCAGTTGGGTGTTCCAACAGGACAATGACCCCAAACACACGTCAAAAGTGACAAAGGAATGGCTAAATCAGGCTAGAATGAAGGTTTTAGAATGGCCTTCCCAAAGTCCTGACTTAAACGTGTGGACAATGATGAAGAAACAAGTCCATGTCAGAAAACCGGCACATTTAGCTGAACTGCACCAATTTTGTCAAGAGGAGTGGTCAAAAATTCAAGCAGAAGCTTGTGGATGGCTACCAAAAGCGCCTTATTGCAGTGAAACTTGCCAAGGGACATGTAAGCAAATATTAACATTGCTGTATGTATACTTTTGACACAGCACATTTGCTCACATTTTCAGTAGACCCATAATAAATTCATAAAAGAAGCAAACTTCATGAATGTTTTTTGTGACCAACAAGTATGTGCTCCAATCACTCTATCACAAGAAAATAAGAGTTGTAGAAAGTATTGGAAACTAAAGACAGCCATGACATTATGTTCTTTACAAGTGTATGTAAACTTTTGATCGCGACTGTGTATATGTATATATATATATATATATATATACACACACACACACACACACACACAGGTAAAAGCCAGTAAATTAGAATATTTTGAAAAACTTGATTTATTTCAGTAATTGCATTCAAAAGGTGTAACTTGTAC
>NC_084564.2:10745000-10795000 GCF_033978685.3 Nerophis lumbriciformis | reverse complement strand
ATATTCTATTTTGAACATTTTTGAGGGGAAATATTGTTATTAATCGTTTTTTTGTTGTTTTGTTTTTGCTATAAAAAACAGGGTTTTCATTGACCAAAAGGGCATTAAACATAAAGAAAATTACAATTTTAAGTCACCAGATAGATCTGAAGTTGATCTAGATAGTTTAGCGTTGAAAGTAAAAATAATATATATTGATATATGACTTATTTTTAACACTTTAATAAGTGGGGACCTTTAGTCTGACTTTTATTTTTAAACGGTCATTGTTCAACAAATAATAATGAATCAAAAACAATATTATGAATTATTTACATATTTAACACTCCAATTACTTCACATCAAATATTCTATTTTGAACATTTTTGAAGGGAAATATTTTAATTATTTATTTTCATTTAATACATTTTTTGTTTTTGCTATAAAAAACTGGATTTTCATTGACAAAAAGGGCATAAAACATAAAAAAATGTAAACGTAATGTCAGATAGATCTGAAGTAGATCTAGATATTTTAGCGTAGAAATAAAAAAATAAAAAAATACTATGTGATTTATTTTTAACACTTAAATGACTGAGACCCTTTTGGGTCCCCGGGACCTTTAACGTTCACCAAAACTGAGGGGGAGCAATAAATATTGTATTGGTTTTGAAAATGAAAAATATCAAAAAGCTTTCATTTTTCAGTGTGTGGGCCTCAGTGGGAAAAGTTCAGCCCCTACAGTAATGTAATCATAATATATATGAATAATGCTAGTAGTACGTGTTTACCTGGGTACTGTAATTGTTAATAACTTTTAGTTATCCTAAATAAATAAACAAATACAGTGGACTCATTTCTGTAAGCAAAAATGCAACTTATATACACATTGAACATCTTAAAGTGCATTTTTTTCCCCAGTCGGGAATCACGGCATTCTCGCTGCTGTCATCCGTGTTGATGGGCTCATATTGCCCATCCCATTTGAAGCTGAAAAGTATTACCACAAGGGGACATTTGGCTTTTGTAATCCTATTTTTTCCTCTTAATTTATGTTACTTGGCGGAACTTCTTCGTGTAAGCTAGCGGCCAGGCTCTCTGTCCACCGGCACAAAGATTGTGGATAACTGCAAAGAGGGCTCACTGCGCTCAGTTTGTTCCACTGTTAAATAATACACGCGCTCAGAGCGATGCACAGAGTGAACCCTCTTGTGCCGCTCCCAGTCTGTGGAACGCTCTCCCTGACCACCTGAGGGCACCACAGACTGTGGATGCTTTTAAAAAATGCTTAAAAACCCTTCTTTTAAAAAAAAAAAAGCCTTTTTTTTTTTAGATATATGCATACAAGTTTTAGCTATTTGGCTGTTCTAGTTTTTAATTTTTTTAATTATCTTTTTAATTTAATTTAATTTTTTTAATACACTGTAGCACTTTGAGGTTGTTTACTCAATGTAAAGTGCTTTTTACAAATAAAATCTATTATTATTTATTATTATTCTTGTACACAACAATTAACATTTAAAGTAATGGAGTTCATTTTCCGTTCCTGGTCAGACAGACCTTGGACTGAAAGTCTCACACACACACACACACACACACCTGTGCAATGCGGTGGTGTTGCAGGTTGATGACTCTGGATACGGCCATCTGCATGCTGCCAAACACGGCCACCACTTCCAGGATTTTGTCATCAAAAGACGGAGCGGTGAACGTCTGTGACGACAACACACACACACACACACACACACACACACACACACACACACACACACACACACACACACACACACACACACACACACACACACACACTGAGGTGAGCGAGAGACAATTAGAGAGAGACATAAATGGACGTTCTCACGTCGTCCTCTTTGGTTCCGCCCCAGAAGTTGGTTCCTCCAGCGTAACTTGGAATGTTCAACACGGCGATGCCCTGGAGGCTGGGGAGGGGAATGGGACGCCCGTCACACTGCGTACACACACACACACACACACACACACACACACACACACACACACACACACTGATAAAACCACACACAGGAAAGTTGAGATCCTGATGAATCTGTCTAACCTCCAGCAGAACTTTCTGTTCTAGGTTCTTGTAGGTTCTGTGCAGCAACTCTTTGGTTCCCAGAACTCCATACCACATCATGTTCTTTGTGCGACTCCTGCACACACACACACATTTACAGTCACACAACGTGGCTGCAATGGTTCCGTTGCAAAGTCTCCACTGCGACTACCTGCACTTCTCAGGATGTTCATCTCTCTTGTTGTTGAAGTCCAGAGAAATTTTGGCATCCAGTCCAATCCCAAAGTAGTTGTTCATCACACACTTCTCCGTGTAGCACTCCCTGACACACACACACACAGACACACACACAGTTCCAGAGACATCAGGTCATAAGCGTCGTCATATAGAATCTCTTACAAGTTGTCAGGGTCACATGATGTGAAGGACTCGTCGTTGACGAGCAGCCGACTGATGACGGAATTGCTTGACAGAGAAGCTGACACACCTGCTCTGAGGGCTACACACACACACACACACACACACACACACACACACACACACACACACACACACACACACACACAGAGTTACAACACAAAGGCTGACTGAAAAAGAGGGCCACAGCAAAGCATCTCACCAGGATAAAGGATCTTAGTGTTGAGCATTGGCATGTTGTCTCTACTTCCTGTGTGGACAGGAAGTGATGTGGAGCTGCCCATTGATAGGCTCCCTTTACTCATCAGCCTCTCACAGGGCGTTTTAATGGCTGCACACACACGCACACACAAGACACAATTCAGTGACGGCCAAATAAGCGTCGTGTGGACATTTGTCGTTAATAACGTGTTAGAGGAATATGCTCCTTCCTTGTCCAGCTTGTTTTTAATGAGGGCCACTTGCAAGAGTAAGTAATGTAAATATAAATGATATTATTACATAGTTGCCTAAGCATTATTTTTTAACAAACACTCCAAAATATCTGTAGACGAATAACAGTTGCAGTCTTTTTACAGCATATTACTGTGAATGGAGAAAGAGTACAACATAATTACCATACAATCTACGGTTGTTGCTTTTACAGTGTATTAATGTCAATGGAAAAACGGTTCCACAGTTTTTTTTTTATGGTGAACAAAATGGCAGCTCAGTTTGCAGAATTTTACAGTAAAAAAAAATAAAAGTGGCACTGCTTTTCCATTTAAATTACGGTAAAAAAAAATTCAGCTCATTGGCAAGAATTTTCCCGCAAAATGTATTGTCATTTTGACAGTGTATCATCTGATGGCTAATTTGCTTTGAAATCATAAGTCAAACAAATACTGTATTTTTCAGACAATAACAGTATTAATTCTGGTTGTGCTTACCGACCTCAAAGCAATCGTATTTGGTACATGGTGTAATGATAAGTGTGACCAGTAGATGGCAAGCACACATAAGAGATACGTGTGGACTGAGGTTGACGCCTGTTCAATAAATGGCGCTAGCGAAACCAACATTTCGATGTTTCATTGAGAATATAGAACATTACACACAAAAATCTGTCAAAGTGTTCCAGTACGACTTTGGTGAGCAACGACAACGCACCGCTTGATGGATTGTCAGAGCATTACGGCTACCGTAGTCAGACGTACTGTGCTTCAACATACGGTATTATTATGGTGTGTGTGTGTATAAGAACCCCAAAATGTGGCACCTATTAGCAGACATTATCTGGCGTTTTGTTTTACAATATTATGCAAAACCAACTTTTCTTACCCATTGATACCTGCCGTTGTGTATTTGGGATCTGCATAAGTCCCGAAAATGTGCACGCATCCGCCATTGTAGGTGTGATACCTCCACATTGGTATACCTGTCTCTGTACGTACGCGTTTGTTAAAGTGTCTTTTTCTGCAGCATTGCAAATTGTAAATTAAAACAAGTAAAACACTCTAACATAAAATCTGCTTAGTGAGAAGAATTATCCTATCAGACAGAAAATAAGCAAATATCACCCTTATTTGAGATATTTAATCTTACTTAGATTTCAGTTTTTGCAGTGTACCTTGCTAGCTAGCTAACAAGAGGGAATCGAACCTGGAACCCTCAAGTTGCTGGCACGGCCACTCTGCCAACCGAGCTATGCCGCCCACAACTGTAGTTCTTACCACTGGATTAACAAAAACCGTACTCAGTACGGGAAAACCGTAATTGTTGGCAGGTATGGCAAAGAGATGGATCAAGATTTTAACACATTGTAGATCAGAAAAAAATTAAGAAAACGAAAAAATGTTTTTATATTTTTACAGGAGATAGAAAAAGACAGATTTCCGACTATAGACGGAAAAATCCCATGCCATAAAAACAAGGTCTGCTTTACAAAATGAGCAAGGAAGTCAGGTTTTTAACAAGAAAAAGAGGAAATATTCTCACACTTGACATGTTATCACTCACCATGTTTTTGCGAGTGGAGGTGTGGACCCGCTTGCACCCGGAAAAATACGTGAGATGACGTCACGACTATTGTCGACAAATATAATTGTCGGCGACAAATGTTATTGTCGACAATGTTGACTATAGGTTGCACCCTTATGAGACACTATTCAAGTTTGAAAGACAAGCGATACATGTATTTTTTTTCCGTCAGAAAAAATAAAGTACTTTGACGCATATTATTTCCAGGCGTTTACGGGCCATATAAAATGATGTGGGGCGATCAAAACAATCTCACCCTGTTTCTGAGCTAGACGCACACACACATTATCCCCTCTAGTTTGAATGGTGTTCGGAGAGTTGACAAGAGTGTACGTGCGCCAAGTTAACTTTCGGTTTCGATATTTGCCACAAAAAAAATCATGAGGAGAGCGACCGTTTTAAGAACATAATCCGGGCTTTAGGCAGCTCCGTCCCGTCTCCGGCGCTGGTATTGGTATTGTTTGTATAGAGCAGTGTTTTTCAACCACTGTGCCGCGGCACACTAGTGTGCTGTGAGATACAGTCTGGTGTGCCGTGGGAGATTATTTAAATTCACCTATTTGGGTTAAAAATATTTTTTGCAAACCAGTAATTATAGTCTGCAAATGATGTGTTGTTGTTGAGTGTCGGTGCTGTTTAGAGCTCGGCAGAGTAACCGTGTAATACTCTTCCATATCAGTAGGTGGCAGCAAGTAGCTAATTGCTTTGTAGATGTCGCAAACAGCGGGAGGCAGCGTGCAGGTAAAAATGTGTCTAATGCTTAAACCAAAAATAAACAAAAGGTGAGTGCCGCTAAGAAAAGGCATTGAAGCTAAGGGAAGGCTATGCAGAACGAAACTAAAACTGAACTGGCTACAAAGTAAACAAAAACAGAATGCTGGACGACAGCAAAGACTTACTGCGGAGCAAAGACGGCGTCCACAATGTACATGACATGACAATCAACAATGTCCACACAAAGAAGGATAACAACAACTGAAATATTCTTGATTGCTAAAACAAAGTAGAATGCGGGAAATATCGCTCAAAGAAAGAGGAAAAGCCACCAAAATATGAGCGCAAGACAAGAAGTAAAACACTACACACAGGAAAACAGCAAAAAACTCCAAATAAGTCAGGGTGTGATGTGACAGGTGGTGACAGTACACCTACTTTGAGACAAGAGCTATATTGATGCATGCTTGGTTATGCTTTAAAGTCATATCCAACAATTGCGACAACGACTTTTTACTGTCAACTGAGTTTCGTTTTTAGTGATTTCTGCTGGTGGTGTGCCTCCGGATTTTTTCAACGCAAAAAATGTGCCTTGGCTCAAAAAAGGTTGAAAAGCACTGGTATAGAATAAAGACTTCATCCTCAATTCTACTCACATGACCTCACTCAGACCGCCCTAGGATGACCTTAGGGTCCAAATAGGCGTAGACACTGACCTCTGCGAGCGCTGCTGAGTTTGGCGCCGTACGACTGCAGTGACACCTTGTCTTCCTCGTCCTCGTCTTCCTCCACCAGCCCTTCCACCTTGACGGCGGCCAGCGAGAAGACGGGCTGGGTCTGCGCGTTCTGCTCGTCCACGGCTGGCGGAAAGGGCGCAAAAAGAGAAGAAAGTCAAGCGGGACGGAGGCCGGTGTCGATATGACGGGTACCTTTCTCGGTGTGTTCGATGATCTGACGGATGGCTTTCTTCAGGCTGTTGGCGCGCAGCATCAGCTGCTCTCTGGGCTTAAAAATGGCCGCCGCGGAGGCGCAGGGTCGGGGGGAGCAGGGGGTGGAGTCGGGTGGCGTCCGGCTCTGAGGAGTGAGGACGGGAATGATGAAGCCCTCGCCCTCTTCCTGCTCCTCGGCGATGGTGGGGGGCGGAGCCGGCGGGAGGAGACAGGACGCGTGCGACTCGTCGTTGAGCGTTTTGAGCAGCAGGTCCAGCTTCTCCTTGAGGACCACACACTGGGACACACACCTTCACTCCAGCTTCACATTTATTCACCACAAACATGGCAAGTTCCCATGGAAAAGTTCTACCTTCTTCGCCATGACGTCCGACTCATCCGAGCTCTCGGTGTTCTTCTCGTAGGCTCTCCCGATCCGGGCCACAAAGTCCTTGACCGTCTCACACAGAACCCTTTGCACACACACACACACGTCAACACCACAGCCAGGTGTGCGGCGAGCAAACCAAAAGTTGCCATACTTGGCAGAGGAGATGACCACCGAGTGTTGGTCTGAAGTCAGAATCTTGGAAAGGTGAACAGCCACGGAATCTTCATATGTGAGAATCTGCTGCACCTGGACACACACACACACACACACACACACACACACACACACACACACACACACACACACACACACACACACACACACACACACACACACACACACACACACATACACACACACAGGTTATCATTTGGAATGGGGACCAGTTTTTGATCATGACCCTTTCTACAGGTTGTGGGTTCACAGTGTGGCGCATATTTGTAACAGGTGTTAAAGGGGAACATTATCACCAGACCTATGTATACCTTGATGTTGCAGAAAAAAGACCATATATTTTTTTAACCGATTTCCGAACTCTAAATGGGTGAATTTTGGCGAATTAAACGCCTTTCTATTATTCGCTCTCGTTGTGACGTCACATCGGGAAGCAATCCACCATTTTCTCAAACACCGAGTCAAATAAGCTCTGTTATTTTCCGTTTTTTCGACTGTTTTCCGTACCTTGGAGACATCATGCCTCGTCGGTGTGTTGTCGGAGGGTGTAACAACACGAACAGGGACGGATTCAAGTTGCACCAGTGGCCCAAAGATGCGAAAGTGACAAGAAATTGGACGTTTGTTCCGCACACTTTACCGACGAAAGCTATGCTACGACAGAGATGGCAAGAATGTGTGGATATCCTGCGACACTCAAAGCAGATGCATTTCCAACGATAAAGTCAAAGAAATCTGCGAGCGGATGAGGGTATGTCTACAGAATGAAAACTGGGCTGTCTGCACTCTCAAAGTGCATGTTGTTGCCAAATGTATTTCATATGCTGTAAACCTAGTTCATAGTTGTTAGTTTCCTTTAATGCCAAACAAACACATACCAATCGTTGGTTAGAAGGCGATCGCCAAATTCGTCCTCGCTTTCTCCCGTGTCGCTGGCTGTCGTGTCGTTTTCGTTTGCATACGGTTCAAACTGATATGGCTCAATAGCTTCAGTTTCTTCTTCAATTTCGTTTTCGCTACCTGCCTCCACACTACAACCATCCGTTTCAATACATGCGTAATCTGTTGAATCGCTTAAGCCGCTGAAATCCGAGTCTGAATCCGAGCTAATGTCGCTATTCCTTGCTGTTCTATCCGCCATGTTTGTTTGTATCGGCATCACTATGTGACGTCACAGGAAAATGGACGGGTGTATATAACGATGGTTAAAATCAGGCACTTTGAAGCTTTTTTTTTTTAGGGATATTGTGTGATCGGTAAGATTTTGAAAAAAACTTCGAAAAATATAATAAGCCACTGGGAACTGATTTTTAATGGTTTTAACCATTCTGAAATTGTGATAATGTTCCCCTTTAAAGTTGTGTATACGCCCACCCTCAGTACGACCTGTATGGCTGTTGACCAAGTATGCATTGCATTCACTTGTGTGTGTGAAAAGCCGTAGATATTATGTGATTGGGCCGGCACGCGAAGGCAGTGCCTTTAAGGTTTATTGGCGCTCTGTACTTCTCCCTACGTCCGTGTACACAGCGGCGTTTTAAAAAGTCATAAATTTTACTTTTTAAAACCGTTAACGATAAATTCCAGTATTACATTTTAAAGCATTTATCGGCCGATATTATCGGCAGTCCGATATTATCGGACATCTCTAATTAATATAAATCCATTTAATAAAGTCAAATACAAATAAGGCAACAAAAGAAGTATCCAACACTTCTCTCTTCTAAAGTAAATGTGTACAGCAGATATAGATCATCTACATCAACAATATGATTTTCCTGAGTAGCTGGACAGGACAAAAAGGGAAAAAAAACGGTAGGGGGCACAAGATATTGTTTCGCAAGTTTGAGACCCCTGCTTTAGAAATACAGCTGGTTGGGAAATAACAGTGTTGGGATTGTAATCATGCGTCACCTCAGAGTCGTCGCTGCAGTCCTCGGTGACCGTGGAGGCAGAGTGTTGCCGCGGAAACTTGGTCTCGTAAACCATAATGCTCCACCTGTAGCAGCAAGGGCACTTCAGTACTCGCCTGGCCCAACCAACGCTGGTCTTACTCGTTAGGTCACCTGTCCAACATCTTGGTGCTGGCCCGCTCCAGTTTCTCCAGTATTTGAGGTAGTTGGGCGTCGTCGTCGCAGGCAGACCCCCATCCCAGAACCCGGGCCAGATCGTTGCCGGTTCCCAGAGGGAGAACCCCCAGCTGACACTAGGACAGAATCAAAGTGAGAATGTGAGCGTGCGCCCGCGCCGTGCCGCGGTGCCACACCTGCTTGTGCAGCATGAGGGCGTCGATCTCCGACAGCACCCAGCCCACGCTGCCGTCCCCACCGCAGACCAGGATCCGGAAGGTGTCGAACTTCTGGAAGAGGCGCAGACTGACAAAGAAGTTCCCGGGGTTAGTGGGCCAGGTCTTGGCGATGACCCTACGCCTCGGGTCTCACCCCAGGTGAGGTCCTCCGTTCATGAGGTCAAAGACCTGCGCCGGGTTGAGCAGCTGCTTGAATCGGCGCAGGAACTTCACGCCTTGGTTGTCTCCGCTCTTGGAGTTGACGAAGACCAGCAGGGGACTGGTGCAGGACGGGGGACACGAGGCTTTCCAGAAACCTGCCGTCAAAGTTTGGATCTTGGGTCAGTTCAGGTGACGATCACGTCGCCATAGCAACAAAAGCGGTCACCGTCGGAGTCGATGCTGTTGAGTGCTGTGGGCGGGATGACGGACACTTTACACTGTCCCAGTGGACACTTGGACGACAGCTGCTCCTTACAGCTGGAGTGAACCTGAGGAACACGCCCACCACCGCCTTCAGGTTTTGACGGACAGCCTCAACAAAGGGGGAGGGGCTTCTTACCATGGTCTTACACCAGAGGCAACGCCAGTCCTGGAGCCGGAGGACGCTGCCGCAGGTCTTGTCGCACACGCTACACTTGGCCGAGACCGGGAGATTCCCTTCCAGCCACTGGTGAGGCATCCACACCTAAAGGGTGGGGGGTCAGAGGTCAGCAACCGTCACGCGCTGACGAACACCAGCGTGACGCCTCACCCCGTCCTCGTCCTCGATGATGTCCTTTCCGATGGACGCCAGCGTCGTCCATTTACAGTTGTTGGTGGCTCGAACCGCACAACGCTTATGAGCCTTGAATTTACAAACTAAAACACACACACACACACACACACACACACACACACACACACAATGAACTCTAACAGGAACATTTTCACCTGCGTGGACGTGTCAGCTGACCTTCGCATGAAAGGCCGTGCGACGTCACCCCTGACAGGGCCTCTCTGCACACGTTGCAGTACGTGGGTCGGGCGTGGGAGCAGGCGTACCAGTTGTGCATCCCGCTGAAGTGGTCCATGCTGTACTGGGTGGACTGGGAGACACGCACGGTTAGTAACGGCACGGACGCAATGCAAAGCAACTGGTGAATAGTTGACATGACTGGAAGTCACGCCATCAGAGGGCGCCATTCAGCCACACGACCACTCAGTTCAGGGGTGCCCAAACTTTTTCCACTGAGGGCCACAGACTGACAAATCAAAGGAAGCAGGGGCTATTTTGATAGTTTTATATACAATATACAGTATACAATATATACCGTAGATTGTTTCTCAAAGAATTGAAAATGTAATTTCAGTAGAAATAATGCTGAAGAGCCAAAGCCGAACTTAAAACGCTAACAGCTTACAGGTGAAATGTAATTTAGAAAAAGTTGCAATGTCATACTTGCCAACCCTCCCGGATTTTCCGGGAGACTCCCGAAATTCAGCGCCTCTCCCGAAAACCTCCCGGGACAAATTATCTCCCGAAAATCTCCCGAAATTCAGGCGGATTCAGGTCCATGCGGACCTGAGTCCGCTTTCCCACAATATAAACAGCGTGCCTGCCCAATCACGTTATAACTGTAGAACGATCGAGGGCGAGTTCTTGGTTTCTTATGTGGGTTTATTGTTAGGCAGTTTCATTAACGTCCTCCCAGCGCGGTAACAACACACAACAACAGCAGTCACGTTTTCGTCTACCGTAAAGCAGTTCGTCTGCCGTAAACAGCAATGTTGTGACACTCTTAAACAGGACAATACTGCCATCTAGTGCATTTGATGAAAGCACTTTTGTGCGTGCCACACAGCAATGCATCATCAGAGAGGTTCAGCATGGTTAGAAAAATAGTGACAGAGAATAGAACAAGGATGGACAATTCAACCCTTAACTCAACAAGTATATGTGTAAATAAATGAACACTGAAATTCAAGTATTTCTTTTATATATATATATATATATATATATATATATATATATATATATATATATATATATATATATATATATATATATATATGTATATATATAATAAAAGAAATATATATTTATAGCTAGAATTCACTGAAAGTCAAGTATTTCTTATATATATATATATATATATATATATATATATATATATATAAAAATATAAATATATATATATATATATATATATATATATATATATATATATATATGAAATACTTGACTTGGTGAATTCTAGCTGTAAATATACTCCTCCCCTCTTAGCCACGCCCCCAACCACGGCCCCCCCACACACCTCCCGAAATCGGAGGTCTCAAGGTTGGCAAGTATGCAATGTTGACTAATAAAACAAAGCTGTTTTTTTTTTTCTTTCAAACTGTCATTGCTCAAAACATAATATTGAATCAAAATCAATGTCATTATGAATTATTGACTTATCCAAGGCTCCGATTACTTCAAATCAAATGTTCCACTTTGAAAAATATTTTTTGTGGAAGATTTTGCATATTTTGTGTGTTTGCCATAAAAAAACAACAACATGGTTTTCTTTGACAAAAAGGGCAGAAAAGAAACAAATAAACAACATTAAAAAAAACAAAAAAATATCAGCCAATAAATGCTTTAAAATGCAATATCGGAAATTATCGGTATCGGTTTCAAAAAGTAAAATGTATGACTTTTTAAAACGCCGCTGTGTACACGGACGTAGGGAGAAGTACAGAGCGCCAATAAACCTTAAAGGCGCTGCCTTTGCGTGCCGGCCCAGTCACATAATATCTACGGCTTTTCACACACACTAGTGAATGCAATGCATATTTGGTCAACAGCCATAGAGGTCACACTGAGGGTGGCCGTATAAACACCTTTAACACTGTTACAAATATGCGCCACACTGTGAACCCACACCAAACAAGAATGACAAACACATTTCGGGAGAACATCCGCACCGTAACGCAACACAAACACAACAGAACAAATACCCAGAACCCCTTGCAGCACTAACTCTTCCGGGACGCTACAATATACACCCCCCGCTACCTCAACCTCTTCATGCTCTCTCAGGGAGAGCATGTCCCAAAGCTGCTGTTTTGAGGCATGTTAAAAAAAATAATGCACTTTGTGACTTCAATAATAATTATTTTTTTTTTCCATAACTTGAGTTGATTTATTTTGGAAAACCTTGTTACATTGTTTAATGCATCCAGCGGGGAATCACAACAAAATGAGGCATAATAATGTGTTAATTCCACGACTGTATGTATCTGTGTCGGTTGATATCGGAATCGGTAATTAAGAGTTGGACAATATCGGAATATCGGCAAAAATGCCATTATTGGACATCTCTACAAAAAAAACTTACAATTGACGGATGGATCTGAAGTTGATGTAGACTCTAAAGATTTAAGTGTTAAATAAATAATGTATGTATGCCCTGGCACACCATTTTCATCCTTATCAACATCACTTTGTACACCCGTGCTTTAGTTCATACAGCATTTGTCAAGAAGCATTAGTAATACTAGTCATCTTTTTCACATTTGTGTTTGACTGTTGACGTTGTTGGTCCAAACCAGGCAATACATGTTGCTGTTTCTTGAATAAGCCACATACAATCTAACTATTGATCTGTTATTACATTTCCCTTTTCAATGAACAAGAAATAGTCAAACTGACCTCATAGTTTTGTCGGTTCTGAACACTCCGCAGAGCCGCCATCCACTCCTCCATCTCCTTCCTGTTGTCGGCGCACAGGATGAGACGCCTGCAGGGGGTGATCACCTGCACGCACGCACGCACATGACGTCACTCTTTCTGGTTGCAGCATTAGAATGCCTGTGTGTGTGTGTGTGTGTGTGTGTGTGTGTGTGTGTGTGTGTGTGTGTGTGTGTGATATTTGCAGACTGACACACTGTGTCCACAATGACTCCTGTGTTCTCACATGGACACAAATAGACTCACCACACTCACAAGTCTTTCCTCTCTCAGTTTTAGGCTTGACCAGCAACTAAATGTCGTTCTATTCAAACAGCTAACTGAATAGTTTGGGAGAAAAAAAAGCTCCCTCTTACCTGACAAGGAAAAATGATTCTCTCTAATGTCCCCACACAACAAGTCCACACCAGAGAACTGGTCCTAAGTGGTCCAGGTCCAACAGGGATGGTTTGTGTCGTCTATCCTACGCTGCAAAAGTGTCCTTCTTTCAGCCCCTCCCACATCTTGTATGACTCACGCCCACTTCCTGTCTATCGCCCTGGCAACGGCCATAAGGAGGGGGAGCAAACAGTTTTTGTCTTACACATTATTTGAAAGTCCTCTTTAGCTGAAAATGTTGAAGACAAATACTTGTTGAAGGTATGAGTAGGAAAACATATATAAATGTATACATGAAAATATAACTAGAAAGTGGCTAGACTGACTAGACTAGCAACGAGAAGATGACTAGAACTAACAAGGAACTAGTATGTCACTAGAGACTGACTAGACTAAAGACTACACGGTGACTAGTGAGCAGTGTTGGGACTGTAACGCCGTTAGTTTCGGCGGTAACTAGTAATCTAACGCGTTATTTTTTATATTCAGTAACTCAGTTACCGTTACTACTGTACATGATGCGTTACTGCGTTATTTTACGTTACTTTTTATGTAGTATAAAATGTGTTTTATCGGAGCGCTGCTGTGTCATCGTTCTGATTCTTCTTGTGTCACAAGCCGGAGAAGAGAGACATGTGCTTTGTGTGTGTGTCTGGGTGTGAGTGTGGGGAGGGAGGAGAGGGGGGGGTGTGTGTGATCATGGTCGAGTTTGCTAACATGGAGATATTTTCACTACTTTTCTTTTGTCGAGCACAAAGAAAATAACATTTTAGTTAAATGTAAATCCCATCTACTGCCCAAAACAGCAATTAAAATCTGCTGAAACAAGCTACATAAGCAACATGCTTCGACGAAGCTAGTAAAGAGAGATAGAGACTCCAATGACACTTCACCTCCACCACCACCACTTAAGGATTAACTCTGCATCTGCTCATCATTCAGCACTGAAGGTACACACATTCTGTCAATCAATGTTCAACATCAGAGGTGCACACTGTGGCTACACCAGCAGCACACCTGTCCCAAACCTGACTAAATAATAAGTTCAATCTCCATCCATCCATCCATTTTCTACCGCTTGTCCCTTTCGGGGTCGCTGGAGCCTATCTCAGCTGCATTCGGGCGGAAGACTGGGTACACCATGGACAAGTCCCCACCCATCGCAGGGCCAACACAAATAGACAGACAACATTCTCTTATTATTATAATCAAATGACAGCAGTCATTTCCATTTCTAATATAAGTGTTTAGGCCCACTTACAATGATAATAACAAAAAATATTGTTTTTCATGAACTGTGTACTTGTATTGTTTGTCTGGGTGGAAGTCCTGCTTTGGAAATAGTTTGTACCCCTTTCAGACATTGCATTTAGTTCCCATTAAAACAGTCACATGTTGCACAATGAGATGTAAGCAGGGGATCATGTGTACATTCCTGCAACTTCCTGTTTGTAAAAAATATATTTTTATTAGTATTTATTTAATATACTAACAGCATTTCATGATTAATATTTATAAATTAAGATTCCTAATAAATTACACTAGAATAAGCACACATTTGATTGGTAAATCATAGAGTAACGACCTGGAATTACACTTTATGTGTGGTGTTGGAGTTGTCCGACTTTTTGTGTGGCTGTAAACGCATCACTGGCTAAGTGCCATATGTGCATGTGTTGGCGCAAGTGAGAAAGAGCGAGCGGCTGCTGTTGATATAACAGTGATGTGTTTATGGCCGACAATAAAGAGTTTTGCTCAGTAAAGTGATGGATGGAATTCATGTCCTCAAAGCGTCTTGTTGTTATTATGCTGTTTGTTACTTATGTATGTTATGTTGCAGCTATTTAAAATAGTTTTGTCAATTTGTTCTGGCCAGAAACAAATTGGCCTTTGAAACATATCTTTGTGTGTTGTATGTAGACCACATTGCTTAGCAAAGTTCAGTGATGCAAATGCATGTCAAGTTGATCAACACATTGTATTATTCTCCAGTGCAATAGCAGTACTGAAATGAAGGCTAAAAGGACATTAATGGGAGCTTTAAAAAGAAAAGAAGAAAAAAAGAACTAAATAGTTACTTTTCACAGTAACGCATTACTTTTTGGTGTAAGTAACTGAGTTAGTATCTGAGTTACTTTTAAAATGAAGTAACTAGTAACTGTAACTAGTTACTGGTTTTCAGTAACTAACCCAACACGGCTAGTGAGTGGCTAAACTAGTAACTAGAAGATTACTAGAACTGACTAGTAGCTAGAATGTCACTAGAGACTGACTATACTAAAGACTACACAGTGACTAGTGAGTGACTAGACTAGTAACTAGAAGATGACTAGAACTGACTGGAAGTGAAGTGAAGTGAATTACATTTATATAGCGCTTTTTCTCAAGTGACTCAAAGCGCTTTACATAGTGAAACCCAATATCTAAGTTACATTTAAACCAGTGTGGGTGGCACTGGGAGCAGGTGGGTAAAGTGTCTTGCCCAAGGACACAACGGCAGTGACTAGGATGGCGGAAGCGGGGATCGAACCTGCAACCCTCAAGTTGCTGAGACGGCCACTCTACCAACCGAGCTATACCGTCCCGAATAGTAACTACAGGGTGATGAAGAGTGACCGGACTAGTAACTAGAAGATGATGAGAGACTGACAAGTAACTAGAAGTTGACTGGAGACTGACTACACTAGTAATTTGAAAATGGCCAGAAGCAACTAGACTAGTAGCTAAAATGTGACTGACTGGACTAGTAAAAGTGACAAGTAACTAGACAGTCACCAGATACTGACTAGACTAATGACTAGAAAATGACAGGAGACTGACTAGACTAGTAACTAGAAGCTTACTAGTGATTGACTAGACTAGTAACTAGACAGTGACTAAAAACTGACTAGACTAGTAACTAGACCATGACTAAAAACCTGACTAGACTACTAACCATATGGTAACTAGTGACTGACTAGACAAGTAAATAGAAGGTGACTAGAACTGACTCGTAACTAGACGGTGAATAGACTAGTAACTAAAAGGTGAATGGATACTGACCAAAATAGTAACTAGAGACTAGAGACTGACTAGACTAGTAACTAAAAGGTTACTGGAAACTGAGTAGACTATTAATTAGAAAGTGACTAGAACTGACTAGACTAGTAACTACAAGGTGACTGCATATAGACTAGACTAGTAACTAAAAGGATACTGGAAACTGAGTAGATTAGTAACTAGAAGGTGACTAGAGACTGACCAGATTAGTAACTAGAAGGTGACTAGAGACTGACCAGATTAGTAACTAGAAGGTGACTGGATACTGACTAAACTAGTAACTGACTAGTAACTAAAAGGTCACTATTGACTGACTAGACTAGTAACTAGAAAATGAGTAGAAGTGACAAGTAACTAGAAAGTCAACAGAGATTGACTAGAAGACTAATGACTAGAAAATTACTGGAGACTGACTAGACAAGTAACTAGAAGGTTACTAGTGACTGACTCGACTAGTAACTAGAAGGTAAATTGATACTGACTAGACTAGTAACCAAAAGGTTACTGGAAACTGAGTAGACTGGTAACTACAAGGTGACTAGACTAGTAACTAGAAGAGGACTAGAGACTGACCAGATTAGTAACTAGAAGGTGACTAGATACTACCTAAACTAGCAACTAGGTACTGACTGGTAACCAAAAGGTCACTATTGACTGACTAGACTAGTAACTAGAACATGAGTAGAAGTGACAAGTAATTCGAAAGTCACCAGAGATTGACTAGAAGACTAATGACTAGAAAATGACTGTAGACTGACTAGACAAGTAACTAGAAGGTTACTAGTGACTGACTAGACTAGACTAGTAACTAGAATGTAAATTGATACTGACTAGACTAGTAACCAAAAGGTTACTGGAAACTGAGTAAACTGGTAACTCCGGAACTGACTAGACTAGTAACTAAAAGGGGACCGGAGACTGACTAGACTAGTAACTAGAAAATGAGTAGAGGGGACAAGTAACTACAAAGTCACTAGAAACTGACAAGACTAATGACTACAAAATGACTGGAGACTATACTAGTAACTAGAAGGTGACTAGCACTAACTTGACTAGTAACTAGATTGCTACTAGTGACTGACTAGACTAGTAACTAGAAAGTGACTGGGAACTGACTAGACTACTAACTAGATGGTAACTAATGACTGACTAATGGGTTAAGAGTTATACTTGTGTAGCGCTATTCTACCTTCAAGGTACTCAAAGCGCTTTGACACTGTCTACATTCACCTAGGAGGTGACTGGAAACTGACTAGTAACGAGAAGGTGACTGGAAACTGACTAGACTAGTAACTAGAAGGTGACTGGAAACTGACTAGTAACTAGAAGTTGACTGGAAACTGAGTAGACTAGTAACTATAAGGTGACTGGATTGGAGAGTGTCTAGTAACTGGATTGTGCCACGAGACTGACTAGTAACTAGGTGACTGGAAAGTGACTAGTAACTAGAATGTGACTAGAACTGACCTGTACCGTATTTTTCGGAGTATAAGTCGCACCTGCCGAAAATGCATAATAAAGAAGGAAAAAAACCTATATAAGTCCCACTGGAGCCCTGCCAAACTATGAAAAAAATTGCGACTTATAGTTAGAAAAATACGGTAACTAGAATATGATTAAAGACTGACTAGTAACTAGGTTACTAGTTACTTAAAATTGTTGACTAGAAGATGAATAGACATTGATTATTAGGTAGGTGACTGAAAAGTTACTAGTAACTGGAATTTGACTAGATCAGTAACTAGAAGATGACTAGTGAGTGACTAGTAACTACAAAGTGAGCAGACTCACAGTGAAGCTGTTGTTGACGTTCTTGGTGCTGGACTCGGCCACGCTGGCGTCTGTCAGGTCCACTTCGTCAAAGATGATGGACTAGATGGACACACAAGTGCAAGATTGTACTCGAGTGAGTGTGCGTGTGTGTGTGTGTGTGTGTTCACCTTAGTGTTTTGAGCGTAGTACAGCGTTCTCCCTCTCAGTTTAAAATATCTTCTCTTCCATCTCTGGAAAGAACTGGTCTGTTTCATCAAGTCTCCTTCCTTCAACACGGTCTGACATCACACAAACACACACAGCGGCGAGTCAAACTTGTGTGGCGTCCACTCGCCCCCCCCGCCATGTCCTGTAGAAGGGGGAATTGGCGAGCGCGTCGCTTTCAGTCCTTCCGTGTGGACCTCGTGCGCGCTAAGCTCCTCAGTGATCGGCCGCTCCGACACTCTTGAGCTTTGTGTCCACGGTCTTGTGACTGTTCTTACTTTCCCACCGGCACAAACAAGCAGGGATGTTGGATTCCACTGTGGGTCGATGGAGAGATGGTGGACCCTCAACAACCTGTGAGCCGCCCCCCACTTCGACACCTACAGTGCATCCCCAAAGTATTTCCACATTTTGTAATGTTACAGCCTTATTCCAATACTGAGTTAATTCATTTTTGTCCTCAAAATTCTACACACAATACCCCGAAAAGACAATGTGAAGGTTTTTTTTTTGTACATCATTTTTTTTAAAGGGTTTCTACAATCTAAAAAATTGTAATGCCCATGTCCTACAGCGTATTAAATATAGTCAAAAGTGTACAATTTACTCTATACACACAACTGTAAGCATTTGACAATGATGATATTGAATAATTGAAAGGTTTACATTAACTGTGTCATCTGAGAATGTATTTGTATTTATTTATTTTTCTGTAGTGCAATGAGGTGGCGACTTGTCTAGCTGGGATAGGCTCCAGCATCCCCTCCCCCGCGACCCTGAGAGGGATAGATTGTATTTTAGACCCTCTCCGTTGTTTAAAATGAGTACATTAGATAGCAAGTTAGGTTGTGTTAGAATAATTGTATCTAAGTTATCACAATACTTTGTGTTACTTTGAGTTGAGCTCGCAAGAAGACAAAAGCGGTCTATGAACCTACCAAGAAGAAGGCTTGTTAAACTCCTCTGTGTAGGCTGGGAAGCAACATGAAGGTGTTCTGTTTCTTTCACGTATTGTAATCAACAGAAAGATATTGCCTTGACCCGAGATCTACAAAGCGAAGAGGAAGCAGGACCCGACTCCCCTCCAGGCACCGCTTCTTTGAACTGTTTTACGACCTTTTCTTTGAACCGTTGTATTTAAAGGTGATGGCTGTTTACCACCCCCGTCCCTTTAGAAATAGCTGTTGCCATGTAATCCAGAAAAGTCCAAATAAAAGAGGCGGCGTACAATCTTTCGGCAGAGTGTAATGACACTGTACAAGGGTACAGATGTACACGTTTCTCCTCACTGAGCCAAATTGAATTCTGTCTCTGTTTGATTCTTTGCTTCTTGTCTTGTTTAATAGATGTCATCAGTGTTTGAACCTGACAGGTTGAAGAAACTTGGATTCATTTAATGTGGAAAGGTCAGAGAATGAAAGAGTTGTGTGTGAGAATTGCCTCGTTTGTCCATCCTGGGCCACCGTAGGTCACGAGTAGAGGTGCATCGCAATTTGGACATGGACGATTATAAAAATCAATAAGTAAATGTCAATAATCAATTTATTTACTGTACCGGCTCCTTTATTTTAAGGCTCTAATGTTCCAGTTTTGCACACATTTCCATTAATTAAATAAATGTGGGAATTAATTTAACTGTTTCTTATTAAAGATGCACTGTTTTAAACGCGTATTTTGTGACACAAAAAGAAATGTAAAACTGCATCAAAATACATTAATTAAAAATGCGTCCATAATAAATTTTTAATCGAATCGTAGCTCCTGCATTCTAATGGGATCCTGAGCTGTTCAAAGATTCCTACCTCCAGTCAGAAGAGTTACTAATGTTAGCCAAGTTAGCTCACGTGTGTTGAAGTAGAGAGTGAAATAAAGGAGTCATGTATGAAACAAGCTCAACTACCTGATTAACAAGACATTATGTCAAGAGTTAAAGGGGAACTGCACTTTTTTGGGGGGAATTTTGCCTATCGTTCACAATCATGAGAGACAAGAAGACAAGAGGTTTTTGTTTTTACGCTTTCTAACATATAAAAATCGTCTCGTTCTTAGAGCTACCTCTAAATAACTTTAAAAATGCATTCAAAAACCGTCCATTTACGTTCTATAACCTGCATGATAACCAAGCTGGAGCAACATTGAGAGCAAACACTGAGGAACTATTTTTGTAGCTACGGTATTCGCTGTAAAAGCTAACTACGGCAAGAGATAAACTAACTTCTACAACAACAAGAAACGCAATTGAGTTTGTAATGCACAACACTGATAGGACAGCAATCTGTAGTGAGTGAAAAACATGAACAATCATATTACAGTATCTGTAAAGTATTATTTCATGTTTTGTTTGTACACAGCTAGCCAGACAGTGTATGTACTGTAGTTGTACTAACACGCATGACGTGCTGCGTGTATCGTGAATTATATTAAAGTGTGACTCACTCGATGGACAGTTGTCTCTTTGGTCCAGCTGGCCGGGGACGTTTTTTCCGGTTTATTTGAGTAAACACTCCATTTATGTCAAAATAGCTTGTCTCAAAGTTCCACATTTATATTGTCAAAATGGCTTTCATCCCCCTCTCCTGGCTTCTGTCTGCTCCAACGTCTCACTCTTCCTTTGTGCTCGCTTCTATAAGCAGCAGTTCATCCTCAGTATATTCAGCTTCAAAAGTATAAGGTTGTGAATCTTCATTTGTTGATCTGCCGTTTCTTTTCTTTTCTCCTCTGCTCCCCCCTATCCCTTGTGGAAGGGGAGACACACAGATCCGGTGGCCATGGATGGGGTGCTGGCTGTCCGGGGTCGGGACCCGGGGTGGAGCGATTGCGTGCTAGCGCACTTTGCTGCTCGCGGAGAGGCTGAGCTTCACTTCTTTGTTCGGATTCAAGTTGAGTGCATTTAAAGGGAAACTGTACTTTTTTTTTTTTTATAGAATGTTGCCTATTATTCACAATCTTTAGGTGAGACAATAACACAAACATTCCGGACAATAAGCCCCTACTTTTTTCCTACGCGTCGAACCCTGGGGTTTATAAAACGGTGCGGCTAAGTTATGGATTTTTCCTCGCTAACGGCCATTTGACGCAAATAGTTTTCATGAAACACAAGCAGAGACAATGAAAATGTGTGATATTGTTTTTGCTATGGTGCCATCTTTTGGACGAGTTCGCTCACTGCAGGGGCAAAGCTGTAAACCGGGAGTACAAGTGCTGTTCCGTCTTTGAGTCGTCCATAGCAATTCTACTCATATGGATTCTTCATTCGTCACTCCAAGCAACATTTGTAAGTTTTACAATATACCTAAAGCTATTCATATTTACTAAACTGTCCCATGTGTGATGTCTGAAGGAGCGTTTTCATGCCCATTTGTTGCATTCTGTTTGTATTGTTTCAGTTTCACAAATCCATCCATCCATCCATCCATCTTCTTCCGCTTATCCGAGGTAGGGTCGCGGGGGCAGCAGCCTAAGCAAGGAAGCCCAGACTTCCCTCTCCCCAGCCACTTCGTCCAGCTCTTCCTGTGGGACCCCGAGGCGTTCCCAGGCCAGCCGGGAGACATAGTCTTCCCAACGTGTCCTGGGTCTTCCCCGCGGCCTCCTACCGGTCGGACGTGCCCTAAACACCTCCCTAGGGAGGCGTTCGGGTGGCATCCTGACCAGATGCCCGAACCACCTCAACTGGCTCCTCTCGATGTGGAGGAGCAGCGGCTTAACTTTGAGCTCCCCCCGGATGGCAGAGCTTCTCACCCTATCTCTAAGGGAGAGCCCCGCCACCCGGCGGAGGAAACTCATTTCGGCCGCATGTACCCGTGATCTTGTCCTTTCGGTCATAACCCAAAGCTCATGACCATAGGCGAGGATGGGAACGTAGATCGACCGGTAAATTGAGAGCTTTGCCTTCCGGCTCTGCTCCTTCTTCACCACAACGGATCGATACAGCGTCCGCATTACTGAAGACGCCGCACCGATCCGCCTGTCGATCTCACGATCCACTCTTCCCTCACTCGTGAACAAGACTCCAAGGTACTTGAACTCCTCCACTTGGGGCAAGATCTCCTCCCCAACCCAGAGATGGCACTCCACCCTTTTCCGGGTGAGAACCATGGACTCGGACTTGGAGGTGCTGATTCTCATCCCAGTCGCTTCACACTCAGCTGCGAACCGATCCAGTGAGAGCTGAAGATCCTGGCCAGATGAAGCCATCAGGACCAAATCATCTGCAAAAAGCAGAGACCTAATCCTGCAGCCACCAAACCAGATCCCCTCAACGCCCTGACTGCGCCTAGAAATTCTGTCCATAAAAGTTATGAACAGAATCGGTGACAGAGGGCAGCCTTGGCGGAGTCCAACTCTCACTGGAAACGTGTCCGACTTACTACCGGCAATGCGGACCAAGCTCTGGCACTGATCATACAGGGAGCGGACCGCTACAATCAGATAGTCCGATACCCCATACTCTCTGAGCACTCCCCACAGGACTTCCCGAGGGACACAGTCGAATGCCTTCTCCAAGTCCACAAAACACATGTAGACTGGTTGGGCAAACTCCCATGCACCCTCAAGGACCCTGCCGAGAGTATAGAGCTGGTCCACAGTTCCACGACCAGGACGAAAACCACACTGTTCCACACAAATCCCCAAGTAAATTCCCCCAAAAACGTCACCGTGGAGTTATTGAGTCTGTTTAGCTGATTGGAGAACCTAAGAAACTTCCCTCTTTTCCAGACTTCTGTTGTTTGATTTTGTCATTACTGCCACAAGTGGTGGAAAAGTGTATTACAACTGATTACCACTGCGGCCCATACAGACCACAGCTGCGAAACATATTTTTAGGTGGCCCTCTAGGAGGCGCTCGCGGCCCAACAATGATTAGGAAACACTGTTCTAGATCATAAATCATGCCTCTCACCTTGATAGTAAAATGGTGTGGACATAAACTGAGAAGTTGGGAAACTTTGACGGACAATTTAGACCCAGAGATGGCGAAAAACAGTTTTTTTTAACCCTTCGCTTCGACTAACCAGGAAGATATGAACATTCTTACAGTCTGCATCCCAGTGAGAGCAGACATTGTACAGTAAGTGATGTTTGATTATGTTTGTTGTCTCTCATTAAGTCTGCATGAGTTGTAGTCAGTGTTGCAGTTGAAGGAAAAAGAATACAATGTGATGCGTCTATGAAACTAATGTGCCACCGTACGTTTAAAATGTTACTACATTACAAATATACAGAGTGTTTACCTCTATGTAAAACATTGACGGAAGTGTTTTTGTGTTTTTTAAGAGCTTTATAGGCAGATTAGAGTGATTCCTAATGGCTCCATTGATAGCTGACTTTTGCTCGCATTTATTTCAGAATCAGAATCAGAATCAGCTTTATTGTCATTACGCAGGGTAACGAGATTGAGGCCATTCCATACAGTGTGATGTGTGCATGCTAGAAAAACAATGTGTAAATATATAGAAATATAAAAAATATAGAAGTGCAAGGAAAGGTGTGGCCCACAAATGTGACCCTGTACACTCTATACAGTCGGTGAAATGAATATATACATGAAAAAAGAAAAAAAAAAAACTAATTAGAATGCATAAAAAAAGAAAAACGTGTTCTCGTCTTACATAGGGATTGTGAATAATATACAACATTTTTTATTAAAGTGCAGTTCCCCTTTAATAACATAAAATGTACATTGTTACACTAACTGCTTTAGTAAGATGGAAAAAAAGCTCAGCAGATAAGAAATACGCTTGGCAGAAAGTCTACAGTCATTTTTTTATCTGGGACTTTCATGTTGTCAAAACATGTCAAGACTCCTCTTCTCATACCAATCACAATCTTCCGGCTTCATAGTAAGAGCACGAGGCGTCACATCAAGTCTAATGACCACAACAAGATGAATAATCGTCATACGTTACGATCATGCTTTGTAATGTAATCTGTGATATTTCTACCTAAATAAATGGGTTCTGGCAGATTGAAATAAAGTGTATATTCTTTTATAACCTGTTCATATTGATAGTGCGCAATTACAGAATGGTTGGCAGGCTGAATATTACATTTCATTAATAATAGAGAAGGTTAAAATGTCATGCAGAGATATGAAAACCATCAACATGTAATGTACAGAGTAACAGAAGCATTTATTCAGGTAGAAATATCACAGCTCACATTCCCAACTATCTTTGACAATCAAAAACCATGATCGTAACAATCCACATGTTGTGTTATTACTGCGTGAAACTGGTGTAGCTCCTCCTCTGAATGCAAGTGCTCTTAGAGCAGGAATGCAAATACTGTATTCCTACAAAAATCTGGCAAGAAACCAACCAGGTATTTTTTTTCTTCAATGACATTAAAAGCGTGTTTGTCCTTTTTGTGTTGAGCTGTTTAAAAAAGCATAATGTTTAAAAAAATATATACATTTAATTAAAGCAAACTACTCGTCCAGTCATGGTAATAAAAAAACATCTGTCTCGGGTACTTCTATATATATTAGGGGTGTAACGGTATGTGTATTTGTATTGAACCGTTTCGGTACGGGGGTTCCAGTTCGGTTCGGAGGTGTACCGAACGAGTTTCCACACGGACATATTAAGTAGCGTAACGCACGTTGTGTACGCAATGCACACCGAGGCACAACACATGGCATACTAGCAGCTAACAGGCTAGGATAGACTGACCATACGTCCTCTTTTCACCGGACATGTCCTCTTTTGCGAAGCTGTCAGGGCGGAGTTTCTTAAATGCCTCAAATATCCGGCGTTTTGAGTTAGGGTTGCGTGTATTTTCAATGTACGTTCAGGGTTAAGAAGGGGTTAAAAACAAAACAAATTGTGGGCGCAGCAGCATTGGTGAGGGAGGGGCAGAGACAGAGAGCGAGCGAGAGAGTTATGATAAACGTGCATGCGTCGCCAGGCTCTGCTTTTTATCCATAGATTTATCACATTTAATTTTTTATTATCTATAGCAGGGGTGTCAAAAGTGTGCCCCGGAGGCCATTTGCGGCCCACAGCTAATGTTTTAAAGGCCCACGGCACATTCTAAAAATACTATTAAAATAAACAAAAACATAACAAAAGTGAAATAAAAAAGCTTAAAGGTTAAATGTAACTTAGAAAAAGTTGCAATGTTGACTAATAAAACAAAGCTGTTTTTTTTTCTTTCAAACTGTCATTGCTCAAAACATAATATTGAATCAAAATCAATGTTATTATGAATTATTGACCTATCCAAGGTTCCCATTACTTCACATCAAATATTCCCCTAAGAAAAATATTTTTGGTGGAAGATTTTGCAAATTTGGTAAATAAATAACCCAAAAATGTATATTTTGCTGTTTTCTTACTGTACCGAAAATGAACCAAACCGTGACCTCTAAACCGAGGTACGTACCGAACCGACATTTTTGTGTACCGTTACACCCCTAGTTAATGATGAAAAATTATATCTACCTGCAATTATCACGATTATTTTTGAGTTAACTGTGAACAAACTGCAAATAAATATTTTAATATTTTGACAGCCTTGCACCAAATCTTTGAATTTCAATATTTTTTATTTAATAAATAAAGGGTTTACACAAGCTCGATATTCAACATGTATTATTCTAACTGAACTTTTTTGTAATGCTGTTCCTATATTTCTGCACAATAACTTTGAGATGGTAACACTAACGAGCAGTAAATAATATGGAGTGATATCTGGCCCAGAACATATTTAGCTTTGTTAATTATTAAAATATGACTTGCCACCTTGTGTCGTATATTTTTGTATGAGACTTCCAGTTCATTTTTCTCATCCCACCAAACATTTTAAATTAAATCCTAAAATTTCACCAATTTCCCTCCCTCTCTGCTATATATTTTATTGTAAAGTAAAGTATCACTGATAGTCACACACACACTAGGTGTGGTGAAATTACTCTCTGCATTTGACCCACCCCCTTGTTCCACTCCCTGGGAGGTGAGGGGAGCAGTGAGCAGCAGCGGTGGCCGCGCTTGGGAATCATTTTTGGTGATTCAACCAGCAATTCCAACCCTTGATGCTGAGTGCCAAGCAGGGAGGTAATGGGTCCCATTTTTATAGTCTTTGGTATGGCTTGGCCGGGGTTTCAACTCACAACCTACCAATCTCTTAAGTTGTTGAACTACTACAAACACACTCGAGCAAAGTTTGTTTCTATACAAAAAACATATTTCAGAGGCGATACTGTTAAAAAAACTCAAACCGATAGAAATAAAAGTAAAATTACAACTTGCTGTTCATTAGTGGCACCGTTATACAGCCAATGAATGTTCGCTAACAACGACGAGCTGCGCGTCACGTCTCCCGGCAAGCAGCTCACTTCCGGTGGGGAAGCAAAGCAGGAAACGACCAGGCTTTCATTTGGGCCTGGAACTCTGTCGGTCCTCCAAAGTTAGCCGGTTTACGACATTTCTCGGCCCTTTTTTTTTACGTTTGTGGGTGGCAACGACATTTTCGTCAATTCGAAGCCCCAAAAAGACAGAACTTAACACCGGTAACAATAAAAAACTTGAAACTTTATGAAACAGTTATGGCTGAGAAAAATCACATTTTGATGCCTACAACGTACATATGTGTTTATATGAATGGTTATGTACATTTAAACACGAGTTTATATTACCTCTTATGTACATTTAAACACGAGATTATATTACCGCTTATGTACATTTAAAAAACAGCTGAATTCTTCAAGCGACGCTAAAATGTTAAGCCGAACATCAGATTTTAGGTATATTTGCTCCCTACAACGTGCAATAACAATCAAACATTGTGATTTATTGCTGTTAAATAGTTTACAAACACTTCTACAAATCGGCGTCAATACAATTTACCATAAACGATCATTTTTAAAGAGGTGTTGCTTTTTTCAACGAGAGTTAGGCAAGAGGGGAGTCAATGGGGGTGTGAGTGTGTGTACGTGTGTCAGCTTATAAATGGCGATTAAATGTAAAAACTGGATGTATTACCAGTTAAATACTTATGCCGAATAAAACGCAAGGACACACACAATCAAACACGCTTCAAGCCGACATTTGACTAAGTGTTGACTTTATGTGAGACGGAAGTACACAACAATGAGACATTTTGACACGGGGGTCCGTGTCACCCTCCTCCGACTCACAATGAACATTTATGTAGCGGACATTCCGGCGGTTCTGACCTTACTGCGGATCTGACCGGACGTGGATACTTTCCGAATGAGTTTCTGTGGGGTTCCGGGCTCTTGCTCCGGTTCGCTGTCCGACGACTCGTCCAGGCATCGAGCGGATAAACTCTCCGGTCCCTCCGCCATCCTGCATCAGACCACCCGGGGGGGAACAGGGCAGGCAGTGCCCCCCAGCGGCCGAGAGCGGGAGGCACACCACAGGCGGTAGGATTGTGTGTACTGACATCTAGTGGTCATTTTTTATATTACAACAACAAAAAATAAACGTGTCATAAAACGGGTTGTCCCGGGGAACTTTGTACAAATGTGATTTAACAAGAAAACATAAAAAAACTTATTGTAACAAAATACCGTTTAAATGTTGGTGCATGTGAGTTTGCCCAACCAGTCTACATGTGTTTTGTGGACTTGGAGAAGGCCTGTGTAGAGTGCTCAGAGAGTATGGGGTATCGAACTGTCTGATTGTAGCGGTCCACTCCCTATATGATCTGTGTCAGAGCTTGGTCCGCATTGCCGGCGGTAAGTCGGACCCGTTTCCAGTTGGACTCCGCCAAGGCTGCCCTTTGTCACCGATTCTGTTCATAACTTTTATGGACAGAATTTCTAGGCGCAGTCAGGGCGTTGAGGGGATCCGGTTTGGTGGCTGCAGGATTAAGTCTATGCTTTTTGCAGATGATGTGGTCCTGATGGCTTCATCTTCAGCTCTTACTGGATCGGTTCGCAGCCGAGTGTGAAGCGACTGAAATGGGAATCAGTACCTCCAAGTCCGAGTCCATTGTTCTCGCCTGGAAAAGGGTGGAGTGCCATTTCCGAGTTGGGGAGGAGATCTTGCCCCAAGTGGAGGAGTTCAAGTACTTGGGAGTCTTGTTCACGAGTGAGGGAAGAGTGGATCGTGAGATAGACAGGCGGATCGGTGCGGCGTCTTCAGTAATACGGACACTGTATTGATTTGTTGTGGTGAAGAAGGAGCTGAGCCGGAAGGCAAAGCTCTCAATTTACCGGTCGATCTACGTTCCCATCCTCACCTATGGTCATGAGCTTTGGGTTATGACCGAAAGGACAAGATCACGGGTACAAGCGGCCAAAATTAGTTTCCTCCGCCGGGTAGCGGGGCTCTCCCTTAGAGATAGGGTGAGAAACTCTGTCTCCCGGGAGGAGATCAAAGTAAAGCCGCTGCTCCTCCACATCGAGAGAAGAGAGATGAGGTGGTTCGGGCATCTGGTCAGGATGCCACCCGAACGCCTCCCTACGGAGGTGTTTAGGGCACATCCAACCGGTAGGAGGCCACGGGGAAGACCCAGGACACCTTGGGAAGACTATGTCTCCCGGCTGGCCTGGGAAGGCCTCAGGATACCTCGGGAAGAGCTGGACAAAGTGGCTGGGGAGAGGGAAGTCTGGGTTTCCCTGCTTAGGCTGCTGCCCCCGCGACCCGACCTCGGATAAGTGGAAGAAGATGGATGGATACTGTAAATACAATTTGGCCTCTGGGCCGCATGTTGAGGACCACCGAGTGCAAGGAGCAGCTCTACATTGTCCTTTTTGTTGTAGAGAATCAGTGTACAAGTGATGGCAAATCTGAACTGGATTCGTGGTAGAAGATGCACAGCTAATTCTCAACCCTTTTTTGATTACAGTGGGTGTCCCGTCAGTGGGCGTGGCAGAAAAAAATCATTGAGGGCGAGGTCAGTCTAGACCAGGGATGTCAAACTCATTTTAGATCGGGGGCCTCACGGAGAAAAATCTACTCCCAAGTGGGCCACAGTGGTAAAATCCCGGCACGATAACTTAAAAATAAAGACAATTTCAGATTATTTTTAAACAAAGAAAACAAAACAAGCACATTCTGAAAATGTACAAATCATAATGTTGTTGGGGTTTTTTTTTTTACACTTACATGTTGCAGTTAATAGTACTCTCTTTGTCGTTATTTATATTTTCTGAATAAATAATGTGATAATGTTCATCAGTCATTGGTGTTAATTTTCAATCTATCAAGATACAAAAATACTATCAAAATCAAATTACAGCATGTTATTTATGTAGTTTGATCATTTTCCTCGACGGATCTACTAACATCATGTGGTTTATTTTGTACATATGTAGCATCATCTACAAAGATACAAAGAATTGCTATTGTGACATCCAGTGGACACATTTAGAACAGCAGTTTCTTTCCTTCAAAAATTTCAGGTTAATTTTTATACTTAGCAAACTCATCCCGCGGGCCAGATAAAACCTGTTCGCGGGCCTGATCCGGCCCTCGGGCCGTACGTTTGACACTCCTGGTTGTAACCAGGGGCATCCAAAGTGGGGACCGGGGGCCTTTTGCCCACGACACATTCTAAAGACAAAATAAACATCCCGGTTTAGAACACCACATAAAAAAATTTGAATACGCAATTTCGGGAGATGCTGAAATGCGCAAGCCAACCTTAGCATGCCAACATTAGCATTTAACAATTAGCATGTATCAATATATACGACTGCGAAGCATATGGATGCAAAATCAGCTAAAAAAAAAAGTTATCATGCTAATAGTTAGCATGTATCAGGTACCAAGTTATATGGCTACAAAGCGTATGGATGAAAAATTAGTTTAAAAAAAGTTAGAATGCCAACAGTTACCATGTGTCAAGTACCAAAGCGCAGGGATGAAAAATTAGTTTAAAAAAAAAAAGTTGGCATGCTAACAGTTAGCATGTATCAAGTACCAAGTTATATGGCTATGAACGTACAGACCTACTTGATCTTCATCAGTGGGATCCGGTCACGTCCCAGTTCCCACATGAAACCTGTCCTAGTTTCACATTGCACTTGAAAGACAAAGAAACCCAAAACCAGCTAGCACATTTTCACACCGCTCACTCACGCTTCTGTGTCATCTTCATCATGGTCGACTTCATCATCATCCAACAGGTGATCAGTCCACGGTGACCGCAAATATGCCGGCTGTTGCATCAGTTCCTCGTCTTTTTGTCACATTCTCAAGGCATTAAACCGTCCTTAACTGGACTGTTCAGGTCAAGCTTCATCCATCCATCCATCCATGCTTAGACCAGATAGGACAGCACCAGTCTGAGAGGATGGTGCAGGATCCTAGTATTCCTCCTCAATGGCAGGGGTCCTCACCGTCTTCCAGGCCCAGGACCCCCCAAACTGATGGAGATGGGGAGAGGACCCCCTACTTCAGGGGTGTCCAAAGTGTGGCCCGCAGCTCAAGTTCTGTTGGCCTACAGCCCACGTGTCAAACTCAACTTATAATAGACAATAATGTATGTTTTGTAAACAAACTATATATTTTACAATCTGAAAATACAGTTTCACCACTTTAGTCATAATTTTTGCACTTAAAAAACTTCTCTATGACTTTAGCTCCATGTCCATGGATTAGTGGAGCTCAAAGTGCGTGTCATTGTACTTTTCCTGGTCCAGGATCGGAAATGAGTCACTTGCCAGTTTTCGGGTATGCGACTTAGGTCAGGTGTAAAAAAAAAACGTACGTTTTCTGCAGAGCTCATCAGGGTCAGGGTGTGACACCGTGGTCTGGTTCTGTCCAAGGTTCTTGTCTTAGTGCAAACACACGTGTCCTGGTAATCTGACTCCCGCGCACATTGTTGCTAACAAGGTCACGCCACCCACCCGCACCCTGGTCAGGTCAGTGGGTGGAGTCCGGGTGTTTTAGGATATAACGCCTGAGTGGGTCCGGAGTTACGGCATCTCTCCAGAAGACGCGTCAAAGACTCGGTGAGTGACTCTGCTGATGTTGGTCGCCATCATAATCATAATTTTTTGAGGGAAATATTGCATATTTCGTGTTTTTTTTGCCATAACAGGGTTTTTTCATTGACAAAAAGATCATAAAACGTTTTTTAAAATACATTTTATACTGATAGATCTGAAGTTGGTCTATTGAAATTTTAACTCATGGTCTTGTTCATGCGTCACTGTCCTCTGGTGTGCCTCAGGGATCTGTTCATGGACCAGTACGGTTTTCCTTATATTTGCTGCCCCAAAGTTCAGTTATTGTCAAGCATAACTTTTACAGTTTTTTCCGAACCCTCCCAACTCCATTTTAATCGCATTGCATTGTGTTTATATCTAACATCCTCCCTAATGCAGATCTAGGTAAATAATCTGGGTGTTAATCTAGACAACAATTTAAATTTTGCCAAACAAACGGACTCCGTTGTAGTCTTTTCCGGCTGAGCCTTGTGGCTGAAGTCAAGAGCTTTGTTAGCAAGCCAGATCTTGAAATGGTTATCCCTGCTTTTATCAGTTTCTGACTTGACTACTGTATCGCCCTGTGGGTTGACATCAACCAGTTCTCTATCATTCGTCTCCAACTGGTACGTATTGCTGCAACGCAACTCTTGACTCTCGGCGACAGAACCACATCACTCCAGTTCTGCGCTCACTGCACTGGCTTCTGGTCTGTTGATTTTGAAAACTTTTAATGTTAGTTTTTAAGGCAGTTCATGGTACTGCTCCATCTTATTTGTGTGAGCTCTTAAACATCCATCACTCCAGTCGAACTCAAGGGGCTGCTAACCAACAGCAGCCTGAGTTTCCTCGGTCCAGATATAAACAGTGCGGCGATTAGTCTTTTCTCGGTAACTAGTCCCAGACTTTGGAACACTTTACTACGGACCATTACAGATTTACTTTTGTTTAAAACTAAACTTAAATCCAATTTATTCCGAGTTTTATTATGTGCTTTGGTCTTTCTTGCACTGATGTCCAGCTCTTCAGTTCAGCTGTAGCTGATGTTTATAAATAAAGTTTGATGATTCAAAGCAAAGGAACCTGGAAAATAGTGTCTGCTGGAATAAGCTCCACCCACCCAGAGGTTGTCTTTCTATGATTTTGACTTTTAAAATCTTTCTAGATCACAATGGCCGCTTATTGTCACTTCCTGTTGGCGTTGGTCTTCCGCCCTGTTGTCATGGCAATGCCCGAAGCCATCTCACCAGACAACTGGGAGCCGCCCTTCGAAACCCCTTCCTTACCAATGCCTGTGGACGGACGCTTTTATTCTGAAAACATGACGGGACCAGAGGGGGGCTCAGCCGAAGCGTACTGTCAGATGCTGCTGCAGTCAGAGGTGCCGCCCGACCAAATGCCCTGGTTTTGTCTGTGCACAGACTGCAAGAGTAACACCGGCGCTAAGGGAGACCATGGAGACCGGGGACTGCCAGGTGAGGTGCACGTCACAAAGAAGCAAAGAGTACAAAGCTCAAGTCAATCTGACGTCTTCCGCCTGACTCGGCAGGCATGCCAGGTAGTCCCGGAAGACGCGGGGTGACTGGCTTCCGAGGTCCTCCGGGTTTTGTTGGCAGACCAGGAATAAAAGGTAACTTATGCGCCGACACCACTTGCTGTTGATGTTCATGTTGCTTGAACATGAACATGTTTGAGGACGGCGTGGCGCCGTTGGGAGAGTGGCCGTGCCAGCAACCTGAGGGTTCCTGGTTCGATCCCCACCTTCTACCAACTTCATCACGTCCGTTGTGTCCTTGAGCAAGACACTTCACCTTTACTCCTGATGGGTCGTGGTTAGCGCCTTACATGGCAGCTCCCGCCATCAGTGTGTGAATGTGTGTGTGAATGTGTGTGTGAATGGGTGAATGTGGAAATAGTGTCAAAACGCTTTGAGTACCTTGAAGGTAGAAAAGCGCTGTACAAGTATAACCCATTTACCATTTGACTTGGTCACTGTTACGGAATTCCAGGACAGAAAGGAGACGGTGGCGACAAGGGAAGTCAGGGGCCTCAGGGATTTGTGGGACCCAAAGGAAACAGAGGGTTTAAAGGTAGGAGGATCAACTTTTAGATGGACCACATTTAAGTTTATCAAGCTGTCTGGTCCTGACTGGGTTTTGTGATTCTGCAGGTGAGAAAGGGGAGAGTGGTTTGGAGGGTCTCCCAGGTGAGCCAGGTCCTAAAGGAGATGATGGTGTCTGTCCCGAGGCCTGTGATGCCGTCCAGGAGCTTGAAGGACGGCCTGGTCTGCCAGGGCCCGCAGGACCTAGAGGTCTGCCTGGCCCGCCGGGGGAGCCAGGATCCAAAGGGCTGAAGGGTGGCATGGGTGATATTGGTCATTATGGTGCCCCTGGGTCTGACGGGGTCAAAGGAGAACCCGGCCTCCAAGGAGAGTGCAATTGTACAGATGGACTAGATGGTGCCCCAGGGCAGAAAGGATCCAAGGGGGATCAGGGGGACCAAGGTCAGATGGGGCCTCCAGTGGAGAAAGGTTTACAGGGCTATAAGGGGGACACGGGAGATATGGGTTACATGGGTCCTTACGGTCCATGTATGCCCAGCATCCAGTCTGCTTTTTCTGCCCAGCTTATGACCAGTTACCCCTTGCCTGACGCTCCGGTGGTTTTTGGCTTTGTCGTCTCCAATGTCCAGGGAAGTTATGACCCCACCTCCGGGTTCTACACCGCCCCCATCAATGGGACCTATGTCTTCAACTACCACCTGACAGTCCACGAGAAGGTCCTCAAAGTTGGCCTCTTCCATAATTTTGAGCCAATTGTCAAGACAACAGAGCCAAATGTGTTTGGGACCACTTCCCACTCAGTCGTCCTCCACCTGGCCCGGGGAGACAAGGTCTGGATCCAGGTCAAGGACAACCTGAGCAACGGCATGTATGCTGGAGGCGAGGCCGCCAGCACCTTTTCTGGCTTCCTGCTCCATCCTGACTCGTGCGACATGTCTTTCCTGAGAAGTCCTTTACCGGAGCCGACTGTACCGGAGACCGGGTTCAGTTGGGGCGACGCATTGAGATCCAACATGACTGATTCGAGCACACCAACAACCACTACCGGATCCAGTTAGCTTGAATCCAGAACTTCTTAAGGGTGGATTTGTTGTTGAAGACCAAAAGTAAGGTTAGGGAAAAACCTGGGAACTTCAACAGAGGAACATTTTTATTGATCCACTTTTGGAAAGCAAAACATTTTCTTGTAGCTTCATTTATCACGTTCACGTTGGAGAACTTGACGTTCCAAAGTTCCTAATGTTGACATGGTTGTCATGGTAACAATTAGAACCAGGAGCACCTGATTGGAACGTTTTATGGTGAAGATAAATCCAAGCTTTGCCTTTTTCTAATTTTTTTGATTTGAAAAAGTGGTGATCGGTTTTTCATTTGTGCTATTTGGGTGGAAAAACAACATGATAAAATAAAACCTCAGCTCAGCAATTTTTAGTCAATTAAATCAAGCAAGGAAATGTATAAGTCACTACCCTGTCACAATAAAAGCCTGATACATCTTACTAAATACAGACCAGTGGGAAGACAAACATTCCCATTTGTACTGTAGATATGTAAAAAGAGTTATTTCCTTCGCTAACGGCTAAGTGGCTGAGGCTATTCGGTTTAGCTTCTGTCATCCTTGTTAGCTTGACTCAGTTAAAAGTCAAACCGTAACAACCTTACTGAAGCGGAGCGTGTAGCAGCTAGCGTGTAGCAGCTAGCGTGTAGCAGCTACCGTGTAGCAGCTAGCGTGTAGCAGCTAGCGTGTAGCAGCTAACGAGTGTTTGGGAACAACGCAGCGGGAGTTCAGGTGTCGCTGGGAGACTCGTCGTCCTCCCCGATCACGCCCCTCAGGAAAGATCGTTTAAAGTCCTCGAAGGAAATGTCGTCCGACTCGCTGAGAAGAAGACGACGCACTCAATAAACATATTTCGGGAAATGTTAAGACGTTGTAGAAAAGTATCAAAATCGACTCACGTTGTTTTGGCTGAAAGGGAAAAAGAAGAAAAGAAAAACATTCACGTCTAATTAAAGCGTGTAAATATCCCAATAATTTGATATACTTCAATAAAACAACATCCTGCATCTATCTTAGCTTTGAAAGTATTAGCATGAAATATTTATTTAATTTACACTTTTTTGCTCCTTTTTCCATATTGTTGTTTTTATTTACAATACTACAAGTTTATTCTCCTTTGACTTCCTTCTTATAACATACATTTACTCCAACCTAATTTTACAAAAATGTAACCACAGTAACTTATTTGAATATTATCCTTTATTTATTATCCATTATTGTATACCGTATTTAAATTACTTTCCGAGCTCAAATTATGACTATTTTCACAAATTTACAACTTTTTTTCTAATAAGATTGCACCTTTTCCTCCTTAATCCTTTAATGCATGCATTTTTAGAAACACCCCCCCCCCCGTATTTGTTCTTTAAATATTGACAGAAAAGCATACTGCATGCAATATTTTCTATATTTTAATATTATTTGATCATACAAATATGTTCCAAGCATTTTTTTTTGTTTTTATTTTTGTCAAAAATAAACAAAGCACATTATCCATCAATCTGTTAGCAAAACATAATAATCAAAATCACTTGTTTATGCAAATGATGTACAGTACAGAGCTCATTTACATTTATATTATTAAATAATCAGTGTTAAAAGTGGCCCTCCAAGGGCAGCATCACTGTGATGTGGCCCTCACCTACATCAATGTTTTATTATTATTTAAGAGGGTTTTTCTTCTTCTTAATTTTCTAAAAACATCTTTTTCAAGGAGTTGTTGAATGTTGGTGAATAATGTATAGATTTTTCCAAAATGAATAAAAAAATTTTTTTTTAATGATATTAAGCACTTATTTTTAATGTGTCGCCAAAACATTGACAGAACTTTGATAATTGACGGTTACATCCTTAATTGTTGATTGATGTCCCAATATTTTTGTTATATTGAGTTATTTCCACTTGATCCCATATTCAAACACAGTGTTATCGTTCAAACTGTGTGCAATGTCACTGTGACCAGAAATATTAAATGTACTTGTTAAATAAAACCTTTGTCTTGTTGTTAATGAATACCGAGGCCTACTATGCTACTGTGTTTTAATGATTCCAGGAGAGTCGTGGCAACAACAGCCTAATGAGAACCGTGTGTGTGTGTTAAATTGTATTGTGCTGACATGACAACACGTAATCAGATTACAGCAAGCGTGGGTATGATGTCATCGGTTGTCATGGCGATGAAAGGTGACGTACCTGTTTCGGGTTTAGGATGCATCAGTCGGAAAGGAAGCTCCACGAAAACCTCACTGTGGAACACACACACAGTTTAACAGTAACACGTGTGTGTGTGCGTGCGTGTGTGTGTGTGTGTGTGTGTGTGTGTGTGTGCGTGTGTGTGTACCTGGATCCCAGAGGTCTGCATGCACACATGGAAAAAGAAGAAGGTAGCTGATGTAAGCGACGTGTGACATTAAATTGTGTCGTATATTGAAAATTAATCAGTCATCTTCATGCTTTATTGACCCTGCTCTTAATATACTTTTAGTGTCCTTGTTTCAATCATGTAGTCATGACTAGATAGGACAGCTGTAATCACTACTGGATAGGCCAACGATACCTGTGTAGTCATGTATAGAACAGCACTGTTCAAGACTAAATAGGACAGCTGTAGTCAGGACAGCACTGTTCAAGACTAGATAGGACAGCACTAGTCATGGCTCGAAAAAAGCGCTGTAATCACTACTGGATAGGACAGCGCTAGTCATGACTAGGTACAACAGCTGTAATCACTACTGGATAAGAGAGCGCTATTGATGACTAGATACAACAGCTGTAATCACTTCTGGATAGGACAGCGCTAGTCATGACTAGATGGGACAGCTGTAATCACTACTAGATGGGAGACCACTAGTCAAGAGCAGATGGGACAGCACTAGTCATGACCAGATAAGACCGCTGAAAAACAATATTAGATAGTACAACAATAATCATGACTATTGCTCTCTTGTGTAGTCATGACTAGACAGGACAGCACTTTAAGACTAGATAGGACAGCACTAGTCATGGCTAGAAAAAAATGCTGTATTCACTGCTGAATAGAACAGTGCTAGTCATGACTAGATACAACAGCTGTAATCACTACTGGATAGGACAGCGCTAGTCATAACTAGATAAAACAGCTGTAATCAATACTAGATGGGAGACCACTAGTCAAGAGCAGATGGGACAGCACTAGTCATGACCAGATAAGACCGCTGTAAACAATATTAGATAGTACAACACTAGTCATGACTATTGCTCTCTTGTGTAGTCATGACTAGACAGGACAGCACTGTTCAAGACTAAATAGGACAGCTGTAGTCAGGACAGCACTGTTCTCAAGAAAAAAAACCACTGTAATCACTACTGGATAGGACAGCGCTAGTCATTACTAGATACATCAACTGTAATCAATACTGGATAGGACAGCGCTAGTCATGAGTCATGACTAGATGGGACAGCTGTAATCACTACTAGATGGGAGACCACTAGTCAAGAGCAGATGGGACAGCACTAGTCATGACCAGATAAGACTGCTGTAAACAATATTAGATAGTACAACACTAGTCATGACTATTGCGCTCTTGTGTGGTCATGACTAGACAGGACAGCACTGTTCAAGGCAAGATAGGACATTTGCAGTCATAACTTGATAGGACAGAACTATTCAAGACTGGATCGAACAGCTATGGTAATGACTAGATAGGACAGCTATGGTCATAACTAGGTAGAACAGCTATAGTCATGACTAGATGGGACAACTGGAGTCTTGACTAGATAGCACAACACTAGTCATGACTATTGCTCTCTTGTGTAGTCATGACTAGATAGGACAGAACTATTCAAGACTAGATAGGAAAGCTATAGTCATGACTAGATAGGACAGTTATGGTCATAACTAGGTAGGACCGGGGACTATGTAGGTCAGCCATAGTTATGACTAGGTAGGACCACTAAAGTCATGTGTAGGTAGTATTCCTATAGTCATAACTAGATGGGACAGCTGTAATCACTACTAGATGGGAGACCACTAGTCAAGAGCAGATGGGACAGCACTAGTCATAACCAGATAAGACCGCTGTAAACAATATTAGATAGTACAACACTAGTCATGACTATTGCTCTCTTGTGTGGTCATGACTAGACAGGACAGCACTGTTCAAGGCAAGATAGGACATCTGCAGTCATGACTTGATAGGACAGAACTATTCAAGACTGGATTGAACAGCTATGGTAATGACTAGATAGGACAGCTATGGTCATAACTAGGTAGGACAGCTATAGTCATGACTAGATGGGACAACTGGAGTCTTGACTAGATAGCACAACACTAGTCATGACTATTGCTCTCTTGTGTAGTCATGACTCGATAGGACAGAACTATTCAAGACTAGATAGGAAAGCTATAGTCATGACTAGATAGGACAGTTATGGTCATAACTAGGTAGGACCGGGGACTATGTAGGTCAGCCATAGTTATGACTAGGTAGGACCACTAAAGTCATGTGTAGGTAGTATTCCTATAGTCATAACTAGATGGGACAGCTGTAATCACTACTAGATGGGAGACCACTAGTCAAGAGCAGATGGGACAGCACTAGTCATGACCAGATAAGACCGCTGTAAACAATATTAGATAGTACAACACTAGTCATGACTATTGCGCTCTTGTGTGGTCATGACTAGACAGGACAGCACTGTTCAAGGCAAGATAGGACATTTGCAGTCATAACTTGATAGGACAGAACTATTCAAGACTGGATCGAACAGCTATGGTAATGACTAGATAGGACAGCTATGGTCATAACTAGGTCGGATAGCTATAGTCATGACTCGATGGGACAACTGGAGTCTTAATTAAATAGCATAGCTGGAGTCTTGACTAGATAGCACAACACTAGTCATGACTATTGCTCTCTTGTGTAGTCATGACTAGATAGGACAGAACTATTCCAGACTAGATAGGAAAGCTATAGTCATGACTAGATAGGACAGTTATGGTCATAACTAGGTAGGACCGGGGACTATGTAGGACAGCCATAGTTATGACTAGGTATGACCACTAAAGTCATGTGTAGGTAGTATTCCTATAGTCATAACTAAATGGGACAGCTGTAATCACTACTAGATGGGAGACCACTAGTCAAGAGCAGATGGGACAGCACTAGTCATGACCAGATAAGACCGCTGTAAACAATATTAGATAGTACAACACTAGTCATGACTATTGCTCTTATGTGTAGTCATGACTAGATAGGACAGCACTATTCAAGACTAGATAGGAAAGCTATAGTCATGACTAGATAGGACAGTTATGGTCATCATAACTAGGTAGGACCGCGGACTATGTAGGACAGCCATAGTTATGACTAGGTAGGACCACTAAAGTCATGTGTAGGTAGTATTCCTATAGTCATGACTAGATGGGACAGCTGTAATCACTACTAGATGGGAGACCACTAGTCAAGAGCAGATGGGACAGCACTAGTCATGACCACATAAGACCGCTGTAAACAATATTAGATAGTACAACACTAGTCATGACTATTGCTCTCTTGTGTGGTCATGACTAGACAGGACAGCACTGTTCAAGGCAAGATAGGACATCTGCAGTCATGACTTGATAGGACAGAACTATTCAAGACTGGATCGAACAGCTATGGTAATGACTAGATAGGACAGCTATGGTCATAACTAGGTAGAATAGCTATAGTCATGACTAGATGGGACAACTGGAGTCTTGATTAAATAGCATAGCTGGAGTCTTGACTAGATAGCACAACACTAGTCATGACTATTGCTCTCTTGTGTAGTCATGACTAGATAGGACATAACTATTCAAGACTAGATAGGAAAGCTATAGTCATGACTAGATAGGACAGTTATGGTCATAACTAGGTAGGACCGGGGACTATGTAGGACAGCCATAGTTATGACTAGGTAGGACCACTAAAGTCATGTGTAGGTAGAACTTCTATAGTCTTGACTAGATAGGACAGTTATGGTCATAACTAGGTAAGACCGCAGACTATGTAGGACAGCCATAGTTATGACTAGGTAGGACCACTAAAGTCATGTGTAGGTAGTACTTCTATAGTCATGACTAGATGGGACAACTGAAGTCTTGACTAAATAGCATAGCTGGAGTCTTGACTAGATAGCACAACACTAGTCAAGGACAGCACTATTCAAGACTAGATAGGAAAGCTATAGTCATGACTAGATCTAGTCTTGACTAGATAGGACAGTTATGGTCATCATAACTAGGTAGGACCGCGGACTATGTAGGACAGCCATAATTATGACTAGGTAGGACCACTAAAGTCATGTGTAGGTAGTATTCCTATAGTCATGACTAGACGGGAGAGCTGTAGTCTTGACTAGATAGGACAGCTGTAGTCTTAAATATAAAGTAAGACAGCACTAGTCATGGATCTACAATGTTATACAATGTGTGGTATATTGAAAATAAATCATTAAAGATCATAAAAGATTACAAGTGTCCTTGTTTCAACTATCTATCCATCCACCATCCATCCTCCACCACTAAAAGCTAAAAGGGGCGTGTCCTATCTACTACTGTAAGAAATAAACTCACCCTGCAGCCATCATCTTCAACACCAACTTGTAAGACACCAACATGCCTTGAAGCTCCTTCACGACCTCCTGCCTCACTCTGTACACACACACACACACACACACACACACACACACACACACACACACATGATCCATCAATGTATCAATAATACAAATAATTGTATTGATAAAGCCCTTTAAGTTAACAGCAGACATAAAACAGGATAAAAACTAGGTGTCTTCGGGTGTTTTTGAAGGGGAGAAGTGGAGGTGAAGATTTGGACGTTTGATGCCTTTTAGCTGGAGGAGGTTGATGGACATCCACACCTCCAGGGGGAGCGCAGAGTTATTAAAGAGGGTCGGACCAAGTACGGACCCTTGTGGGACCCCACAGGTGATGGTGTGGGGCTGTGATTTAGCGTCCCAACGGAAAGAGAAGGTGAGAAACACCACTGAATTCAAGAAGTACCAAGATGGCGTTCCTGTGTCCTCTCAGTCGAACAGGCCTTATCAGTTCCAGCTCATGACAAGATAGGACAGCACCAGTCCAAACTAGAAAGGACAGCTGTATTCATGACTATGTAGGACAGCAGTAATCAAAATTGCATAGGACTCTTTGAAGGTATTTGACCTCTCAGTCCAGCAGGTTTTAACAGTTCCAGCTCATGACAAGATAGGACAGCACCAGTCGAAACTACAAAGGACAGCTGTATTCATGACAAGATAGGACAGCAGTCAAAACTAGATAGGACAGCTGTAGTCATGACTATGTAGGACAGCAGTAATCAAAATTGCATAGGACTCTTTGAAGGTATTTGACCTCTCAGTCCAGCAGGCTTTAACAGTTCCAGCTCATGACTCGATAGTATAGCTGTAATCATGACTCGATAACACAGCTGTAGTCGTGACTCGATACGACAGCAGTTAAAAACTAGATAGGACAGCTGTAGTCATGGCTAAATAGGAGAGCAGTAGTCAAAATTACATAGAACTCTTAGAAGACGTTAGGCCTCTCAGTTGAGTAGGCTTTATCAGTTCCAGCTTATGACTCAATAGGACAGCAGTAGTCAAGACTAGGTAGGACAGCAGTAATCAAAATTACATAGGACTCTTGGAAAACATTTGTCTCAGTCGAGCAGGCTTCATCAGTTTCAGGTCATGACTAAATTGGACTGCATTAGCCATGACTAGATAGGACAGCTGTAGTAAAGACTCGATAGGACAGATGGAGTCATGGCTAGATAGGACAGCCGTAATCAAAATTACATAGGACTCTTGGAAGACATTAGTCCTTTCAGTTGAGTAGGCTTTATCAGTTCCAGCTTATGACACAATAGGACAGCAGTAGTCAAGACTAGGTAGGACAGCAGTAATCAAAATTACATAGGACTCTTGGAAAACATTTGTCTCAGTCGAGCAGGCTTCATCAGTTCCAGGTCATGACTAAATTGGACTGCATTAGCCATGACAAGATAGGACAGCTGTAGTAAAGACTCGATAGGACAGATGTAGTCATGGCTAGATAGGACAGCCGTAATCAAAATTACATAGGACTCTTGGAAGACATTAGTCCTTTCAGTTGAGTAGGCTTTATCAGTTCCAGCTTATGACTCAATAGGACAGCAGTAGTCAAGACTAGGTAGGACAGCAGTAATCAAAATTACATAGGACTCTTGGAAAACATTTGTCTCAGTCGAGCAGGCTTCATCAGTTCCAGGTCATGACTAAATAGGACTGCATTAGCCATGACTAGATAGGACAGCTGTAGTAAAGACTCGATAGGACAGATGTAGTCATGGCTAGATAGGACAGCCGCAATCAAAATTACATAGGACTCTTGGAAGACATTTGTCGTCTCAGTTGAGCAGGCTTTATCGGTTCCAGCTCGTGACTAGATAAGACTGCATTAGCCATGACTCAATAGGACAGCTGTTGTCAAGACTCGATAGGACAGCTGTTGTCAAGACTCGCTAGGACAACAGTCAAAACTATAAAGAACAGTAGTAAGAACTAAATAGAATAGCAGACTAGATAGGACAACTGTAGTCATGGCCAGATAGGACAGCTATAATCAAGACTAGATAGGACAGCTTCAGCACAGATGACATCTAAAACATTTTCTAAAACAGTCCAGTTGGGATCAGTTCAAAGTCCTGAGAAGGAATGATGAATGAGAATATTCATGAGCATGATTATATTGATGTTTTAAAATATTGTTACTAACACAAATATTTGTATTTTTTGTTTGCCTAAAATCTTTGTCCTTTATTCTGATTATGATCATCTCCGACAATTTATAGCAAAATTGTTCAATGTTCTTGAAAAATGTCCAAGTAAAAGTATCGGTATCAGTATGGATGATACGGGTCCAGTATTTACATGGGATTGGATCGATACAGAAAATTGTAATATCGCCCATGTTCGTATGTAATACAGATCTCAACAGTTCTTGACCAACAAAAACCGAACTGGACTAAAGAAAATTAGTGTCTCACATGCTGGAGGACGCCAGGTTGGTGTCCTGGTGTTTGAGGCGTCCATCCAGCGCGAGTCCTCGGCGTTCCTTGTTGTGTTCCAGCAGAGGATACAAAGTGTACTTCTTCTCCAAACTGGACTCTGGTGCAACACAGTCGCTGTGACAAACACACAACAACTCTTAAAACACAGACACGGGCGTACAGGACTAGTCTAGGACACACTTGGACTCCTGTTTGTACCGGAGACCGGATGTGTTTGGTGTGCGGGGACGGTCATGTGACTCACCTGGTTTCCTCTCGGGCCACAGACTTGACGTACTTGTCGTTGGAGTAGAGGATGACGTTGGTCACCTGATCCACTGCAGGGCGCAACACAAGTTAACAATCCGGCCGCAGTGAGGGGACCGTGTGTGCGAGACCAGGACCGGGTGTGTCGCACCTGACAAGCTGATGTCTTTCATGCGTCGGTTTGAGGAGTTGGTGATCTTCACGTCGGCGTGGACTGGCTCACCGTGGTAGAATGTCTGCAGACAAACAGTTCAGGTCAGTGGACATCAGCTGCCAATGTTCAGGACCAGGGACATGTTGGAAACCAATGCATGTTCGGGACAAGACCAAAGACATGTTCAAGACTGGAGCATGTTAGAAAACAGAGACATGTTCAAGACAAGACCAGAGACATGTTGGAAACTTAAAACATGCTTTAGACATGACGAAATACATGTTGGAAACCAATGCATGTTCGGGACAAGACTAAAGGCATGTTCAAAAGTAGAGCATGTTAGAAAACAGAAACATGTTCAAGACGAGACCAGAGACATGATGGAAATCAAAGACATGATGGAAACCAACGCATATTCGGGACAAGACCAAAGACATGTTCAAGACTGGAACATGTTCAAGGCAAGACCAGAGACATGTTGGAAACCAAAGACATGTTGGAAACCAAAGACATGTTTAAGACAAGACCAAAGACCTGTTGGAAACCAATGCATGTTCGGGACAAGACCAAAGACATGTTCAAGACTGGAGCATGTTAGAAAACAGAGACATGTTCAAGACGAGGCCAGAGACATGTTGGAATCCAAAGACTTGTTGGAGACCAGAGAGATGTTGGAGACCAGAGACATGTTGGAGACCAGAGACATGTTGGAGACCAGAGACATGTTTAAGACAAGACCAAAGACATGTGGGAAACCAATGCATGTTCGGGACAAGACTAAAGGCATGTTCAAAAGTAGAGCATGTTAGAAAACAGAAACATGTTCAAGACGAGACCAGAGACATGATGGAAACCAAAGACAGGATGGAAACCAACGCATATTCGGGAGAAGACCAAAGACATGTTCAAGACTGGAGCATGTTGGAAAACTGAGACATGTTCAAGACAAGACCAGAGACATGTTGGAAACCAAAGACATGTTGGAAACCAAAGACATGTTTAAGACAAGACCAAAGACCTGTTGGAAACCAATGCATGTTCGGGACAAGACCAAAGACATGTTCAAGACTGGAGCATGTTAGAGAACAGAGACATGTTCAAGACGAGGCCAGAGACATGTTGGAAACCAGAGACATGTTGGCGACCAGAGACATGTTGGAGACCAGAGACATGTTTAAGACAAGACCAAAGACATGTGGGAAACCAATGCATGTTCGGGACAAGACCAAAGACATGTTCAAGACTGGAGCATGTTAGAAAATAGAGACATGTTCAAGACGAGGCCAGAGACATGTTGGAGACCAGAGACATGTTGGAGACCAGAGACATGTTTAAGACAAGACCAAAGACATGTGGGAAACCAATGCATGTTCGGGACAAGACCAAAGACATGTTCAAGACTGGAGCATGTTAGAAAACAGAGACATGTTCAAGACGGGACCAGAGACATGTTGGAGACCAGAGACATGATAGAAACCAAAGACATGTTCAAGACAAGACCAGAGACATGTTGGAAACTTAAAACATGTTTTAGACATGACGAAATACATGTTGGAAACCAATGCATGTTCGGGACAAGACTAAAGGCATGTTCAAAAGTAGAGCATGTTAGAAAACAGAGACATGTTCAAGACGAGACCAGAGACATGTTGGAGACCAGAGACATGATGGAAACCAAAGACATGATGGAAATCAACGCATATTCGGGAGAAGACCAAAGACATGTTCAAGACTGGAGCATGTTAGAAAACAGAAACATGTTCAAGACGAGACCAGAGACATGTTGGAAACCAAAGACATGTTTAAGACAAGACCAAAGACCTGTTGGAAACCAATGCATGTTCTGGACAAGACCAAAGACATGTTCAAGACTGGAACATGTTAGAAAACAGAGACACGTTCAAGACGAGGCCAGAGACATGTTGGAAACCAAAGACATGTTGGAAACCAAAGACATGTTTAAGACAAGACCAAAGACCTGTTGGAAACCAATGCATGTTCGGGACAAGACCAAAGACATGTTCAAGACTGGAGCATGTTGGAAAACTGAGACATGTTCAAGACAAGACCAGAGACATGTTGGAAACCAAAGACATGTTGGAAACCAAAGACATGTTTAAGACAAGACCAAAGACCTGTTGGAAACCAATGCATGTTCGGGACAAGACCAAAGACATGTTCAAGACTGGAACATGTTAGAAAACAGAGACATGTTCAAGACGAGGCCAGAGACATGTTGGAAACCAAAGACATGTTGGAAACCAAAGACATGTTTAATACAAGACCAAAGACCTGTTGGAAACCAATGCATGTTCGGGAGAAGACTGAAGACATGTTCAAGACTGGAGAATGTTAGAAAACAGAGACATGTTCAAGACGAGGCCAGAGACATGTTGGAAACCAAAGACATGTTGGAGACCAGAGACATGTTTAAGACAAGACCAAAGACATGTGGGAAACCAATGCATGTTCGGGACAAGACCAAAGACATGTTCAAGACTGGAACATGTTAGAAAACAGAGACATGTTCAAGACGAGACCAGAGACATGTTGGAGACCAGAGACATGATGGAAACCAAAGACATGTTTAGACAAGACCAAAGACATGTTGGAAATCAATGCATGTTCGGGAGAAGACTGAAGACATGTTCAAGACTGGAGAATTTTAGAAAACAGAGACATGTTCAAGACGAGACCAGAGAGATGATGGAAACCAAAGACATGTTTAAGACAAGACCAAAGACATGTTGGAAACCAATGCATGTTCGGGAGAAGACTGAAGACATGTTCAAGACTGGTGCATGTTAGAAAACAGAGACCTGTTCAGGACAAGACCATAGACACGTTCAAGACAAGACCATAAACCTGCTCAAAATAAGACCATAGAAATGTTCCAAGACCAGAGCCATGTTCAGGACAAGACCAAAGAGATGTTCCAAGATAGGAGCCATGTTGGAAAACAGAGCCATGTTCAGGGCGAGAACAGATACATGTTAAAAACCAGAGATGTTGGAAACCAGAGACAAGTTCAAGACCATAAACATGTTCAGGACTAAAGCGATGTTGAAGACCAGAGCGCACGTTGGAAACCAAAGACAAGTTCAGGAGTGTGTTCTTGGTCATGTTTAGGACGGTGGAACTTAGTTTCTGACCTCTTTGGGCAGACTCAGTTTGACTTGAAGAGGTTTCTCAGACATCAGGAAGTCGAAGGTGGTCTCGGCGACGGGTGCCACCTGACTGTCTGGCGGACTGTACTGGATCTTGCGGATGGTGAGACAAACTGAACTCCTGTAAGGAAGACAAGATTAGCAAGGTGACTAAAGGAGGACGACCTAAGTCATACTTGCCAACCTTGAGACCTCCGATTTCGGGAGGTGGGGGGAGGGGGAGGGGGTGGGCGTGGTCGGGGTGGGACGGGGGCGTGGTTGGGGGCGTGGCTAAAAGGGGAAGAGTATATTTACAGCTAGAATTCACCAAGTCAAGTATTTCATATATATATATATATATATATATATATATATATATATATATATATAAATAAAATAAATACTTGAATTTCAGTGTTCATTTATTTACACATATACACACACATAACACTCATCTACTCATTGTTGAGTTAAGGGTTGAATTGTCCATCCTTGTTCTATTATCTGTCACTATTTTTCTAACCATGCTGAACACCCTCTCTGATGATGCATTGATGTGTGGCACGCACAAAAGTGCTTTCATCAAATGCACTAGATGGCAGTATTGTCCTGTTTAAGAGTGTCACAACATTGCTGTTTACAGCAGACGAACTGCTTTACGGTATACAAAACGTGACTGCTGTTGTTGTGTGTTGTTGCCACGCTGGGAGGACGTTAATGAAACTGCCTAACAATAAACCCACATAAGAAACCAAGAACTCGCCCTCCATCATTCTATAGTTATAACGTGATTGGGCAGGTACGCTTTTTTATATTGTGAAAAACCTGAGTCCGCCTGAATTTCGGGAGATTTTCGGGAGAAAATTTGTCCCGGGAGGTTTTCGGGAGAGGCGCTGAATTTCGGGAGTCTCCCGGAAAATCCGGGAGGGTTGGCAAGTATGACCTAAGTTGTGTTTGGGGCCCTGCAGCCACCAGGGGGCCCCCCAAACACGGACATCCTTACTCGGCAACAGTTATTTACCTCTAAAGACGCCTCATTGAAAAAGGGTGTGATATGGAAAACAGACCAAATCCTACCGAGCGCCCTCAGAACTGTAGAAACTCACTCTTTGTTGACGTTCTCATCCCGCTTCTCCGCACAGAACGCTTTCACCTCGAACTCCACCGAACATTTCTGCACACAAACACAAAAACCTTGAAAAGGCGTCATGTATCTGGTTTTACTAGGAGCTACCAGGTCGATAACGTCGTGATCAGCGGATGTTTAAAACCAACAAACCTTTCCCACGTCTGAAGGTCCTGGCTGCAGACTGACAGAGTTTGGCAGGTTGTCAGGAAACTGCAACACAATTCCAGAAATTCATTGTTGACATTTTTGACTGTCTGTGGTGGACACATTAACTAAGACTTCTGTGTGTGTCCTGGAGGGGGCGCTCATCAGTCTCACCAGGGTGTCATGATGGAGCCAAGTCGCACAAATTCAACCAATCACCGCACATCTTGACCAATCTGCGTCAGTTTCCCCAACAGACTGTCTCAGATCAAACGTGCACAACAACTTTCTAATAAAAACTTTTTTGTTGGGGGCAAAGCAGGAACAACTATGTGCATGCTCGGGACCAAAGACATATTCAAGACCAGAGACATGTTCAGGACAAGACCAAAGACATGTTGGAAACCAGAGACATGTTGAGGACAAGACCAAACCTGTTCAAGATCAGATACATGTTGGAAAACAGACACGTTCAGAGCTAGAGACATGTTTAGGACAAGACCAAAGACATGTTAGAAATCAGAGACATGTTCAAGACAAGACCAAAGACATGTTCAAGACCAGAGACTTTTTAGGACAGGAGCAGCACAGTGAAACAGGGGTTAGTGCATGTGCCTCACAATACGAAGGTCCTGAGTAGTCCTGAGTTCAATCGGGATCTTTCTGTGTAGAGTTTGCATGTTCTCCCCGTGACTGCGTGGGTTCCCTCCTGGTACTCCGGCTTCCTCCCTCCTCCAAAGACATGCACCTGGGGATAGGTTGATTGGCAACACTAAATTGGCCCTAGTGTGTGAATGTTGTCTGTCTATCTGTGTTGGCCTTGTGATGAGGTGGCGACTTGTCCAGGGTGTACCCCGCCTTCTGCCCGAATGCAGCCGAGATAGGCTCCAGCACCCCCGCGACCCCGAACGGGACAAGCGGTAGAAAATAGATGGATGGATGGACCAGAGACATGTTGGAAACTAGAGACATGTTGACCAGAGATATGTTCAGGGCCAGAGACATGTTCAGGAAAAGACCAAAGACATGTTCTGGTCTAGAGATATGTTCTGGTCCAGAGACATGTTCAAGACAAGACCAAAGACATGTTCAAGACCAGAGACATGTTCAGGACAAGACCAAAGACATGTTCAAGACAAGACCAGAGACATGTTAAGGACCAGAGATGAGACATGTTTGAGACCAGAGACATGTTGGGCACCATAGACATGTTCGGGGCCAGAGACATGTTGGAAACCAGAGACATGTTTGGGACCAGAAACGAGACATATTGGAAACCAGATATATGTTAAGGACCAGAGACAAGACATGTTTGGGACAAGACTAGAGACATGTTCAGACCAAGACCAAAGACATGTTTGAAACCAGAGACATGTTTGGGACCAGAAACAAGACATATTGGAAACCAGATATATGCTAATGACCAGAGACATGTTAAGGACCACAGACGAGACATGTTTGAGACCAGAGACATGTTTGGGACAAGACCAAAGACATGTTCAAGACCAGAGATATGTTCAGGGCCAGAGACATGTTCAGGAAAAGACCAAAGACATGTTCTGGTCTAGAGATATGTTCTGGTCCAGAGACATGTTCAAGACAAGACCAAAGACATGTTCAAGACCAGAGACATGTTCAGGACAAGACCAAAAGACATGTTCAGGACAAGACCAAAGACATGTTCAAGACAAGACCAGAGACATGTTAAGGGCCAGAGATGAGACACGTTTGAGACCAGAGACATGTTGGGCACCATAGACATGTTCGGGGCCAGAGACATGTTGGAAACCAGAGACATGTTTGGGACCAGAAACGAGACGTATTGGAAACCAGATATATGTTAAGGACCAGAGACAAGACATGTTTGGGACAAGACTAGAGACATGTTCAGACCAAGACCAAAGACATGTTTGAAACCAGAGACATGTTCGGGACCAGAAACAAGACATATTGGAAACCAGATATATGTTAATGACCAGAGACATGTTAAGGACCACAGACGAGACATGTTTGAGACCAGAGACATGTTT
>NC_084564.2:10630000-10740000 GCF_033978685.3 Nerophis lumbriciformis | reverse complement strand
TTTGCTCTTTTGGATCCTCAAAAATTTTAGTGGGATTTTTTAAAAACGGTTATTGCTCAATACATAATGAATCAGAATCGTCGTTGTTAGGAACTACTGACCTATTCAGAGCTCCAATTAATGTATTTCTGAATATATTTGCCATAAAAATATTGCAATTATTTTTGCCATATAAAAAACTAAGTTTTGTTTGACAAAAAGAGCATAAAACAAACAAAAAATAAAAATTAAAAATTATCAACAAATAGAGCTTAAGTTGAACTAGAGATTTAAGCAATGAAAGTATGAAAAAAAAAAAGTATGATTTTTTTTTTTTTTAAATGTATGAGTGGGACCCTTTTGGATTCCCAATAATTTTAGTAGGATTTAAAAAAAAAAAAGTCATTGCTCAAAAAATAATAAATTAAAATAAACGTTATGAATTATTGATCTATTTAAGGCTCCATTTACGTCACATAAAATATTCCACTTCAAAAATGTTTTGGGATAAAATATTGCATAGTTTGTGTTTAGCCGTATAAAAAACTAAGTTTTCTTTGACAAATAGGGCATTAAACAAATATAAATATATAATAACTTATAATTGACAGGTAGATCTAAAGTTGATCTACCTGTCAATTATAAGTAAGAAAGTAAAAAAAAAAATTTTAGAGCTCCAATTAATGTATTTCTGAATATATTTGCCATAAAAATATTGCAATTATTTTTGCCATATAAAAAAATAAGTTTTATTTGACAAAAAGAGCATAAAACAAACAAAAAATAAAAATTAAAACTTATCAACGAATAGAGCTGAAGTTGAACTAGAGATTTAAGCAATGAAAGTATGAAAAAAAAAAAGTATGATTTATTTAAACAAAATGTATGAGTGGGACCCTTTTGAATTCCCAATAATTTTAGTAGGATTAAAAAAAAATAAAAAATGTCATTGCTCAAAAAATAATAATAAATTAAAATAAACGTTATGAATTATTGATCTATTTAAGGCTCCATTTACGTCACAAAAAATATTCCACTTCAAAAATGTTTTGGGATAAAATATTGCATAGTTTGTGTTTAGCCGTATAAAAAACTAAGTTTTCTTTGACAAATAGGGCATTAAACAAATATAAATATATAATAACTTATAATTGACAGGTAGATCTAAAGTTGATCTACCTGTCAATTATAAGTAAGAAAGTAAAAAAAAAAATTTTAGAGCTCCAATTAATGTATTTCTGAATATATTTGCCATAAAAATATTGCAATTATTTTTGCCATATAAAAAAATAAGTTTTATTTGACAAAAAGAGCATAAAACAAACAAAAAATAAAAATTAAAACTTATCAACGAATAGAGCTGAAGTTGAACTAGAGATTTAAGCAATGAAAGTATGAAAAAAAAAAAGTATGATTTATTTAAACAAAATGTATGAGTGGGACCCTTTTGAATTCCCAATAATTTTAGTAGGATTAAAAAAAAATAAAAAATGTCATTGCTCAAAAAATAATAATAAATTAAAATAAACGTTATGAATTATTGATCTATTTAAGGCTCCATTTACGTCACATAAAATATTCCACTTCAAAAATGTTTTGGGATAAAATATTGCATAGTTTGTGTTTTGCCGTATAAAAAACTAAGTTTTCTTTGACAAATAGGGCATTAAACAAATATAAATATATAATAACTTATAATTGACAGGTAGATCTAAAGTTGATCTACCTGTCAATTATAAGTAAGAAAGTAAAAAAAAAAAAAAAAATGTAAGAATGACTTAACACTTTTATGAGTGAGAACCTTTTGAATCCCCAATAATTTTAGTGGAATTGTATTTTTATTTTTTTAATTGCTAAAAACATAAATCAAAAATAATCAATGTTGTGAATTATTGACCTATGTAAGGCTACAATTACTTCACATCAAATATTACATTTTTAAATAAGTTTGCGGAAAATATTGCAAATCTGTTTGCCATATTAAAAAAAACTGACAAAAAGGGCATAAAACAAACAAAAACAATAATAAAAACGTATTGTCGACTAATAGATCTGAAGGTAATCTCGAGACTTAAGTCATATATTTCTTTACTTTCTACGCTTATTTTTAAAACTTTTATGAGCCCTAAAAATTAGATTTTTTAAAACTCTTTGCTCAAAAATAATGAATCAAAATCAATGTTATGAATTATTGAACTATTTAAGACTCCAATTACTTCACATCAACTAATCAACTTTGACATTTTTCAGGGGGAAATGTTGCATATTTTGTGTTTTGACATTAAACACTGTTTTAACAAAAAGGTCAAATATAAAAAAAATAAAGTAACTTTATATCGCCATATAAATCTACAGATTGAAGCGTTGAATAAAAAAAAGTTATCTTCAACATGTTTATGACTGAGACCTTCTGGGACCCCAGGACCAAACTTGATCTATACATTTGGATGATATCAAAATGTGCTGTATCGTCCATTAGAGATGAGATTCTTTCAACTCATGATTCAATTCCATTCAAACCGATTCTCACTATTTATTATTTGGTGTATAAATGATAAACGCTTTCCAAGCGTGGAAACGGCCTGAAAAACGTTATATATACATATTTTAATGGCTTCTTACTCACCGACTGGATCCACATGATCACAGTGATCCACAAAGTCTCTGTTGGACATGTAGATGCTCACCTGGGGAACAACATCATTCATATTTATGTTGATACAACGTGGCAAACACCACTGTTTTAGTCACTTGCAACTTTTAAAAATACTATTTAAAAAAAAACCCAAAGTGGAGCACAAAAGATTTTGTGTTGCCACGACAACAGAACTTACAGACTTGTCGCGAGATGTTTTCTTGAACACGACTCGTTTGGGACTCATGTTGACTCGCGCGTATCAACCTGCAGAAGGAAAACACACTTGGATAATAATAATTCAAATAAAATAGACTTCTTAAAATTGTGTTCAATTAACTTCTGAAGGGGGGAGTTAGGGGGGGGAGGGAAACGCTCGCAATTATTTTAGCACATTAAAGATGAATCAGGGCTTTGGTATGTACTTCAGTTTATAGTCAGTTTGGTTGATTACCGTATATTACCAAATAACCGGCCATGTCCTAATAAACGCCCGGGGTCTGACCCCATTTTGTGAATTAACCGCCTCTTCCTAATAACCGCCTATTTCCAAATAGCCGCCCATGGGCTGTTATTTGCATAATTTAGATTAAAATGCTACTGGGGTTGCGTTTGCTGCAGTATTATTGTTTTGATGGTTTTATAGAGTACTTGGTACCATCATTTTATTTTTCCTGTATGCTGCTTTATTTAAAACTTGGATAACTGTAGCCTTTATTTTATTTAAGTGACAGTATTATTGTTCTATTTTGATGGTGGGTTTTATACTTGAGTACTTGGTACCATCATTTTATTTTTCCCGGTAGGCTGCTTTGTTTAAAAAGTTTATTTATTTTTAGTATTGGTATTCTATTTGACAATTGTTGCTCTACTGCCATGTTGAGGCCTTGTTGATCTCTTGTCTTTTGATAGCCTACCTCATGTTGATCTCTTGTTTTTTTGTTTGTATGTTTACAATAGCTTTTACATTTAAAGTTTTTTTGTACGAAAAAAAAAAATACTGGACAGTAACCATTGTAACCAAATAATGGCTTAGTGCAGGCTGGTGCAAAAATAAATAAAAGCCTTGTGCAAATAACCGCCTGCTTCTTTTAAACGCCTGTCTCCAAAATCGATTTTGTGAAATAAACGCTACTAATTTTAAACGGGCTACTAATTTTTAAACACATACGGCACATTAAAAAAAAAACAGTGGAATAAAAGAGCAAAGAGGTGAAATGTAACAAGAAAAAGTTGCAATTTTAAATCTAATAACATAAAGAAGCCATGCAGGATGTTTATTCTCTTTAAATCTGTCATTACTCAAAAAATAATAATGCATCAAAATCAATGTTATGAATTATTGACCTATTCAAGGCTCCAATTACTTCACATCAAATATTCCACTTTGAAATATTTGGGGGAGAAAATATTCGATATTTTGTGTTTTAAGTCCTCGTTTTAACTTAAAATGATTGTTTTGTAATTAATGTTAATACACGTTTCACATTAAGAGAATAACAAGACTTTTAAGCATACTTGCCAACCTTGAGACCTCCGATTTCGGGAGGTGGGGGGGCGGGGTATATTTACAGCTAGAATTCACCAAGTCAAGTATTTCATATATATATATATATAAGAAATACTTGACTTTCAGTGAATTCTAGCTATATATATATTTATTTTATTATATATATATATATAAATAAAAGAAATACTTCAATTTCAGTGTTCATTTATTTACACATATACACACACGTAACACTCATCTACTCATTGTTGAGTTAAGGGTTGAATTGTCCATCCTTGTTCTATTCTCTGTCACTATTTTTCTTACCATGCTGAACACCCTTTCGCAGGTACCCAGAAAGGTTTCGAGTACCACCAAAAAAACTGAATCTCTGAAGACAGTATAAAAATCTGTGTTAAAGGTGTACAAATACTGTTTGTATAATAAGCATGTTATTTTTTTACAAATGAGGGTTAAGAGTTCAGTACTAAAAAAAAAAAGAAAAGAATGTGGCTTAAGTACAGTTTTTTAATTGAGCTGCTGCATTTTTTGGTTGGGTTGTTTATTTATTTTGGGGTTACTTTTTGGTTGGCCAACGATTTACTTGGTGTTGCGCACCTGACGTCACTCAGGTCCGCATGGAGCTGGAGGGGGCGTGGCTTCCAGCTCCGCCTGAATTTCGGGAGATTTTAGGGAGAAAATTTGTCCCGGGAGGTTTTCGGGAGAGGCGCTGACTTTCGGGAGTCTCCCGGAAAATCCGGGAGGGTTGGCAAGTATGCTTTTAAGAGTCTGATTGGAGATCGTTTGAGAGAATTGACGAATATAATAATGTGCGTTTGTCGCCATCTAGCGGTGAAGTTGGGGTACACAACCTACCCGTTTTTTGTTTTTGTTTTTCATGTCGCTACACAATTGTTCATGCAAATAACGTTATAGTCTTTGAGTTTGGATATTAAATAGTTCAGTTGTATTCACATTTTAAAATGTTTTATGCTCGTTATTCGCACGTTTCACTCGTGATTATGTGAGCAATACTCACCATTTAAAAATGTATTTATGAAAGAATGTCCAAGTTGGCTCGGCTCGCGCGGCCTCGTCACAGGTTTCTGTGTTTAGTCAGGAAACGTTCGGATACTTAAGAAAATATTTTAGAGGATACAATGAAACAGAAAAAAAGTATTTCTGATTGCTACACGTTATATGAAACAGCGCCCCCACCTGACTGCCAAGACGACGCACAAAAAGCGCGGGCCGGAAGTATCCCGTTTGGTTGCTAATGCTAATAGCTGCCGAGTGCTGGGGTAACGATACCGTTTCTTCAAAGTATCAAATGGCTATACATTATTAAATAACATAATTTCGGATTTCGATAGTCGTACATCTAGCAGCACGGATTTGTTTACCAATTAGACGACTATTTTAAGGCTCACTTCCTGTCCCCTACACTATGTGCACCGGGTGGAAACTCCTACACCTTCGTACAGTACCGGCACATTTGTTTACAAAAACATGTACCGTAACACTCCCTACAAAACATTAATGTACTCTTATTAATCAAAAGGTCAAATTAGTTAATGTTTTCCATGTTAATGTCACAGATCTGAACAGGAAATCGAAAAGACAGCAGTTTAAATATTATAGAATATAAATGTTGATTAGACAGAAGCTGACGCACCTGACAATGCTGCTGATGAAGACTTGAGCTGATCACTGTGAGCCAGCTGGACTTATAAACACACACGACGCCTGCTCAGCAAGATGGTTATTAACACGCACACACACATTGTGGAAGGATGCAGATATGTTTAAAAGTTATTTGTTTTTACATAGACATTTTTAGAGAAGCTAGTACTTTTCCTTTGTTCCTTCTACCAGTTTCTTTAGACAGTTCAGATGCCTGTTTTATGTCTCAACTAGGGATGTCCGATAATGGCTTTTTGCCGATATCCGATATTGTCCAACTCTTTAATTACCGATACCAATATCAACCGATATATGCAGTTGTGGAATTAACACATTATTATGCCTAATTTGGACAACCAGGTATGGTGAAGATAAGGTACTGTTTAAAAAAATTAATAAAATAAGATAAATAAATTAAAAACATTTTCTTGAATAAAAAAGAAAGTAAAACAATATAAAAACAGTTACATAGAAACTAGTAATTAATGAAAATGAGTAAAATTAAGTGTTAAAGGTTAGTACTATTAGTGGACCAGCAGCACGCACAATCATGTGTGCTTACGGACTGTATCCCTTGCAGACTGTATTGATATATGATGTAAGAACCAGAATATTAATAACAGAAAGAAACAACCCTTTTGTGTGAATGAGTGTAAATGGGGGAGGGAGGTTTTTTGGGTTGGTGCACTAATTGTGTGTCTTGTGTTTTTTATGTTGATTTAATAAAAAAAAAAAAAATAAAAAACCCGATAGATAGAAAAACCGATACCGATAATTTCCAATAATACATTTTAACGCATTTATCAGCTGATAATATCGGCATGCCATCTCTAGTCTCAACCTTGGAATGTGAAAACCTCCCCCATTGGTTTCTTATCAGTGTTGAGAGGGGGGAGATGGGGGCTTTCTGTGTGTGAAAAGAGTGTTTTTCCCTTGGAATGTCAGATCAACTAGAGCAGCCGATATGTATTGATTAAGTTGATCTCCTAAAGCTTTGGTATAAAGTAGAAAATATTCCAATTCTGTCTTGATGGTCCCTCTTACTCAGCATATGTCATCGAAAGAACTTAAGATTCCCTTGGAGGAATAACTGGTACTGACACACGCACGCACGCTTTTTCTTTGTGACGTCCAGCTGGGCGAGGAGGAAGTGCTGAAGCTCAGGTTAGCGAGGTTCCTTGACACGTTTATTCACTTTGTGTACAAAGTCAACATATTTAGATTTCAGACATTCACAGTCTTTTCCTACAGGATGTGGCGCCTGAACAGTGTTCTTCACAGCGACTGTGCGTCACCTTTATGTACACGCAGGTCGCTAAGCACGTGCCGACCCGACGCGAGCGCTGAGCTGATAAGTCTCAAAATCGCTCCGACTCAGCAGGCCGACCGCTGACGTCCGTTCACGCTCGGCCTTTCGGCGCTCCGAGCAAGACATGAAAAAATAAACATCTGGCGCGTGGCACTGGCGTGAAGGCGGGAGAAAAGCTGCAGTGTTTTGGTCCACTTTGAGCACGCCACGGCCTTCAGTCACATGTCGGACCACAAGATGGCCTTGCTGCCTTTCTCCACGCTGCTCACGTACACGCCTGATGGCGACCATGACACAGAGTTGATGGCTGAGCTGTGGTCAACGACAACAGTTTTAAAAACAAGTCATGTGACAGAAGTGGCGCCGGAAGGAAGGGTCTTACTTGTGGTTGCGGTCCAGGGTTCTGTCCACCTTCCCTGTGAGAACATTCCAGATGTAAAGTGCTCCGTCTGCAGACCCTCCGGCCACATAGTTCCCATCAGGACTTCAAAACAAAAACACAAAAACTGTGCTGATCCTTGTTTGATGTTCGGGTAGCTTCACACTCTGCAGACCATGCTCTCAAACAGAAAGATAAAGTCACGTCTTGATTGGACGGCAGATGTATGTGTTCAAAGTGCGGCCCGCAGTCAATTTTTTTATGGGCCCGCGGAAAATTCTAAGAATAATTTTTTTTTAAATATATAAAAAGTGGAATAAAAGAGCAAAGAGGTGAAATGCAACGAGAGAAAGTTGCAATTTTGACACTAATAACACAAAGCTGCCATGCAGGCTGTTTTTTCTTTCTTTCAAACTGTCATTGCTCAAAAAATAATAATGAATAAAAATTAATGTTATGAATTATTGACATTCAAGGCTCCAATTACTCCACATCAAATATTCCACTTCAAAAACATTTTTTTGGGGAAAATATTGTATATTTTGAGTTATTTGACAAAAAAACATGCAAAGATAATAAAAAAAACTATAAATCGACTGATAGATCTGAAGTTTATTTGGAAACTAAGCATTGAAGTAAAACAAGATATGACTTACAGTATGTGCTAATGCATGATTTTATGAGTGGGACCCTTTTGGATACCCGAGAATTACGTGGATTTTAAGTATTTTTATTTTTTTTAAATGTAATTTGTCGAAATACCGAATTAAATGCAATGTTATGAATTATTGACCTACTTGAAACTCCAATTACTTCACATCAAATATTCCTCTTTAAAAAAAAAAATGGGGGGGAAATTTTGCATTTTTGTCATAAGACCAGTTTTCTTTGACAAAAAATTCATAAAAATAAAATCAACAAATAGATAAATGATAAATGATCTGAAGTTGATATAGTGATTCAAGTTTTGAAAGTTATAAAAATAATATATACAGGTAAAAGCCAGTAAATTAGAAGATTTTGAAAAACTTGATTTATTTCAGTAATTGCATTCAAAAGGTGTAACTTATACATTATATTTATTCATTGCACACAGACTGATGCATTCAAATGTTTATTTCATTTAATTTTGATGATTTGAAGTGGCAACAAATGAAAATCCAAAATTCCGTGTCACAAAATTAGAATATTACTTAAGGCTAATACAAAAAAGGGATTTTTAGAAATGTTGGCCAACTGAAAAGTATGAAAATGAAAAATATGAGCATGTACAATACTCAATACTTGGTTGGAGCTCCTTTTGCCTCAATTACTGCGTTAATGCGGCGTGGCATGGAGTCGATGAGTTTCTGGCACTGCTCAGGTGTTATGAGAGCCCAGGTTGCTCTGATAGTGGCCTTCAACTCTTCTGCGTTTTTGGGTCTGGCATTCTGCATCTTCCTTTTCACAATACCCCACAGATTTTCTATGGGGCTAAGGTCAGGGGAGTTGGCGGGCCAATTTAGAACAGAAATACCATGGTCCGTAAACCAGGCACGGGTAGATTTTGCGCTGTGTGCAGGCGCCAAGTCCTGTTGGAACTTGAAATCTCCATCTCCATAGAGCAGGTCAGCAGCAGGAAGCATGAAGTGCTCTAAAACTTGCTGGTAGACGGCTGCGTTGACCCTGGATCTCAGGAAACAGAGTGGACCGACACCAGCAGATGACATGGCACCCCAAACCATCACTGATGGTGGAAACTTTACACTAGACTTCAGGCAACGTGGATCCTGTGCCTCTCCTGTCTTCCTCCAGACTCTGGGACCTCGATTTCCAAAGGAAATGCAAAATTTGCATGGTTGGGTGATGGTTTGGGGTGCCATGTCATCTCTATGGAGATGGAGATTTCAAGTTCCAACAGGACTTGGCGCCTGCACACAGCGCAAAATCTACCCGTGCCTGGTTTACGGACCATGGTATTTCTGTTCTAAATTGGCCCGCCAACTCCCCTGACCATAGCCCCATAGAAAATCTGTGGGGTATTGTGAAAAGGAAGATGCAGAATGCCAGACCCAAAAACGCAGAAGAGTTGAAGGCCACTATCAGAGCAACCTGGGCTCTCATAACACCTGAGCAGTGCCAGAAACTCATCGACTCCATGCCACGCCGCATTAACGCAGTAATTGAGGCAAAAGGAGCTCCAACCAAGTATTGAGTATTGTACATGCTCATATTTTTCATTTTCATACTTTTCAGTTGGCCAACATTTCTAAAAATCCCTTTTTTGTATTAGCCTTAAGTAATATTCTAATTTTGTGACACACGGAATTTTGGATTTTCATTTGTTGCCACTTCAAATCATCAAAATTAAATGAAATAAACATTTGAATGCATCAGTCTGTGTGCAATGAATAAATATAATGTACAAGTTACCGGTACACCTTTTGAATGCAATTACTGAAATAAATCAAGTTTTTCAAAATATTCTAATTTACTGGCTTTTACCTGTATATATATATATATATATATATATATATATATATATTTTATATTAGAGGTGTCAGATAATGGCTTTTTTGCCTATATCCGATATTGTCCAACTCGTAATTACCGATTCCGATATCAACCGATACCGATATATACAGTGGTGGAATTAACACATTATTATGCCTAATTTTGTTGTGATGCTGGATGCATTAAACAATGTAACAAGGTTTTCCAAAATAAATCAACTCAAGTTATGGAAAAAAAATGCCAAAATGGCACTGCCATATTTATTATTGAAGTCACAAAGTGCATTCTTTTTTTTAACATGCCTCAAAACAGCAACTTGGAATTTGGGACATGCTCTCCCTGAGATAATCCTGATACCCACTACAACTATGGGTATTACCATACTTTGACTTTCACAAAGTGCATTATTTTTTTTAAAGATGCCTCAAAACAACAGCCACAAAAACAATGAAGGCACACAGCTTCTGTCCAGAGTATACTAGAGTAATAAAGTAAACAATAACATAGTCCTCCTTTAGTGCAAGACTGCCTGGCATACTGTATAACAGGAAATTATAAACTGGGCTCAATCTGCCCTGCTCTAACGTATTTGTATGAGTAACACAAATGTGCTGGAAGCTAGTGGTGAGTGCTTGAAGTGGCCAAGCAGTCAGCCAGAGCTTCGGAAATGCTGCATTGAGACAGGGCACCTCCGTTCACTGCGAGCTACAAAGTGTGCGCCATGCTGGGCAGACTAGCCACACCAAACACCACCGTAGTTTTTGCCATACTGCGTGCGTCGTCCCGGACCACAACGTGAGCTTTCGCCCTGGGGTGGCTTTTGTTGTATTTTTGTTTTTTACTCTGCGGAGTCTTTATAAGTGACAAATGTGTGGTATTACTTTTTTTCGGTGTTTGCTTTTCATCCATCTTCCGCTTGTATTCATCGTGTATCTCCTTAGGATTCTTGAAGAGGTGGGAGATCAAATTGCTCGAATTAAAGGGAGACGTCTTGGTTCCTCCTCGCATAACCAACTTTTTGCAGTCATTGCAAATTGCCAGTTTTTTATCTGTCAGACACACTTTAAAATAATCCCAAACATGGTGTCGTTAGTCACCGAGCGAGCTCCCTTGTTCGCCACGGCTACAGCACCGGCAACAACACACTCTTGTTGTTGTTATGCTCCGCTTGCGGCGGTTTGATGAGGTCATTAAGCGTCGCCAGTAAACCTCTCATGCTGCAGTCGTTCACTCCTGTGTTGTGTGTGGGAGAGGGGAGAGTGGAGGGGCTGCTGACTGGGAGACGCAACTTCTCTGTACTGCTCCCTACGTCCGTGTTTTACCGGATATGTACCGCTCCGTACAGCAGCGTTTTAAAAAGTCATTCATTTTACTTTTTGAAACCGATACCGATTATTTCCGATATTACATTTTAAAGCATTTATCGGCCGATAATAACGGCAGGCCGTTATTATCGCACAGACCTAATATACATATAATATAATTAAAAAATAATAATAATTGAATCTCATTTTTAACACTAATGAGTGGGGGCCCTTTTGGATCCTTAATTATTTGAGTGGAATTTTTAAATTTTTTTTAAACAGTCATTGCTCCAAAAATTATGAATTAAAATCAATGTTATGAATGAACTCATTTAAAGCTCCAATTCCTTCACATGATATATTCCACTTTGAATTTATTGGGGGGGAAATATTGCCTATTTAGTGTTGTTGGCATAAAAACAGGGTTTTGGCAAAAAGAGCATTAAACATAAAAAAATATAATTACTTTTTATCAACAAATAGACCTGAAGTTTGATCGAGAGCAGTGTTTAACCTGCAGCCGTGTATAGACAGATTATGACCTACTCGGTTTCACAGTTTGCAGCAAAATGGCGCACTGTAGTCACGTAGGGGGCATTTGACCAATCATACTGGAGATCCTCTGGCCATACTCTCAGATTAGTCAAAAGGCCCTCACAGGGGCGCCATTTTGCTGCCAACTTTGAAACCAGGGTAGCCAAACTCTCTCTATATATAGCTCTGTTTAACCATAGGTCGCCAAAAATATATTCATCAGCGGTGGTCCGTATGGGCGGAGTCCGCGGATTATCCGCGGGTCGGGCGGTTGAAATGAAAAAAAATTAGATTTTAAATAGATTCAGGCGGGTGGCAGTTAAACCAATTCGGAAATATATATACATAGTTAAATGTTGTTACCCACATACGAAAAACGAGCAGGCACCTGCAGCATATGCCACAACAGAAGAAGAAAAAAAAAAAAGATGTCAACGCCGGCAGCAAACGTGGTACGCGACAAACTAAAAAAGGGAATACTAAAGACCAGGGGAAAAAAAGGCCAGAAAAGTTCAGCGTGGACTCATTTTTATGAGGTTGTAAATCAGGATGATAGTAATGCTGGCTACGTGATTTGCAAGAGCTGCGACGCTGTTTATGTCTACGACAGTCACAAAACCGGGACATCTAACATGGTGCATCACATTTGTGCAAAACCCCGAACCTCCACAAACACCCTGAGCATGAGCAGTTTCGTCCGCCGTGATCCCAGAAGAGTGCCACAGGATGTTAAAACAAGATAGAACGCAGCTGCTTGCAGCAGTTTGAGTGACGCACGCGCGCGCGAGCGCACTTGGAGGTGCGCTCAGCGCGGCTCCCAGATGATTGCGCACTGGTGTGCGTCTGGGCCGTGACAGCGTGGCACGCATTGAATGTCTCTGCTGCATTGGATCAGTCTCCTTTCTTTAACAGGCAAAAGCTTTATAACCTCACTAATGCCTTGCATCGTCTATATTAGATATATAACAATGGGTGGGTGTGGGCGGGTGCGGTTTTAATAAAATGTTAGTTCGGGTGGATGGCGGATGGATGACGACTTTTGTGATGCGGTTGCGGATGAAATAATTGCCTATCCGCGCATCTCTAGTATGGGCAGTACTCAGTTGTAATACACTTGTCCACCAATTGTGGCAGTAATGACAATATCAAACAAACAGAAGAAGTCTGGAGCTAAAGTCATAGAGAAGTTTCTTAAGGGCAAAACATAACTAAAGTGGTGAAGTTGTATTTTCACTTGCACTTTAATTTTATTAAACGCTTATTTAACATATTCATTAATAATTTAGTTTATGTTAGCACATTTATTTCTTGTCAGTTATGTGTGAGTCCCTTATGCAATATATTTGGTTAATATTAGTTTTTCCTAATCAGCTTAAGGTTAATAATAATCTTTGTGATGAACACAAGCTTTCATATCATTTGACAAGGTTGTAAACTGCAAGTATGTTAGATATAATGATTGATTATGATTCAAATCATCAAGACCAAGATGACTAATTCAGTGTTAATATTTGAGTGGGCCCCTCTGTAGTGGAAAAGTTGGGCATTGAGGTCAAAAAGGTTATAAGAACCCCTGTTTAGAGATTTAAGCCTGGGATAAAATAATTGATGACTAATTTTTACCCACCTGAAGGTTACTCGGGTCCAGTCCGCACCGCACTTGAAGCCCTGAGCGCTGAAGACAACAAGAGACACAGACTTGAGTTTCGCCGTGCGATGGAGTCCCAGGACGAGCGCACCCAAGACAAACCTGAATGTCTGTCTCACAGCATTGGTGCGCAGGTCCACAATCTTCACCAGGTCGTCCCTGGAGCACGTCAGCAGGTCCATACGGTCGTGGTTCAGGTCCAAAGAGGTCACTCTGCCCTGAAGCTCCAGCTCCTGCACGATGCTCTCTGCCCTGAAACCAAATCATTGTCACCTTCTCTTCTGCGACGATGTGTCAAAAGACGACAACAGGAAGAAGGGGATCAACATGGCTAAACATTATCAAACGCTGCCGGTAGGGGTTTAACGGTACGTGTATTTGTATTGAACCGTTTCGGTACGGGGGTTCCGGTTCGGTTCAGAGGTGTACCGAACGAGTTTCCACACGGACATATTAAGTAGCGTAACGCACGTTGTGTAAACAATGCACACCGAGGCACAACACACGGCATGCTAGCAGCAAACGGGCTACGATAGACTGACCATACGTCCTCTTTTCACCGGACATGTCCTCTTTTGCGGAGCTGTCAGGGCGGAGTTTCTTAAATGCCTCAAATGTCCGGCATTTTGAGTTAGGGTTGCGTGTATTTTCAATGTACGTTCAGGGTTAAGAAGGGGTTAAAAACAAAACAAATTGTGCGCGCAGCAGCATTGGTGAGGGAGGGGCAGAGACAGAGAGAGAGAGAGAGAGAGAGAGTTATGATAAACGTGCATGCGTCGCCAGGCTCTGCTTTTCATCCATAGATTTATCACATTTAATTTTGTATTATCTATAGCAGGGGTGTCAAAAGTGTGCCCCGGAGGCCATTTGAGGGCCACAGCTAATGTTTTAAAGGCCCACGGCACATTCTAAAAATACTATTAAAATAAACAAAAACATAACAAAAGTGAAATAAAAAAAGCTTAAAGGTTAAATGTCATTTAGAAAATGACTAATAAAACACAGCTGTTTTTTTTCTTTCTTTCAAACTGTCATTGCTCAAAACATAATATTGAATCAAAATCAATGTTGTTATGAATTATTGACCTAAGGTTCCCATTACTTCACATCAAATATTCCATCCATCCATCTTCTTCCGCTTATCCGAGGTCGGGTCGCGGGGGCAGCAGCCTAAGCAGGGAAGCCCAGACTTTCCTCTCCCCAGCCACTTCGTCCAGCTCTTCCCGGGGGATCCCGAGGCGTTCCCAGGCCAGCCGGGAGACATAGTCTTCCCAACGTGTCCTGGGTCTTCCCCGTGGCCTCCTACCGGTTGGACGTGCCCTAAACACCTCCCTAGGGAGGCGTTCGGGTGGCATCCTGACCAGATGCCCGAACCACCTCATCTGGCTCCTCTCGATGTGGAGGAGCAGCGGCTTTACTTTGAGCTCCCCCCGGATGACAGAGCTTCTCACCCTATCTCTAAGGGAGAGCCCCGCCACCCGGCGGAGGAAACTCATTTCGGCCGCTTGTACCCGTGATCTTGTCCTTTCGGTCATAACCCAAAGCTCATGACCATAGGTGAGGATGGGAACGTAGATCGACTGGTAAATTGAGAGCTTTGCCTTCCGGCTCAGCTCCTTCTTCACCACAACGGATCGATACAGCGTCCGCATTACTGAAGACGCCGCACCGATCCGCCTGTCGATCTCACGATCCACTCTTCCCCCACTCGTGAACAAGACTCCTAGGTACTTGAACTCCTCCACTTGGGGCAGGGTCTCCTCCCCAACCCGGAGATGGCACTCCACCCTTTTCCGGGCGAGAACCATGGACTCGGACTTGGAGGTGCTGATTCTCATCCCAGTCGCTTCACACTCGGCTGCGAACCGATCCAGCGAGAGCTGAAGATCCTGACCAGATGAAGCCATCAGGACCACATCATCCGCAAAAAGCAGACACCTAATCCTGCAGCCACCAAACCGGATGCCCTCAATGCCTTGACTGCGCCTAGAAATTCTGTCCATAAAAGTTATGAACAGAATCGGTGACAAAGGGCAGCCTTGGCGGACTCCAACCTTCACTGGAAACGTGTCCGATTTACTGCCGGCAATGCGGACCAAGTTCTGACACTGATCATACAGATACTGATCAAATATTCCACTAAGAAAAATATTTTTGGTGGAAGATTTTGCAAATTTGGTAAATAAATAACCCAAAAATTTATATTTTGTTGTTTTCTTACTGTACCGAAAATGAACCGAACCGTGACCTCTAAACCGAGGTACGTACCGAACCGAAATTTTTGTGTACCGTTACACCCCTAGCTGCCGGTAAACATCAAAATTGTCAGACGCAGTCAGACGCCTACCAAACGCCGTCAGACAGTTAAAATCCGTCAAACAATTATCAAACAATAACATTGCCAAACACAAAGAGAAATAATTTCACCATTTTCTATCAAAGATGTCACAACTAAATTCTAGATTTTCATTACCTGCCCATAAGATCAAATTGGGCAAAGGATTAAAAACAAAAATGCTGACCTGATGTCCCAGAAGCGGACCTTCTTGTCGAAATGTCCGCTCATGACGCACTGCTCGGTGCACACAATGTCGTTACAGCTGGACCCGGTGAAGACCGTCTTCATGCCTGCAGTTGAGATAGACCAGACTCAGCCTGGCGTGCAGCCTGGCACTAAAACGCTTCAAAGCGACCAATCACGTACAGACTTTGCTGCGGAGGTCCCAGAGTTTGAGTGTGCGGTCGTAGCTTCCAGAGACGATGCGAGCGTTGTCCAACAGGAAACGAGCGGCCAGAACCTTCCCACTGTGTCCAGTCAGGGTGTGCTGGGGAGATAAAGTGCTCACAAGTTACACCGCAGCTCAGAGGGAATGGGAGAAGACGAACGCTTCCTGGTTGGACAGCTATGTGGGCGGAGCTACTGTGGTCTCAGCAGAGGAGTGCGATCACCGCTTAGACTCTCCCGCCCCAGCCTGGCGCTCCTTCGTGCTCGCTTGTGTCGGATGTCAGTCAGCCGGCCTGTGAACGCTCCCCACAGGTCGCTTGTGACGTCACATCCTGCTTGTCAGCAGAACCTGGACCAGCACTGCACAACTTTAGCATGCTGGGGTAACAGCAGGGGCTGCTGGGAGCCAACATGGCGGCTGGGGGGGATTCGTCTAAGCTCAAACCTTTTACTGCTCATCATGGACCTGAGCTAAATGCCATACGCCAACGTCTCAAAGAAAAAAAACTGATACTTCAGCAAAATACTTTGATAAAGTGCCGGCTTTCGCAACTTTCTTCGGCCCCATGGTGAATTACTTTGCAATCATCAGGAAAAAAAGTACAGATTCTGTATTTGGACTGTGACTAATTTGTTGAGCACAATGTTTGACTGTACAATAAGCATACTTGCCAACCCTCCCGGATATTCCGGGAGACTCCCGAAATTCAGCGCCTCACCCGAAAACCTCCCGGGACAAATTTTCTCCCGAAAATCTCCCGCAATTCAGGCGGAGCTGGAGGCCACGCCCCCTCGAGCTCCATGCGGACCTGAGTGACGTGTTGACAGCCTGTTGTACATGCACATGTGACCCACCCATAATGTGTAACATTTTTGTGTTGATTTATTTATTTTATTTTGTGGTTTGAATTCGTTTTTGGAGCTGTCATTCCACATTTATCAGTATTCACATTGGTCAGTAGGGGGCAGTAGGGCGTTTCTTCCCAATTGAATGCTATCACCTGCAGACCGGAAGTGTCTTGTCATTCTGATGAGCGCGACCAGTTCGTGAACAATTGAAACGTCCTGTGTGCGATTTTTCCTCCTGTATAACAGGTTAGTTTTGGTGAATCAACTCACTGAATAATATCCATGTGATCTTTGTAAGTTTAAGTACACATTCTGATGGTGGAGCCTAACTCTAAAGTGTTTGTGAGTTGTAGTTTGTATTTGTGAATGAATCCAGTGCACAGCTGCAGTAATCAATACAAAATGGCGACGTGAGTGCGCAATGTTTATATAGGAACTTCTGATCCTAATTCAGACTCCCAAATTAGAGCTCCCGTTTTCTTATTGATTTTATAATGTATATTTGTATAATGTGTGTGTTCTGAAATAGTGACAGAGAATAGAACAAGGATGGACAATTCAACCCTTAACTCAACAATGAGTAGAGGAGTGTTATGTGTGTGTATATGTGTAAATAAATGATGACTGAAATTCAAGTATTTATTTTATTTATATATATATATATATATATATATATATATATATATATATATATATATATATATATATATATATATATAGCTAGAATTCACTGAAAGTCAAGTATTTCTTATATATATATCTTAACCACACCCCGCCCCACCCCCGACCACGCCCCCCGCCCCCCACCCCCCACCTCCTGAAATCGGAGGTCTCAAGGTTGGCAAGTATGACAATAAGAGATTAAGAAAACCAGGACAAAGTTTTTGCTCAAACTTTCATTAAAAAAAGAATCCCAAGAAAGCTACAACAGTACTTCCTAGGGCTGGGCGATAAAACGATGTCAATATATATCACAATGGACAAAAAAAAAAAAGAAAATGTATTTAATAAAACATTCTTCCAAAGAAAGCAGAAGTTGCGAAACAAGGTTGTTTGAATGAACAAAGGCACTCGTTCTCTGGTAACCGAGCAACGCAGGAAGTGATCACTGATCAGTAAGAGTGACACGCTAATAGCTAATCAGGTAACAGTATCAACTATCAACTTTGCTTGTCTACATAGCAAAAACTTAAATCTAAGTAGGATTAAATATGTCAAATAAGGGTGGTATTTGCTTATTTTCTGTCTGATAAGATAATTCTTCTCACTAAGCAGATTTTATGCTAGAGTGTTTTACTTGTTTTAAGGGTTTTGGTCCTTAATGATCTCAGTAAGATATTACAGCTTGTTGCTGAGATTTGATGACCTAAATTGAGTAAAACATGCTTGAAACTAGAATATCAACTGTTGTCATTAACACTCAAGTAGAAAACTACTTTTTTAAAGTAATAATTTCTTACTTATAGCATGAAAAAAAAATCATTATGTCAAGATAATGGCACTAGCATTTACTTAATTTAATAATATTTTTCAACATATTGAGCAAAAAGGTCTCTTTTTTTCTATCAAGAAAAGTGCACTTGTTATTAGTGAGAATATACTTATTTTAAAAAGGTATTTTTGGGCTCATTGAGGTTAGCTAATTTTACTTGTTTTGGAAAGCCGAATTTTCTTGTTCTATTGGCAGATCATTTTGCTTAGTTCAAATAAAATACCCCTAATTTTTGTATTTTTTCTCTTGTTTTTGAACACTGATTTTTTGCAGTGTAGGGGTCGATTATTTGCACGGAGTGAGAAAGTAAAGTAAAAATTAACTTGTGGATAAAACAAGAAATGTCACCTCGAAGGTATGGCAGTTTTTTTAATGCATTTATTTATAAAATTTTATAAAAAAGGGGCCGTAGTCAGACCAATGTGGTCTGTAAATGATGCAAGGCGCTCGTCCCCACCAAGACCGTCAATACCACACCACCTTAGCCGCGCTCACCCTTTAGAGCACAGCTGCCACTAAACCTGCAAAAATAGTTCAGGTTTCTCTCTGTTTACATTTTCACACTTTGCACGATTTTCTTACACTTCAGTGAGCATTTCTTACATATTCCATATTAATGCACTTTCATTTGAAGAAATTATTGTTAAGTGTTTAATGTGATTTCACTATTTTCTTTACAGTGATTGTTTTCCATGCTTGTGTTGACATGTCCTTTCTGCCTTGATAGCTGAGGCATTATAATTAGAGGAAGGTTACATTTCAAATAAAAATGTTTACATTTATTATATTTTTCTCCTGCTCCTCATTTTCAATAGGTCAAAAGAAATTATCAATATCACGACGAGGGCTGTAAAGGTATGGTAGATACCGTAGTATTGCAGTTTCAAAATAGTGTCATAAATGGCGTAACGTGTGACGGTAGCAAACGAAAACTCGGTGAGTGTACTTTTTTTCTGGCACTTTTGCTTAGGGGGGCCAGATAACATCTCCCAGAATCCTCTGTGCAGTGCAGGACAGCAATGTGGGGGCGTACCGTACCGTAAAAGGAGACAAAGAGGAAGCAGGAAAGAAAGTGTGTTCCACTTCGTAGTAGATAGGAGAAATCGTTTATTTTCAAAATCCTAAGAACTGTTTGAGTTACGCTGCTAACAGACAAAACCTGATGAAAACATTAACTCTGTGGCGGAGGTGATAAAGAGTGCCACGTTCGTGTTCCAAGCCAAAACAGACTGGGTCAAGACACACCACGCAGAGGGAAAGTACCTGCTGCACACCGAAGCCACTTGATAAGCTACCATCACCCGAAAAAAGATGAAGCCAGGGAAGCTAAACGTCAATTTGTGGAAGTATTTACAATGTGCGTTAACTAAATTCTGAGACACTGCCTTTTCTAAAACAGATATAAAAAAATGTCCACTGTAGAAGACAAGTTGAGACAGTACAGGTAAATCCTTTAGAATTAAAAATACATGTTTGTAGTAATAAATATGATTAGAACATTTTAGCATTATATTAGTGTTCAATTACAGTAAGTATGTTTATCCTAAACATTCCTGCCACTTCATTTAACACAATATTTTATAAAAGTTTATTTTTTTTTTTTTTTTTACATACCACAATAATATTGTACCGTAGCCCTAAAAAGGAACTGCACTTTTTGGGAATTTTGCCTATCGTTCACAATCATTATGAGAGACAAGAGCACACGTCTTTTTTTTACGATTTAAAAAACGATTCAAAAACGCTTGAAAAATGCAGCTAATGGTAGTCATCGTTGTAGCCTTCAAAACCCTCATCAACGTTTTATATACACACTGCAAGTATATGTATAATGTAGTAACAGACACATTCATAACAATATACACACTGCAAGTATATATATATAATGTAGTAACAGACACCTTCATAAAATATGTAATATGTACAATATACACACTGCAAGTATATATATATATATAATGTAGTAACAGACACCTTCATAACAATATGTACAATATGCACACCACAAGTGTGTGTGTGTATATATATATAATGTAGTAACAGACACCTTCATAACAATATGTACAACACACACACACACACACACACACACACACACACACACACACACACACACACACACACACACACACGCACACGCACACGCACACGCACACGCACACGCACACGCACACACACGCACACGAGATGTCCCGATCCAGGTTTTTGCACTTCCGATCCCGACCGATACTGGGCTATCAGAGCATGTATTAAAGTTATTTAGGCTACTTAGTTGTCAGAATCATGTTGAAAAGGGTTTTAGTACTCTTGATAACAACTAGCCAGCTGAATTAGGGGAGTTTGAATAATACACAATGGTTGCTAACAAGAAACTGACCTGTTTATTCAAGGATAAACACAAAATAGACAAAATTATACATGACAAACAGAAATGGTAACGAGGGCTGGGCGATATGGCCTTTTTTAATATTGCGATATTTTAAAGCCATATCGCGATACACGATATATATCTCGATATTTTGCCTTAGCCTTAAATGAAAACTTGATGCATATAATCACAGCAGTATGATGATTCTATGTGTCTACATTAAAACATTCTTCTTCATACTTCATTAATATATGCTCCTTTTAAACTTTCACGCAGAGAAGGAAATCACAACTAAAAAAATCACTATTTTTTTTCATACGGTGTTGATGTGGAAATGTTTGTCCCGGCATTTTGATGGTGTGGGCGTGTGGCACCGAATGGAGATAAGCGTCTCGACAGACAATACAATATTTGAACAATGATGACGAAAACGGTTTTCTCTGTCGTTTCCGTGTGTCGAAAATTGTTATGCGCTTATTTTTTTATTTGATTTTGTGCGTGGCATAGATTTGTCGTGCGCAGAGGACGCTTGAGCAGTGCGCAATTGCACAGGCGCGCACCTTAGAGGGAAGGTTGCTCGCACGGCTCCGCTAGCATCACAGCTAACATTAGCCATGTTGCTACCTTTCTGCTCGGGGAGGGCGTATACGTATGTGACGTATGACGTGACACTATGTGACGTGTGTAAGAAGGTGCGCTTGCTGTCTGTGAGAAGGAGACACAGGAAAGAGTGAGAAGAGCCTGTCGTGTAATGCCAGCAGCTAAAAGCAACTGCATGAGAATCCACAGACCTGTGGATGTGTTGAAGGTGTGCTGGAAAATGCGGAAAGGAAATTAGGGAGCAGCAGAAAAGTGGAATGTATTATTTAAGTCGGTGCGTTGGAAAACACGGAACGGAGGTTTTTTTTTAAACTGGATCTGGATCGGCATTTTCCCATGCCTTGCCGATACGCATTTTTTGGCAAATATCGGCGGCCGATCCGATCCAAATATCGGATCGGGACATCCCTAATAAATAAATAAATAAATAAATAAATAAATATATATATATATATATATATATATATATATATATATATATATATATATATATATAATGTAGTAACAGACACCTTCATAACAATATGTAATATGTACAATATACAAACTGCAAGTATATATATATAAAATGTAGTAACAGACAACTTCATAATAATATGTACAATATACACACTGCAAGTATATACAGTATATAATGTAGTAACAGACACCTTCATAACAATAAGTAATATGTTCAATATCTACCGTATTTTGATTATTTCAGGGACTGATTTTTTCTGCGTATTGATTTCTGTTTCCATAGCAACGCACGTCTGACTTCTGGCAACATGTGTGTTCCTATTTCCGGAATCAAACACGAGTGTGTTTTCTAATCGTGCCAGACTTGATAACAGACAACAAAGAAGACTATTTTTGGACAAGAGGATGTACAACCTTATACTTTTGAAGCTAAATATACTGCTGTTTATAGAAGCGAGCACAAAGGAAGAGTAAGATGTTGGAGCAGATGGAAGCCAGGAGAGGGGGATGAAAGCCATTTTGACGCTATAAATAGAACTCGGAGACAAGCTATTTCAACATAAATGCCGTGCTTACCCAAAATCAACAGGTAACGTCCACAGCGAGCTGGACTCGACGAACAACTGTCCATCGAGTGAATCACTTTTAATATTAATCATGATACACGCAGCACGTCATGTGTATTAGTACAACTACAGTACATACACTGTCTGGCTAGCTGTGTACAAACAAAACATGAAATAATAATACTTTACACTGTAATATGATTGTTCGTGTTTTTCACTCACTACAGATTGCTGTCCTATAGCAGTGTTGTGCATTACAAACTCAAACGTGTTGATGTAGAAGCTAGCTTGTCTCTTGCTGTAGTTAGCTTTTACGGCAAATACCGTAGCACACCGATGTGTTAGTACGCTAGAAAGTTTCTCAGTGTTCTCGCTTACAATAATGTTGCTATAGTTTGATTATTATACAGGTTACGGAACGTAAATGAAGTATTGTTGACGGATTTTGAATGATAAATGGGTTATACCGTATTTTCCGCACTATTAGCCGCACCTAAAAACCACAAATTTACTCAAAAGCTGACAGTGCGGCTTATAACCCGGTGCGCTTTATATATGGATTAATATTAAGATTCATTTTCATAAAGTTTCGGTCTCGCAACTACGGTAAACAGCCGCCATCTTTTTTCCCCGTAGAAGAGGAAGTGCTTCTTCTTCTACGCAAGCAACCGCCAAGGTAAGCACCCGCCCCCATAGAACAGGAAGCGCTTCTTCTTCTACTGTAAGCAACCACCCGCCCGCGTAGAAGAAGAAGAAGAAGGGCGCGGATATTACGTTTCATTTCCTTTGTGTGTTTACATCTGTAAAGACCACAAAATGGCTCCTACTAAGCGACAGGTTTCCGGTTCATGAAAAGACGCAATCTCTCCATCCGCACACGGACTACTATTTCACAGCAACTGCCTAAAGACTTTCAAGAAAAGCTGGCTACTTTCCGTGCATATTGTAAAAACAAGATAGCTGAAAAAAAGATCCGGCCAGAGAACATTATCAACATGGACGAGGTTCCACTGACTTTTGATATTCCTGTGAACCGCACTGTGGATACAACGGGAGCACGTACGGTGAATATTCGCACCACAGGGAATGAGAAGTCATCCTTCACTGTGGTTCTAGCTTGCCATGCTAATGGCCAGAAACTTTCACCCATGGTGATATTCAAAAGGAAGACCTTGCCAAAAGAGACCTTTCCAGCCGGCGTCATCATAAAAGCTAACTCGAAGGGATGGATGGATGAAGAAAAGATGAGCGAGTGGTTAAGGTAAGTTTACGCGAAGAGGCCGGGTGGCTTTTTTCACGCAGCTCCGTCCATGTTGATATACGACTCCATGCGCGCCCACATCACGCTGGTTTTTAATATATTATTAAAGTTTGACTGACCTATCTGACTGTTTTTTTGACATTCCTTTAGCGCAGTTAGATGCGGCTTACAACACGGGGCGGCTTATAGGTGGGCAAAGTTTTGAAATATGCCGTTCATTGAAGGCGCGGCTTATAACCCAGGGCGCCTTATGGTGCGGAAAATACGGTACTTGTATGGCGCTTTTCTACCTTCAAGGCACTCAAAGCGCTTTGACACTATTTCCACATTCACCCATTCACACACACACATTCACACACTGATGGCGGGAGCTGCCATGCAAGGCCCTAACCACCACCCATCAGGAGCAAGGGTTAAGTGTCTTGCTCAAGGACACAACGAACGGACGTGACGAGGTTGGTAGTAGGTGGGGATCGAACCAGAAACCCTCAGGTTGCTGGCACGGCCACTTTACCAACCGCGCCACGCCGTCCCCGAATGCATTTTTAAAGTGATTTAGACTTAGAATTGATTACTCGCATTAGCCGCATTACTAGCCACCAAGAATGAGCCAATTTTTACATGGTAGAATGCAAAAAAACAAAAGCATTTTGTCTTCTTGTCTCTCATAATGATTGTGAACAGGCAACATTCCAAAAAAAGTGCAGTTCCCCTTTAATACCGTTGTAGGAGCCTAAATGCTGTTTAAGTTCATTTACATTTTATGGAAGGTGCTTTACATTTATTCAGCCAAAATGGGACTATTTACTTTATTTGCATGCTTAGAATAATTGTAAGTAGGGATGTCCGATGATGGCTTTTTGCCGATATCTGATATTCCGCAACTCTTAATTACCGATACAGATATCAACCGATACCGCTATATATACAGTCGTGGAATTAACACATTATTATGCCTAATTTGGACAACCAGGTATGGTGAAGATAAGGTCCTTTTTTAAAAAATTAATAAAATAAAATAAGATAAATAAATTAAAAACATTTTCTTGAATAAAAAAGAAAGTAAAACAATAGAAAAACAGTTACATAGAAACTAGTAATTAATGAAAATAAGTAAAATTTACTGTTAAAGGTTAGTACTATTAGTGGACCAGCAGCATGCACAATCATGTGTGCTTACGGACTGTATCCCTTGCAGACTGTATTGATATATATTGATATATAATGTAGGAACCACAATATTAATAACAGAAAGAAACATACCTTTTGTGTGAATGAGGGAGGGAGGTTTTTTGGGTTGGTGTACTAATTGTAAGTGTATCTTGTGTTTTTTTATGTTGATTTAATTTTAATTTTTTTTAAACTATACCGATAATAAAAAAAACGATACCGATAATTTCCGATATTACATTTTAAAGCATTTATCGGCCGATAATATGGGGTTTGAACTCACTACCCCTGTATTAGGAGCCAACAGTGTTGGCCATTGAGCTATACTGGGTCCCATTACAGTTAGGTTTTCGCTTACATACAAATGTCATCAGTGAACTATGATCGAGGCAAAACATAACATTGACAAACATAACAAAACATAACATTGACAAACAAACCATGAGCAAGTACTTATTATAGAAAGTAAAATTGTACCATAAATCTATGATATTATCGGACATCTTTAATCGTAAGGTACACTTTATTTGTAATTATTACATTTGTCTAAATAATTTGATGACTTAACTGTTTAATTGCATATATGCATACCTGCCAACTTTTGAAATCAGAAAAACCTAGTAGCCAGGGTCCAGGGGCCGCAGGCCCCGGTAGGTCCAGGACAAAGTCCTGGTGGGGGGTTCAGCTTCGCCCCCCGACGCAAAATGATTGATTGCATTCAGACAGGTTAAAATGTTGCTAAAACCATCACTTTTCTATCAGTCACAGTGACTTTTCAAAACAAAAATATTACAGCAAAAATCATATGGGTTGATTGACATGTTTATTCTGTAAGCTAACTTCAATAGTTTGAAATTATTTTGACAGTTAATGCCAGTTATCCTGTCAACCTTTCACAAGACTTCAATTTGTTAATTGAAAGTATAAACAGTATAAACACTTTTTACAGTAAACAAATGGTAAAACAGTACTAAACAATTCCATTAATCCATTAATTCCATCATTATTAACTTTCTGTCCAAGCTACTGCCTTGTTCAATTGTAAAAAATATTCTGTGCCTAAAATTCACATTTCTATCACAATTATCATACTGTAAACATGGTAAGCTAACTTCATTAAAATTAATAGTCCTGTCAATAGCATGGAATTACAATTCAAATGTAGTTTTTTTGTAAGCCTTTCAAAAGAATTCAAAATATGAAAAATTAATGAAAATTAATTTAAGCCATCAGACACTTGAAAAGTGGCACATCACATCTCTAATGTAATCATTTTAGCTTTTCAACAGAAATAGCACTGCAAAAATATTAAGGACATACTTCTGTATTTTGGTAGTTATGCTGTCAACATTTAACAAGATTTCTTCAACTTGGACTTGAAAGCATAAATAGTATAAATACTTTTAACAGTATAACAGTACTAAACAATTCCAATAGATAACATTGGTGTCATTACCTTTTTGTGGCTAAAATCCAAATTTAGCAACGGCATTAGACTTGTTTTTTTTGTCCCAACGTGGTCTTTTACATCGCTAATTCCGTGTCCGATCGAAAAATCTTGTCTGCACAAGGTGCAATTCGCGTAGTTTTCACCCTTTTTGGAACGGATAATTATTCCCGGATAGGCTTTTGAATATTCTTCACGGAATGACTGCAGTTTTCTTTTCGGTTTAAGACTCGTTTGCGATTTTTCTCCGGCTGATTCCATGATCGTTCGCTCGTTTGGAAACAATGGGCAACAGGTGCCTCGTGCTTGGCAGCGGTGCTATAAATAGCCTCGCGCATGGCATTCGGAATGGCTCGATAGGAAGTTACGGGAAGCAGTGTCGATTGTGATTGTTGTTACGCGATTTCGTGAATAAAACTTAAAAAAAAAATTTTTTTTTTAATTAATGAAAAACCGTATTTTTTATCACTGCAACCGTAACCCGGAATAGGTTGATGAAAACCGTACTAATTACGGGAAAACCGGAGTAGTTGGCAGGTATGTATATGGCGGAAGGATCTGTGTGATAAGATGGTTTTGGACACAATGTATTGTGGGTAATGGCAGTCAGGAATGGGGAAATCGAGCCACACAGTTTTTTGACCTTACTCTTACTTTTTCTAACTCTTACTGGAACAAACTCTCTTTATTTTGCCATTCATTTCTTCCCACATCGTTATTGTTTTACGTTTTTGAATGATTAAGTTCACAAGTAAACTATACAAAATGAAGAGGAGCGTCTGGAGTTTTGTTTGTTGTTGCCGCAGCAAGCGGAGCAGAGGTGCGTCAAGTTAAGGCTACATTAGGAATCTACAACCGTGATAATATCGTACCGTGAGATTTTGATACAGTTACATCTCCAATATTGACCGATACATAAAACTTCTATCGCGATACCATCTTCAGCCATATTGCCCAGCCCTAATACTTTCTTTAAACATGGCTTCAGCTTGTCTTTTAAAAATGTTACTCACTGACCCTCAATCTGTAGTCCTCCAAAGTCCAGATGCGGCTGGCAAAGTCGTTTGAGGCGGCCAACAGGTACGAGCCCTGCACACACAAACGAAAGTGAAAATGAAAGTAAAAAAACCAGGGTCGGTGTGTACAGACTTACTGCGCTGTCAAATTCAATGCTGGTGATTCCAGCGTTGCTGCCGGTCAAAGCTCCTTTGGGCTCACAGCGACCTACAAATACATGACATGATGAACACAAGGAACTCAAAGTGATTTCAGGGTTGAATGACTTTGATTCCGCTGGTCTGCAATGTTCAAATATGTCAACTGAACTAAGGTCTCAGGTTGAAAACTTTAGATCAGCCCCCCCTCTCCCCGCGCCCGACACTCCACCGTGATGGTCTTTGTTGGACATGACCATTAGGAGCCAAGATGGTCTGCACTCAGACTCCAAATATGGTGTCACTTCCTGTGTGTGTGTCAGCAGCTCAGAGACCAGCACGGTATTACTTGTAACGTGCTGGCAGCACAGAGCAAAGGCTGCTGGGAGCACGGGCAGGGGAGAGGATTATGGGTAATCAGACCTTTTACTTCTCATCATTGACCTTTTCACTCACACCCCGATAGAAAAAGACGTCCTGATAGCGAACTCACCCGAGACCACTTCCCACAGCTTCACCCTGCGATCCATCCCTCCTGTTGCTAGGAGACGTGAGCCGGGGCTGAACTTGACGGCGTTCACCTCACCGTCGTGAGCTTCCTGAATGCGCGCACATAAAGACATTTCAAGAAGAACTCTGGGTGTTGGGCGATGAAAGTGAAACCAAGCAAAACAGGTGACACTTGGACTTGAATGGGCGGAACTTACAAACACGTGCAGTGCGGTGGACGGGACTCGGACCTCCGCGCAGGCCCCCAATGGCGCTTCTGGGTTTTCTGGAGAAGTACCCAAGGAGTTTGCACCTCGACGTCTGCCAACGACAACAATCAATCAATCAATGTTTATTTATATAGCCCTAAATCACAAGTGTCTCAAAGGGCTGCACAAGCCACAACGACATCCTCGGTACAGAGCCCACATAAGGGCAAGGAAAAACTCACCCCAGTGGGACGTCGATGTGAATGACTATGAGAAACCTTTCAGTGTTGTAAATATTGACTATTTTGTGTAATGTCCTACTGAATGTTAAATTCAGTTTAAGAATTGCCCATTTAGTTAAGATGAAGTGTGGATGAAGGACATTTTATTATATTTATTTAACTTTTGTTTTTTAGCTTCCCACCTTGAGAGATCGCCACCTTATTGTGGTTAAGAGCTACCAGGCTCGTATGATATCACATCACAAAGTCATAGTCGAATCTGAATTGGAAAAGTTTTCCCCATAGTCGACGGTCAGCCAAATCTATGGTGGGTTCTTTCAATACGGCCAAAAACTGCCCAAAAAAACCCAGGAAAAAAACATACGCAAAGCAAACATTTTTTAATTTTAAATGTAACCTTCGTCTGGTTGTAATCCCCTCAGATATTACAGCAAAAAGGAAAGGAAATATCAACCAAGAAAAACACAATAATGTAAACATTCTAAAAACACATTAAACACTTTTTAATACCTTCTTAAAATGAAGGTGCAAAAATAAGACATAAGTAGGAAATACATAATAAAGTGTAACAAAACAGTGCCAAGTGTGAAAATGTAGACCTAGAGAACGCAGAGAAGAACCATTTTCTGCAGCTTTAGTGCTAGGGGGTTACAGCTGTGCCCTGAAGGGTAAAAAAATGCGCTAGCTTGATGCTAATATACATTGGCTTTGCTAATGACATGCTACTGATTAGCATTAGTGATTTTACATGGCAATTTCAACACCTCCAAATTTGTTAATAAAAACTACAACTAAGATACACGTCGCAATCAAACAGCTGTGTGCAATAAGTACAAAAATTACAGTATTAATACTTTTTAGGGTGCAACAAAAAAAAAGCACAGAACTATACACTACTGCCGTCTAGCGTCTTGGACTTGCAACTTAATGTCATAATTTCAAATGACAGGATAATGATAAAACAAGATTTAACAACTGGATAGCAATTATAATTAGCTCATTTTTAAATGTTGCCCAAAAAATGTGATTTTATAATTAAAAACAATTTAATATTTATTAACACACACCGACGTAACAAAAATTGGTACCGTTGACTACCATTATCCATTCCGAGGTACCAGGAATTGGTACTGTATCAATTTAAATGTGAACGGTATCCATCCCAAGTCTGCACTCAAGAATATTTCACTAATATTTCAATAAGACATCTATCCCCCCAACACACCCCCTGTACGCTGGGGGCTTAGCAGGTAGTCATCACCTCCCTCCCAGACGATTCCACTACGAGGTTGATAATCCAATTAGATTGTCACTGTTTGAAGTCCTAGGTATTGGCCATGGACTTCAGCAAGAGGACAGAGACCCCCAACAGAGCAGTACCACAAACATCTACTTGTGTTCTGGATGCGCACCCGAAGATGTTGGAGATGGAGTCCAGCAGACCACCAGGGGGAGGTTGGGAGATTTTCTTACTGCAACAATCCCATATTATGGTCAATTATGACACACCAGCACTAATAGCAACAAATGCAAAGAATAAACTATGCACGTTGGAATGGCACTTCAGTTTCTTCAATGTCTCACCTGGGGGTTCTGCCAAGCGCTCGGTTGTGTGCCGGCTCGCCACCTCCCTTCCCAGAATCTTCTGCAAGAACTTCAATGTCATCATCCCTGAGGAGAACAACTAGTCACAATGTGTGTGGCGTCAGGCCAGAACAAGTCCCAAAGTCAAAAAAGTTCACCAACAGGTCGATCGGTAGCGGTTCTTTGGCGGCATCAGCCAGCTCCTTCTGCAGTTTGGCTTGTCTGCGTCTGAGAGGAGGAAAGAAGAGCGAGAGTGTGTCACTTGTGCTGGTTTCTCTACCCGGCGGGGACGTCTCCTATACCTGCTGTCCTTTTCGTTTTCGGAGTTAAGCCGGTTTGCCTCTTGAGCCTTCTCAGCCATCCAGCGGGAGACCAGCTCTTGGTTGTCTTCTGTGGTTTTCCTCAGCTTCTCCTCCAGGGCGCTGAAGGTGATCTGCAGTGCGTCATACTCGTCCTTCAGAGTCTGATTGGCTCGTTCCAGATCCTGCATGCGAGACACTTGGCATGTCAACTTCCTTCTCACCAGAAGGAGGGGAGATCAAGCGAGAGGTGCATAGAGATTGTCCAGGTGCGGTTTTCCTACCTGCAAGCAGTTCCTAAGATCTCGACAGTCTCCCTCCAGGTTGGCGATCTGCTGCTGGTACTCCTGCATCCTGAAATGTGACACGAGAAAGGCTGTCAGCCGCACATATCAGCAATCAGAACCTGAGAGGAAGCGCTACTGACTTGGCCTCGTTGTTCTGGATCTCTTTGTCTTTCTGTTGGATCTGGTTGTTGAGCTCAATCACCGTCTGGGCCAGCTGCGGGACAAGACAACACGCGTTAGAAAAAAACACCCTGTGTGTGTGTGTGTGAGAGATGGGTGAAGTGACAGGTAGTTTTATTTCATTTTGCTCGGTTTGCTACCTTCTTGCTGATCCTTGTGGCGCGGTTGTGGCCGACTCGACAGCAACTCATTTTATTCAATTAAGCGAACGCCTCTTCACTTTTTTACAGCTTGTATCTTCTATGAAATAGGTAGGTAGGTCTTTATTGTCATTGCGTAAGTACAACAAAACTTTGTTTTCAGCACAAACCCGTTCAAGATTAGACAAACAGTGTACAGCAGTGGTCCCCAACCACCGGGGCCGCGGACCGGACCGATTGGTACCGGGCCGCATAAGAAAAAAAAAAAAAATATATATATATATATATATATATATATATATATATTTTTTTTTTTTTTTTTTTTTTGTATTAAATCAACATAAAAACACAATATATACACTATATATCAATACAGTCTGCAGGGATACAGTCCATAAGCACACATGATTGTATTTGGGACGGTATAGCTCGGTTGGTAGAGCGGCCGTGCCAGCAACTTGAGGGTTGCAGGTTCGATCACCACTTCCGCCATCCTAGTCACTGCCGTTGTGTCCTTGGGCAAGACACTTTACCCATCTGCTCCCAGTGCCACCCACACTGGTTTAAATGTAACTTAGATATTGGGTTTCACAATGTAAAGCGCTTTGAGTCACTTGAGAAAAAGCGCTACATAAATGTAATTCACTTCACACTTCACTTCACTATTTCTTTATAAAAAAAAAAATTAGAATTTTTTTTTTTTTAAATCACCCCCCCCCCCCCGGTCCGCGGGACAAATTTTCAAGCGTTGACCGGTCCGCAGCTACAAAAAGGTTGGGGACCACTGGTATACAGGGTTACAGAACAGGAACGCTGATGATAGCGCCCCGTAAAAGGTGGGAAAAAGGTAAAACGCTGGGGAAGAAGATGAGTAAAAAAATTACAATCTAGACTGGGCTCCTAAGGGGGCCCAGTCTGGAGTGTGAAAAAACCCCTCCATAGCAAAGCACATATACATATTTCAACGTGAGTGCCGTGGTGAACGCAGCTGAGCAAGAACTCCCATAAGAACTCAAATGCCCTGTTAGATATCAAAACATATTGACAGAGTATTTGTTATTCTAATTTTTTTTTAAAGAAAATTGGGCTCCAGCAATACGGGCACTTTTCTTATTAAGTTACAATTTTTTTATTTTTTTTTAAATTTTATAAATACTGCTATCATAATTGTATTTTATCTGCTGACACAGTTGCTTTAAAAACAAAGGCGATACCTAAGTCGACCTTTACACATGAGCAACCGGTGAAGAGGTAGCATCAAATATATTTGTGGGGTTACAAATTCAATGTATGGGAAGCACTGAATGAAGAGAACAACAATAACTGCTGCTCTTCAAAATAAAAGCACTACTTTTAACTGGGCCGATATTTGATCATTCAATTAACTCAATGATAAATGAAAATTAGGTAGGTAAGCGTTGATAAATCGCCATGTGTCTGCATGTTTACAAGCTTCAAGAGGATTCACACTTAATCGGTTTCAGCAGTCGCACACGTTTGTGCCATAGCGGAATGGAAAGGAGGAGGTGAATCCTCTTGTCCTTCATTAGGAGTCTTTGACTATGTGTTGCGAGCTAGCATTACACAGTGCAACAAGTTATGAGCAACACCTGTAGCAGCTGACATGGACCAACTGATCACATAACCAAATGCCAATGCACAAGTCTGGCAATATTTCGGTTTAAACCTTTGGCAACATTGAAGAGCCAGTTTGACGAATGCGTTTGAACAACAAACTTGCACACCCACTTGGAAACCCGGGACCGACAAAATAGTGTGCACACAGAAAGTGTGGTTCAAATCACTACATCACCAAAGACATGCCATTGAATACGGTTGAAAAACTTGCATTTCTAAAAATGCTGCAAACGTTTGACAGACATTTGTCATGTTGGTGATTAGAGATGTCCGATAATATCGGACTGCCGATATTATCGGCCGATAAATGCTTTAAAATGTAATATCGGAAATTATCGGTATCAGTTTCAAAAAGTAAAAGCATCCAGTGGAGTATCACAACAAAATTAGGCATAAAAATGTGTTAATTCCACGACTGTATATATCGGTATCGGTAATTAAGAGTTGGACAATATCGGAATATCGGCAAAAAAGCCATTATCGGACATCTCTATTGGTGATTCCTCACTCGGAATCTGCCAGACTTGCATGTTTTTTTTTTTGCATAGGACCTGTTAATACATCTGCTTACACTGTAGTGTTTATATTGTTACTCTGCAAAGTCTTAACTTGATTGTCAGTTAAGTACTCAGTGGTCTAGTGGTTAGAGTGTCCGCCCTGAGATCGGTAGGTTGTGAGTTCAAATCCCGGCCGAGTCATACCAAAGACTATACAAATGGGACCCATTACCTCCCTGCTTGGCACTCAGCATCAAGGGTTGGAATTGGGGGTTAAATCACCAAAAATTATTCCCGGGCGCGGCCACCGCTGCTGCCCACTGCTCCCCTCACCTCCCAGGGGGTGATCAAGGGTGATGGGTCAAATGCAGAGAATAATTTCGCCACACCTAGTGTGTGTGTGACAATCATTGGTACTTTAACTTTAACATACATGATCAATATTGAAGTGCTACGTTGTCAATACTTTATTTAGCCATTGTATTTATTGTTTTGGTTGTACATATTTGAAGGCCCCCACTCCCTCAACATATTTTATTGCTGTTGGTTGTGTGTGCAAAATTTAGCTAACAAAGTATAATTTATTGTTCTTTTTTTTGACTTAGAGATTTAAAAGTTTACATTCCAATCACAATGTTACAATACAAGAGAAATACAAGTTTATTGCATTTGAAAGGATATAAATGCATTATTATTATGTATTATTACGTCAGTGGCTAATTTGGTAAAAAAAATAATAATAATAATAAAAATGGCAATAATATCGTTTGTCGGCAATTATTTTTAGGTCAACATATCGACGGGAAAAATGTGTTATCGTCCCAGTCCAAAATGTGTCCCTAGGTTATAAATATTAAATTAAAAAAAAAATGACGGGCTTCACGGTGGAAGAGGGGTTAGTGCATCTGCCTCACAATACGAAGGTCCTGAGTAGTCTAGGGTTCAATCCCGGGCTCGGGATCTTTCTGTGTGGAGTTTGCATGTCCTCCCCGTGACTGCGTGGGTTCCCTCCGGGTACTCCGGCTTCCTCCCACCTCCAAAGACATGCACCTGGGGATAAGTTGATTGGCAACACTAAATTGGCCCTAGTGTGTGGATGTGAGTGTGAATGTTGTCTGTCTATCTGTGTTGGCCCTGCGATGAGGTGGCGACTTGTCCAGGGTGTACCCCGCCTTCCGCCCGATTGTAGCTGAGATAGGCTCCAGCGCCCCCCGCGACCCCAAAAGGGAATAAGCGGTAGAAAATGGATGGATGGATGGATGGATGTCTGCTAATGTGAGACATGATACGGACTGGATATTTACAAATGTTCTAATGAATTTAAAAAATACTTCACGTCGTTCACAACAGGAAACACTTGCCACCAAGATGCAAGCCAACTAGGGTTGCAACAACTAATCGATTAAATCGATTATAAAAATAGTTGGCGATTAATTTAGTCATCGATTTGTTAGAACTACGCTATGCGCAGAGTTTTTTTTTTTTATATAAACCTTTATTTATAAACGGCAACATTTACAAACAGCTGAGAAACAATAATCAAAATAAGTACAAAAACAGTACAAAACAGCGCTAGGGCGGCGCTGAGGCTACGTCTCATGAGGTGGGGGTAAGCTAGCCGATGATGTGTCATGTGCAGCTCACGTGACGACGCCGTCTCCTTTGCTGGAAACATTCGAAAAATGGCGCAGGAAAACAGTACCGATAGTTAAGCGGAAAAACATCTTGAGGTTATTGCTTCAATGGAGAAAAGTGTACGACCTAAGTCGTCAAAAGTGTGGGAACACTTCACTTTAAAGACTTCAAAGAAGAGCGTTTCCTGCAAAATGGCACGGAAGTACAACATTGCTTCAGGAGCAGCTGAAAAGGAAACATGTTGGAGCCATGGATGAAGGGAAGAACTCACGATACGTAACTTTTTAAGTCCATAGTGGCAACAGGCATTCACGAGTTCAGCTTTTTTGTGAGTAACGTTAACGTTATGCCTTTGTTGCAACGCGGGGCTGATAATGTGTCTCCGGCACATTTGACTCCGTTTTGAGAGAGAAAACGCACGGTTACCAATTTGGAAATGAACGTAACGGACAGAAATATCTCGGGTTGGTTTCATAATGGATCAATGTAGCCGGGCCCGATAAAGCTATATAAATCTATTTAGATTTGAGTGACGCTTTAGTATTACTAAACGTTATGAAGGTGCTGGAATATTTCATGCTATTATTCAGAGGCAGCCTAAAATGAATCCTTTATTATTCACAACAGAAACGTGTACAATATCTGATTCAGTTCTGATCTGATGAGTTACAGTTCTGTGTTATTATTGGTGTATGCTGCACCCCCAATGTCCAGAGCATGGTGCCAGTATGCTGGTTTTTTTCAATAAAATACTGGAAAGAATAGAAATGTAGTTTGTCTCTTTTACCCGATTATTAATCGATTAATTATCGACAGATTAATCCATCCATCCATCTTCTTCCGCTTATCCGAGGTCGGGTCGCGGGGGCAGCAGCTTAAGCAGGGAAGCCCAGCCTTCCCTCTCCCCAGCCACTTCGTCCAGCTCCTCCCGGGGGATCCCGAGGCGTTCCCAGGCCAGCCGGGAGAGATAGTCTTCCCAGCGTGTCCTGGGTCTTCCCCGTGGCCTCCTACCGGTCGGACGTGCCCGAAACACCTTCCTAGGGAGGCGTTCGGGTGGCATCCTGACCAAATGCCCGAACCACCTCATCTGGCTCCTCTCGATGTGGAGGAGCAGCGGCTTTACTTTGAGCTCCCCCCGAATGACAGAGCTTCTCACCCTATCTCTAAGGGAGAGCCCCGCCACTCAGCGGAGGAAACTCATTTCGGCCGCTTGTACCCGTGATCTTGTCCTTTCGGTCATAACCCAAAGCTCATGACCATAGGTGAGGATGGGAACGTAGATCGACCGGTAAATCGAGAGCTTTGCCTTCCGGCTCAGCTCCTTCTTCACCACAACGGATCGATACAGCGTCCGCATTACTGAAGACGCCGCACCGATCCGCCTGTCGATCTCACGATGCACTCTTCCCCCACTCGTGAACAAGACTCCGAGGTACTTGAACTCCTCCACTTGGGGCAAGATCTCCTCCCCAACCCGGAGATGGCACTCCACCCTTTTCGACAGATTAATCGATTATCAAATTAATCGTTAGTTGCAGCCCTAAAGCCAACTGACCTCTCCGCGTTTTTTGTGCAGCTCCGTCAGCTCCTCCTGGTGGCGTATTCTCATCTCTGCCATTTCCTGCTGTAGCGCATCGCTGCGACTGGTGTCTGCCCCGCCGCTGCAACACAAACGCCGCCTCAGCTTGACATGACAACTACGCTGATTGCACGCGCCACTTTTTTTTCTTTTTTTTTTTTTAAAGGCCTGCTGCACTCACGTTGCTTCATGTCCTCGTGTGGCTTCATACTTGTCAACCTGATAGCGCTCTGAAAGAACAGCCTGCAGGTCCGACTTTTCCAGCAGACGGTTGTCTGAAAAACACAAGGTTTGATGTGAAAAGTTGGGGTGAGGTCATCTTCCCACCACGGTGACACTACTCTTGCAAGCATGTATGCTGGGTTGCAGATGACGTCACACCCGCTTTGCTTCATCGCGCCGTAATCCATATGGAGGACGAACCCATAATACAGGATGTTCCAGAAGTCTTGGGCACATTTCAAGTCCTTGTATCGGCTGAACTATGAATGGCAGTAAGATGAAACTGGTACCATTTTAAAACTAAATTCATTAAGTTTTTTGTAATGCTAATGATTTTTTCAGATCCAGTAATGGCGTTCACTCAACCACACTCAAAACACAATGCTGGAACGCGTTTGGCAAGAATTGGACACTCGGTGCTCACATTGAACATATTTGAACAGTCCATGAACAACTTGACTGCAAGATTTCAGAATATATCAGATTAGGGCTGGGCGATATACTCGATTTATTGCGGGTTTGTCTCTGTGCGATATAGAACATGACTATATGGTGATATTCGAGTATACATTCTCACGCAGTTGCTTTTAGCTGCGGGCATTACACTGCATGCGTTTCCCACTCTTTCTTGTCTCTCCTCACAGAGACGTAAACCAAGCGCACCTTCTTACATACGTCACGTGTGCAACGTCACGTGTGCAACGTCACACGCTCCCGCGGAGCAGAGAGGTAGCAACATGGTAACATTAGCTGTGATGCTAACGATGCGGTGCGGGTGGTGATAAGAGAGAGAGAGAAGGTGCGAATCTGGTAACAAATGGAGGAAGAATTAATTCCTAAGAAAAACAGCACGGGATCCATCGTCCGGCGGTGGTTTGGCTTCAAGCGGGAATATGTTGAACATTTAGGCGGCAAAAGCGTTGTTACAAAAAGTAGCAGCACTGCTAATGTAGCATCATTCGAAAAGTCACCCGCTAGAGAATGAGGAGTGCTTGAAACTCTGCACGTTAACATCTCCGGCCGGTGCCATACCAACAAAATGCCGAAGCAACCATTTCACTGTATGAAAAAAAAGTCAACAGCAGAAGGAGATAACGTCTGCAGGAACCTATTATGCAGCTAATTTTTATTTGACAGTTATGGAAATATCTTGTGTGACATCATGCACAAAAGTGCACTTTATTTGTTTTTAACTATTGAAGTGGCATTCTGTACAAAAAGTGCACTTTAATTTAGTATTGTTTTGATATGTCATCTTAGTGACATCACATACCTGCCAACTTTTGAAATCAGAAAATCCTAGTAGCCAGGGTCCAGGGGCCGCAGGCCCCGGTAGGTCCAGGACAAAGTCCTGGTGGGGGGTTCAGGCTTCGCCCCCCGACGCAAAATGATTATTAGCATTCAGACAGGTTACAATGTTGCTAAAACCATCACTTTTCTATCAGTCACAGTGACTTTTCAAAACAAAAATATTACAGCAAAAATCATATGGGTTGATTGACATGTTTATTCTGTAAGCTAACTTCAATAGTTTGAAATTATTTTGACAGTTAATGCCAGTTATCCTGTCAACCTTTCACAAGACTTCAATTTGTTAATTGAAAGTATAAACAGTATAAACACTTTTTACAGTAAACAAATGGTAAAACAGTACTAAACAATTCCATTAAAAAAAAAAATTGGTGTCATTATTAACTTTCTGTCCAAGCTTGTATAATCTACTGCCTTGTTCAATTGTAAAAAATATTCTGTGCCTAAAATTCACATTTCTATCACAATCATACTGTAAACATGGTAAGCTAACTTCATTAAAATTAATAGTCCTGTCAATAGCATGGAATTACAATTCAAATGTAGTCTTTTTGTAAGCCTTTCAAAAGAATTCAAAATATGAAAAATTAATGAAAATTAATTTAAGCCATTAGACACTTGAAAAGTGGCACATCACATCTCTAATGTAATCATTTTAACTTTTCAACAGAAATAGCACTGCAAAAATATTAAGGACACACTTCTGTATTTTGGTAGTTATGCTGTCAACATTTAACAAGATTTCTTCAACTTGGACTTGAAAGCATAAATAGTATAAACACTTTTAACAGTACTAAACAATTCCAATAGATAACATTGGTGTCATTACCTTTTTGTGCTAAAATCCAAATTGTATCGCTAGCAACGGCATTAGACTTGTGTTTTTTTGTCCCAACGTGGTCTTTTACATCGCTAATTCCTCCGTGTCCGATCAAAAAATCTTGTCTGCACAAGGTGCAATTCGCGTAGTTTTCATCCTTTTTGGAACGGATAATTATTCCCGGATAGGCTTTTGAATATTCTTCACGGAATGACTGCAGTTTTCTTTTCGATTTAAGACTCGTTTGCGATTTTTCTCCGGCTGATTCCATGATCGTTCGCTCGTTTGGAAACAATGGCAACAGGTGCCTTGTGCTTGGCAGCGGTGCTATAAATAGCCTCGCGCATGGCATTCGGAATGGCTCGATAGGAAGTTACGGGAAGCAGTGTCGATTGTCATTGTTGTTACGCGATTTCATGAATAAAACTTTAAAAAAAAAAATTTTTTTTAATTAATGAAAACCCGTATTTTTTATCACTGCAACCGTAACCCGGAATAGGTTGATGAAAACCGTACTAATTACGGGAAAACCGGAGTAGTTGGCAGGTATGACATCATGCACAAAAGTGCACTAATAACTTGTTTTAAAATGTCTCTGACAATCTTTCACTTTCTGTTTTGCAAATGACATGAATGTTTGTGCCACTGCTTAATAACTGTTTAATAAATACACTTTTGCTAAATTACTTAGTTGTGAGTACCCTCTGTGCATGAAAGTTAAAAAATGTGCATATATTAATACAGTATGAAGAAGAATGTTTTAATGTAGACACATAGAACCATCATACTGCTGTGATTATATGCATCAAGTGTTCATTCAAGGCTAAGGCAAAAATATCGAGATATATATTGTGTATCGTGACATGGCCTAAAAATATCGAGATATTAAAAAAAGGCCATATCACCCAGCCCTATATCAGATGCGTTTTTATATCCTTCATATTTTGAAATATTCAATGTCAAAATGCGCCCAAGACTTCTGGAACACCCTGTATAAGTAAAACTCATTTAATATTTTCTTCTTCTAATAATAATAATAATAATAGTACCTGGGATTTATATAGCGCTTTTGTAAGTACCCAAAGTAGCTTTACATGTAGAACCCATCATTCATTCACACCTGGTGGTGGTAAGCTACTTTCATAGCTACAGCTGCCCTGGGGTAGACTGACGGAAGCGTGGCTGCAATTTGCGCCAACGGCCCCTCCGACCACCACCTATCATTCATCATTCAATTCACTGGTGTGAGTGGCACCGGGGGCAAAGGGTGAAGTGTCCCGCCCAAGGACACAACGGCAGCGATTTTTGGATGGCAAGAGGCGGGGAGCGAACCTGCAACCCCTCAGGTTTCTGGCATGGTTGCTCTACCCACTACGCCATGCCGCCCCATGGTTCTAATAGAAGTTGTAAAAATAGGGACGATGTCTGTACTAAGATCTGCAACAGGATTATAGAAAGAGTGCCACATACAAAATTCTTCTTAGGCATTGTCGGAGGCAGATATTTACATATATCCGAATTTAAGTGTTACTTCTTTTAATTCATAGTCATATTTGAAAACAGCTCGTGTTTTTCCATTTGTTCTCTTTTTGTCTCTCTGCAAGTAAACTGTGTGTGTTAACCTTGATCTTTGGAATATGTTTTGACTAGAGAGATAATGTGCATGTGTTTTGACTAGAGAAATTGAAGAGGGGAGAGGGTTTTGGTCGGGGAGACAGACCATCTTAGCGGGGCGATTGAATGTTCTATGCTGGACTGGTGTCAATGTATATATGCAAAGCTTTGCAAATATATTACAAAATACCTATTCTGTCTCTGGTGGTTTTTCAACTCAGCTTTAAGTGTCGTAAAGAGCTTGGGAGCGACTTGTGACTTGAATTCCCTGGGAGGAACAACTGGTCCAAAACGCTACAGCATGTATATTGATGAATTCTTAAATTTTATAAACACTGATGATCCGACAGCAAAACTATCAAAATATGTTGGCTTCTTTTATAAAGTCAGACACACTCTGCCTCTTGAAGCACTCCTAATCCTGTATAGATCCTTGTTTGGACCACATCTAAATTACTGCAATATCATACCGTGTAACACTTGTCCAAGTTATCTAGATACAGTATATTACGAATACTACAAAAGAAAGTAATGCGAGCCATAACATGGTCTGACTTTAATGCCGCCTCAAATCCACAAGATGAAGATCCTGAAACTAAAGTTAAAGTTAAAGTTAAAGTACCAATGATTGTCACACACACACTAGGTGTGGTGAGATTATTCTCTGCATTTGACCCATCACCCTTGATCACCCCCTGGGAGGTGAGGGGAGCAGTGGGCAGCAGCGGTGGCTGCGCCCGGGAATCATTTTGGTGATTTAACCCCCAATTCCAACCCTTGATGCTGAGTGCCAAGCAGGGAGGTAATGGGTCCCATTTTTATAGTCTTTGGTATGACTCGGCCGGGGTTTGAACTCACAACCTACCGATCTCAGGGCGGACACTCTAACCACTAGGCCACTGAGTAGGTGAAACTCACTGAGAACAACTTTTTACAAAACGCATGTCTGATGTATTATGTGGTATACAAGCTGAATGACTGTCTCTGTGAGCTCATTCCTATCACGCGTTAGACTCAAAGGCACAAGCTTCAGTATGACGTGTAAAGGCCCAAATATCTGGAATGAACATGACAGTCCAATCACACAATCTACTTCATTGAGAAAAAAACCTTTTGAAACATGAATGATTGCTACATTATAACACACCGTAAACCCCAAAAGGTGAAAAACAATAGCAATCATACAAAGCAAGATATTATTATTGTTTGTTTATAGTAACATTCATTATTGAACATCGATTAGTGTAGTATGCATTCTGAAATAGAAATGCATTTTATTACCAACTACCAAGAAATTAATTCAAGAGTACAAATTGGAACTTTAAAAAATGGTTTAGGATGTAAGCATGTGAAAATGTTTTTATATTACATGTACTGTAATGGGGCCCCCGCTTATAAGCTATTACAGCTTCCTGGGACTTTCCCTTTTACAAAGCACTTACAAATTATTTCAATTGTTAAGTGTATGGACTTTTGTAATATTTTGTAAATAAAGAGATGTGGAAGATGCGTTAGTAAGTGAAGCGTTTGAGCTGAAAATGCCGCTTTGTGCTGTCCCAAGCGTTCAAATCCAGAGATATGAAAAAAATAGGTTTTAATAGTCCTGAAAGAAGTGGTTCATAAAATGAACAGTCAGGGAAATTACAAAAGCGTGTTAAAGAAAATGGCTGGGAGTTTCCCTTTAACAAAGCACTTACAAATCATATAAATTGCTCGGTGTATGGACTTTTGTAATCTTTTGTAAATAAAGAGAGATGATGACGACACAAGTGGAAGATGCGTAAGTAAGTGTTTGAGCTAAAAATGCCGCTTTGTGCCGTTCCAAGCGTTCAAATCAAGAGATGTGAAAAAATTAGCTTTCAATAGAGTCTTGAAAGAAGTGGTTAATAAAATGAATAGTAAGGGAAATCACGAAAGCATGTCAAGGAAAATGGCTCTCAACACGTTGCTTTCATCTCGTGGAGTACAGTCGCATACCTGCCAAACTTTTGAAATCAGAAAAACCTAGTAGCCAGGGTCCAGGGGCCGCAGGCCCCGGTAGGTCCAGGACAAAGTCCTGGTGGGGGGTTCAGGGGGGCTTCGACGCAAAATGATTGATTGCATTCAGACAGGTTAAAATGTTGCTAAAACCATCACTTTTCTATCAGTCACAGTGACTTTTCAAAACAAAAATATTACAGCAAAAATCATATGGGTTGATTGACATGTTTATTCTGTAAGCTAACTTCAATAGTTTGAAATTATTTTGACAGTTAATGCCAGTTATCCTGTCAACCTTTCACAAGACTTCAATTTGTTAATTGAAAGTATAAACAGTATAAACACTTTTTACAGTAAACAAATGGTAAAACAGTACTAAACAATTCCATTAAAAAAAAATTGGTGTCATTATTAACTTTCTGTCCAAGCTTGTATAATCTACTGCCTTGTTCAATTGTAAAAAATATTCTGTGCCTAAAATTCACATTTCTATCACAATTATCATACTGTAAACATGGTAAGCTAATTTCATTAAAATTAACAGTCCTGTCAATAGCATGGAATTACAATTCAAATGTAGTTTTTTTGTAAGCCTTTCAAAAGAATTCAAAATATGAAAAATTAATGAAAATTAATTTAAGCCATCAGACACTTGAAAAGTGGCACATCACATCTCTAATGTAATCATTTCAACTTTTCAACAGAAATAGCACTGCAAAAATATTAAGGACATACTTCTGTATTTTGGTAGTTATGCTGTCAACATTTAACAAGATTTCTTCAACTTGGACTTGAAAGCATAAATAGTATAAACACTTAACAGTATAACAGTACTAAACAATTCCAATAGATAACATTGGTGTCATTACCTTTTTGTGGCTAAAATCCAAATTTACGTTGAAAGTTTTCCACTTGTATCGCTAGCAACGGCATTAGACTTGTGTTTTTTTGTCCCAACGTGGTCTTTTACATCGCTAATTCCTCCGTGTCCGATCGAAAAATCTTGTCTGCACAAGGTGCAATTCGCGTAGTTTTCACCCTTTTTGGAACGGATAATTATTCCCGGATAGGCTTTTGAATATTCTTCACGGAATGACTGCAGTTTTCTTTTCGGTTTAAGACTCGTTTGCGATTTTTCTCCGGCTGATTCCATGATCGTTCGCTCGTTTGGAAACAATGACAACAGGTGCCTCGTGCTTGGCAGCGGTGCTATAAATAGCCCCGCGCTTGGCATTCGGAATGGCTCGATAGGAAGTTACGGGAAGCAGTATCGATTGTCATTGTTGTTACGCGATTTCGTGAATAAAACTTAAATTTTTATTTTTATTTTTTTTAAATCAATGAAAAACCGTATTTTTTATCACTGCAACCGTAACCCGGAATAGGTTGATGAAAACCGTACTAATTACGGGAAAACCGGAGTAGTTGGCAGGTATGCAGTCGGACCATGCTCGTGTCTGCAGCGATCACTTCGTAGTAGGTTTTTTGGCACGTTTGATTTGTTTGGGAAACTTTCTGTTCTGCAATGGGGTTCATTCTTTACTGTACAGGTAGTGTTTTGAGAAGACGTAAGCGTAAACTAAGAACAAGAGATTGTGTTAGTTTGTTCTTTTAAGTCATGTTATGTAGGGCTGCATGATTAATCAATATCGAATCGACGTCAAAGTTTTAATTAGTGCCACAAATAACTAAAGACAGAGGGTTTTCTTTTCTCTGCCGTCACCGCCATTTGAGTGACAGACATGGTCGCCAATCAGAATTCTTGAGCATTGCGTTTTTGCCGCCCGGCCAATCAAAAATGTTTAAGGAAACAGCTGTAGAGACAGCCAGTACGCTAATAACAAACACCACCTAAAGTTCAGAGTCCCAATTCCCCGGTCCATTACATGTCTCGGATGAGGTCCTCCAAGTGAGGTGAGGGGTGTTTTACTCACACTGGTGAATAATCTCCTCAAAGCCGTGTTGCTGCACTCGGTCTCGAAGCTTCAGTTGCTCGCAGATGTGTCTCTTCCATGTGCATGCGCCCCTTTTCTGCGCCATGACCACCTGAAACAAAACAGAACTTGAATGCACACACCAACGTGGCTTCAGAATCAGAAATACTTTAATAATGTAGTCTGCCAAAAGGAATTCAAAGACAAGCGCTAAATGGGTCAACTCACCGCAACTTAGGGCTGGGCGATATATCGAACATACTCGATATATCGCGGGTTTGTCTCTTGTGCGATGTAGAAAATGACCAGGGATGTCCGATAATAGCTTTTTGCCGATATCTGATATTCCGATATTGTCCAACTCTTAATTACCGATACCAACCAATACCAATATATAGAGTCATGGAATTAACACATTATTATGTCTAATTTGGACAACCAGGTATGGTGAAGATAAGGTCCTTTTAAAAAAAAATCCATAAAATAAAATAAGATAAATAAATTAAAAACATTTTCTTGAATAAAAAAGAAAGTAAAACAATATAAAAACAGTTATATAGAAACTAGTAATTAATGAAAATGAGTAAAATTATATGTTAAAGGTTAGTACTATTAGTGGACCAGCAGCACGCACAATCATGTGTGCTTACGGACTGTATCCCTTGCAGACTGTATTGATATATATTGATATATAATGTAGGAACCACAATATTAATAACAGAAAGAAACAACCCTTTTGTGTGAATGAGTGTAAAAGGGGGAGGGAGTTTTTTTGGGTTAGTGTACTAATTGTAAGTGTATCTTGTGTTTTTTATGTTGATTTAATAAAAAAAAACAAAAAAAAACCGATACCGATAATAAAAAAAACTATACCAATAATTTCCGATATTACATTTAAAAGCATTTATCGGCCTGCCGATAGTCATTATTGTACATCTCTAACAAAGACCAAATGGTGCAAAAGCGGAATCAATTTTCCCGTAAGAAACCATGTAAATCGGATGTATATGTGTAATATTAATAACCAATAATATCGGCCTGCCGATATTATCTCTATAAATGACTATTTTGTGAGTAGTCGAGTATACGTTCTCACGCAGTTGCTTTTAGCTGCGGGGATTACACTACAGGCTTCTCCCACTCTTTCTTGTCTCTCCTTCTCACAGACAGTTCAACAAGCGCACCTTGTTTCATACGTCAAATGTTGCACGTGCAACATCATGCGCCCTCGCCGAGCAGAGAGGTAGCAGCGTGGGTAACATTAGCTGTGGCAGGTGATGCAAGCGGAGCGATGCGAGTGGCAATACAAGAGAAAGAAAGATTTGAATCTGTTAAATGGAGGAGGAAGAATTCATTCCCAAGAAAAACAACACGGGGTCCATCGTCTGGCGGTGGTTTGGCTTCAAGCTGGAAGATGTCGAACAGACAACCGTAATATTTCAAGTATGCGGCAAAAGCGTCGCTACAAAAAATAGCAGCACTACTAATTTGTAGCATCATTTGAAAAGTCACCCGCTAGAGAATGAAGAGTGCTTGAAACTCCACATGTCAACATCTTGGCCGGTGCCACACCCACAAAATGCCGAAGCAACCAGCACTGACCCAATTGAGCCTAGCGTCTTCCATTTCCACATCAACACCGTATGAAAAAAAATAGTCAACAACAGAAGGACATGACGTCCGCAGGAACCTACCACAAAGCGAAGGACATACACTATTTGATTTCCTATTATGCAGCTCATTTTTATACTACAGATTTTGAAATATCTTGTGTGACATCATGCACAAAAGTGCACTTTATTTGTTTTAAACTATTGTAGTGGCGTTCTGTACAAAAAGTGCACTTTAATTTAGTGTTGTTTTGATATGTCATCTTAGTGACATCATGCACCAAAGTGCACTCATAGCTTGTTTTAAAATGTCTCTGACAATCTTGCACTTTCTGTTTGGAAATGACATGAATGTTTGTGCCACTGCTTAATAACTGTTTAATAAATACACTTTTGCTAAATTGACTTAGTTGTGATTTCCCTCTCTGCTTGAAAGTTTAAAAGTAGCATACATTAATGCAGTATGAAGAAGAATGTTTTAATGTAGACACATAGAATCATCATACTGCTGTGATTATATACATCAAGTGTTCATTCAAGGCTAAAGCAAAAATACTGAGGTATATATCGTGTCATGGCCTAAAAATAGAGATAATAACAATAAAAGGCCATATCGCCCAGCCCTACTAGCAGAGGTGGGTAGTAACGCTCTACATTTACTACGTTACATCTACTTGAGTAACTTTTGGGATAAATTGTACTTCTAAGAGTAGTTTTAATGCAACATACTTTTACTTGAGTATATTTATAGAGAAGAAACGCTACTTTTACTCCGCTACTTTTACTCCGCTACTTTTATCTACATTCAGCTCGCTACTCGCTACTAATTTTTATCGATCTGTTAATGCACGCTTTGTTTGTTTTGGTCTGTCAGACAGACCTTCATAGTGCCTGCGTTTCAACAAATACAGTCACTGGTGACGTTCACTCCGTTCCACCAATCAGATGCAGTCACTGGTGACGTTGGACCAATCAAACAGAGCCAGGCGGTCACATGACCTGACTTAAACAAGTTGAAAAACTTATTCGGGTCTTACCATTTAGTGGTCAATTGTACGGAATATGTACTGTACTGTGCAATCTACTAATAAAAGTTCCAATCAATCAATCAAAAATGTGAAGGAAAAAAGACCCTTTTTTAATTTCAACCGCACTTCCCGTCAAAAGCCTAAAGACTGACTGCACAGTTCCTGTCTTCACAATAAAAGTGCCGCTCCATCGCGCCTGCGCTTTCAAAATAAGAGTCTCCGAAAGCCAGCGCAAACAAGCTAGCAAGCTACGGAGTTTGCCGCCAATGTATTTCTTGTAAAGTGTATAAAAACGAATATGGAAGCTGGACAAATAAGATGCCAAAAACCAACCACTTTCATGTGGTATTGGACAGAAAGGAAGACTTTTTTTTCTCTTCCATTCGAAAATGTGGACGTTATCATCACTACTGTCTGATTCCAATCAATGCAAGTCATCAGAATCAGGTAATACACCAACTTATATTCTTGTCTTCATGAAAGAAATGAATCTATATGTGTTAAACATGCATGTATATTCATTAAAACACCTTTAACATGTAAACAAAACCGGCAAAATAAATAAATATAAATTATATACTGTATATATCAATGTATGTATATATATATATATGATATGTGTGTGTATGTTACTCATTAGTTACTCAGTACTTGAGTAGTTTTTTCACAACATACTTTTTACTTTTACTCAAGTAAATATTTGGGTGATTACTCCTTACTTTTACTTGAGTATTAAATCTCTAAAGTAACAGTACTCTTACTTGAGTACAAATTCTGGCTACTCTACCCACCTCTGCCTACTAGTAGGCTAAACAATATTTTACCTGGAAGCTTTAGCTGCGTATGACCAGAGTCTGTCACGTGATTTGATTCCAATCATAGATTCTGTCACGTGATATCATTCCGATCACGGACATTTTCAAGTGATCGATTATATGAAAGTTGATAAATAAACAAAGTTGTTGTATTAAAGTTGGTAAATAAACACTGCTTTACTCAAATGACTGGACGAACATGCACCATTTTGACGAAGTAGTCGATGTAGCTAACACTTTATTGGCCCACGTTTGCAGCTGCGAAGGAGGCAAACCCCCCGAAGAATAACCTAATTATCGATTATCATATCGATCACGTCATCGATCTATCGATGCGACAAACTCATGGAGCCGTGACTCAACATGTTAGCATGCTAGCGCGGCCGCTAGCTTGAGCAGATACAACCGTGTCCAGTTCCCGTTGCGTAGTGACGTCACAGACTGTGAATTCAATCATTACCTCACTCGTTAACGGCCACCTTACCGGTTTTTTTTTATTGGGTCCGTCCAACGCTAGCGCCGTCGTTCAACCGACATCACTTTCTTCTCTTGCTCCACTTCGCCTCAGCTCCATTTTGGCTCGGGAGGCGTGTTACTTCCGCAACGTCGCAGGAAAATGACGTCACGTTGGCGACCCGACTTCCGGTCTTTTATAGCCGCTGCTGCTGTCCCCCGAAAACAGTGGTCCCGAACCCCCGGTACCGGTCCGTGGATCGATTGGTACCGGGCCGCACAAGAAATAAATATTTTTTTATTTTTTATTAAATCAACATGAAAAACACAAGATACACTTACAATTAGTGCACCAACCCAAAAAAACCTCCCTCCCCCATTTACACTCATTCACACAAAAGGGTTGTTTCTTTCTGTTATTAATATTGTGGTTCCTACATTATATATCAATATATATCAATACAGTCTGCAAGGGATACAGTCCGTAAGCACACATGATTGTATTTCTTTATGACAAAAATTAAAAAAAAAAAAAATTAAATACCATATCCCCTTTAACTTATTAACAATATTAACTATATGTGTTAAACATGCTTGTATTATCTTTACACACCTTTAACTTATTAACTATGTGTGTTAAACATGCTTGTATTATCTTTAAACAACTTTAACTTATTAACTATAGGTTAAACATGCTTGAATGGGCACCACGCCTACTGTTTGTGGGTTGGGCTCTCGGGGGTGATGGGACCGTGCTCTGGCTCCCACGCACTCTGGGAGTCGAATGTATTGTACATACAAATTCACATATGCTCACATACGTACTGTCGGAGGCAGATATTTACATATATCCGAATTTAAGTTGTACTTCTTTCATTTCTTAGTCATATTTGAAAACAGCTCGTGTTTTCCATTTCTTCTCTTGATGCTCTGTCAGCAAGTAAACTGTGTGTGTTAACCTTGAGTTCTTTGGAATGTATTATGACTAGGGAGACGTTGTGCTTGTATTATGGCTAGGGAGGGGGAAGGAAAGAGGGGTTTTTGGCGTTGGGAAGACAGACCATTTTGGGGAGGCGCAATAGAATGTTCTAGGGTTAGACTGGTCTCAAAATGTACATTGGCAAAGCTTTGAAAATATACATCAAAATACCCATTCTGTCTCTGGTGGTTTTTCAACTCAGCTTTAAGTGTCATAAAGAGCTTGGGAGCGAATTGTGACTTGAATTCCCTGGGAGGAACAACTGGTCCAAAACGCAACAATTTGGTGCATTGGCCGGGGCGACACGCTGAGAATTGGACACCTCTTACACTCTTCTGGACAGACTCACGAGTGGCCAAACATAAAACAAGGTAAGCAGAGCCTTTTTCTAAAATCTGCTTTAGGAGTCTGTCTTGAAGTATGTAAGTCAAACACTGTTTGTACCCCAGACACAGAGTGGACATTTTGATGGATTGATTGCATTTCTCCCTTGTCCGCCATTACATAAAAAGCTGTAAATATGTAAATAAGTGGTCATCTCGCATCATTGTGTCTCGACTACCGTGATGGGCAGTTTCATTGACGAATAAACTAATAGTTGGGTGTAGCTCACCCTGGGTCATTGGTCGTCGCCTAAACGAGTAAGGGTTTCCAGACCCTTCGTCTGGGACGAAAAATTCTGAGGTAAGGGGTTCCAGACCCTTCGTCTGGGACGAAAAATTCTGAGGTAAGGGGTTCCAGACCCTTCGTCTGGGACGAAAAATTCTGAGGTAAAAGACACAATGGCTACGGAGTGTGACAGACAGGAATGTGATGGCGGATGGGGGAAATGTGATGAATGGCTACCGTTTAATGATCAATTGAATGTACTGTTGTCAACAATGAAATTGGCAGGTAGAGTTTAAAAAGAAAAAAGAAAAAAGAAAAAAAAAAAGAAAAAAGAAAAAAAAGAAAAAAGGAGAACGTTTCATGAAAGGGTTAAGAGGGAGTTTACAACACTCGAAAAGTCGTGAACTCAAACGTTTGGTAAATAAAGAAAAGTAACTGGAAGTTTTATGGTAAAGTGAAACGCAGAGAAAGAGCTTTCGTGCAGCTTTTTCCTTGTGTGTGTGTGTTGCTGGTTGCGTGGGAGAGTGTGTGTGTGCGTGCTTGTGAGTGTGTGTGTGCGTGCTTGTGTGTGTGTGCGCGCGTGCTAGTGTGTGTGTGTGCGCGTGCTTGTGTGTGTGTGTGTGTTGCTATTGGTGACGGTGTAGTCCGCGGGGAGAGACGTAGGGGGGGAACAAGGCGAATTAGATAAGGACGGGCTGTCGCATATGCACGAGACTATTCAAACGACCCGCCCAGACTTTGACTAAGCCAACGCCCCCTACTCAAGTGCCAAGAGAGGGAGGTACTCACACGCCCTCTCTAAGCCATCGGCTCAAATTCTTAACCCCTTCCTTTGCACGTCTGACCATTTTCCCCCAGTAGATAACAACCTCTCACGTGCACAACAGACATTCTTGAATAATACACAACAGAGGCAGACTTTGTGGTCTCCTGTAACCGCTAAAGGCTTGCTGGAAGGCTACATTGACAAACAACCACATGACCCACATGTATACAACACACGCTACAAAAAGGTAGAAGGACATGCATATCCACTTTTTCCTGAAATTAGTGGCCAATTTCAAAATATAAGACTTTTGCTGTTGCAGACATGCAATCCATTGTTCTTAACACGTTAGACAAACTAACAGCGGGATACACTCTCTCCGTAGCAGACTTTAGAGGCAGCGGGATACACTCTCTCCGTAGCAGACTTTAGAGGCATTTTGTATCGTTGTGTTTCCACACAAGATGGCCAAAATATGGAACAACAAGCAGGATTATTGGCTGAATCTTCGACTTCACCGGTAACACCGTACATAAGAGGCATAGCTACTACTATGCGCAGTCTGTTTCCTCTTCCGTGTCAAAATACCACTCCTACATATCGGTGGAAAGATGGTGAGTCACCTTATGTATTTATAGACCAAGCTAAAGAGCAGTGGTCACGTGCTACAGGTGTGCATCCCAGTAAAGAAGGGGAACACCGACAGTTTTTTAGACGAGCAGTACTTGACGCAATGCCAACTGTGGTGAGACGCAGGATGGATGATAACCCTGATATACACGGTGCCAAAAACAACACATGGCAGGGACATCTTATTCATCACATGCAAAATTGGACAGAGCAGGATGGTGGTAGAGTAACAAGGAAACAACTACTTAAATTACAGATCGCTGAAGATGAAAAGATAAAAGAACCAAAAGGTCAAAGATCAGCTAAAGTATATTCAGCTGTGGGTGACCTTGCTTTTGAGTCCCAGCAGGTGGAGGAAAGAATCCTCAACAGACGTGCAACCAGACGGTTAGACTCGGGTGGTGGACACGGTGCTTTAAGGCCAAGACAGGGTGAAAACTGTTTCATCTGTGACCAGCCGGGTCACTGGCAACGTGAATGTCCTAACTCCTCTGAACGAGACAGGCTCCCAATTGCAGCCAAAACATCATACAGGCATGGCAAAGGACGCCCAAGGCAGAATCCCCAGCAGGAAATACAGACAGGCCCCCTGCTGGACATAAGTGTCAACGGACAATGTTATCAGTTTGTGATTGACACTGGTACCACCCACTCATTTCTGAATGCAGAGGTACCAAAGAAACTGTGTGCTTCCTTTTTGAAGGTCGAAGGCTTCGCTGAGGTCACAAGAATGTTACCGGTCACCAAACCTCTTCCGGTTCAGATTGCTGGACTCTCGCTGAAGCACCCCTTCGTGGTTGACCTGCACACATCTTGCCTAATTGGTAATGACCTCCTTTACAGACTGTACCCTGACATTCAATATCGCACAGAAGGAACCTTCCTGGTGTTACCTGACGGCTCAACCACCAAGCTGCGACACCACTACCAAAGCTCCTCCATGAGCTCATACCACAGCCTGAAACACCAGAAATGGCTGACATTTCCAACTGCTCTATCAGTGAAAACCCTGGCTGACTGAGATGCTTCCGTGTGTACCGCCACCCGACTCGCCTCATGTTCATGCCAGGAGGCCTTTGACTCCTTTATATTTATATATGTTGGAACTCAAGGTGTGGCTGCTCATGTTGACATATCTTTGCTACAACTAGCATAGTATAAGATGGACACAATTGCTGTCCCACATTGTTCCCTTGCTCTTTGCCCCGCCTACAAAACCAAAGACTTAGGTCCAATGATAAAACACGGCGTAGCTGCCACTCATTGCACCGACACCCAAAACCACATTTTCCTCTTGTTTAAGTTTTCTGTTAAACACATAGCTATGGGGCTGCACTTTGGACACCTCGGCTGTAGGCTACGAGGAGCTAGCAGCTACACAACAGCTGAGCTAAAACGACACATTACATTTAAGCAGAGGTGTGGACTCGAGTCACATGACTTGGACTCGAGTCAGACTCGAGTCATGAATTTGATGACTTTAGACTCGACTTGACAAAATGTGAAGAGACTTGCAACTCGACTTAGACTTTAACATCAATGACTTGTGACTTCACTTGGACTTGAGCCTTTTGACTTAACATGACTTGACATGACTTGCCACTTTCCCCAAAATCCAAAGCTTAAAAAGTTATTTGGGAGCGCTCCGTATTTTTCATTTTCTTCGTCTGTCTATCAGCGTGTTATTTCTGTCAGCTGGTGTGCTGTCAGTACAACAGCCAATCAAATTAGATATACGTTGTTTTCATCACGCAGCATTCATCCAATCAAATTGCAGGACAACCAATGAACTAGAGTTGTCCAACAACGTGCCAGTGATAAACAATTATGTTAAAGTTGGTTTCGTTCGGGTATAAAAACTACGACTTGGTCAACAAAAAACGAATTGCGGTATGCAAATCACGCAGTTCGAATATTACAGACGGAGACGCAACAACTTCCAACTTCGTTCGACATTTGAAGTTGCACAAAGAAGGGTAAGTTCTGAATGTAAGATAACGTTTATTGGCTAAGTAACGTGACTTTTATTTGCTGTGTAGTTAAATCAGTGAGGCTGCAAACTCACTGCTAACGTTATAACCATAGACATCTTATAAGTAGACGCAGCATAGAGCGCTACTGCCTACTGGCGCAGACGAGGCGCGTGGCCGCCATCTTGGAGTGGTGATCCGCTCCACTCAGTGCAATTCATTTGGCAGGAGCAGTGAACTGTCAGCGCATTTCATTCATTTTACCTCACTGAATACCACTGATTTTCACCCCCTTTTTTGTCATACGTGTAGCTATGATAACAGACACATGTTTTGGCGTGTTTTATTATTCATAGTTTGCTTAACAGTAATATAATATTCTTATACACTATAAATGACCAGACGTCCGAGATCAAAACTGGGAATATAATCCCAGAGAAGGGGGAAAAAAACGGTAATCTATTTTTAAATTGAAGAAACAATATGATTAGGTTATATATACATATGTGTGTATCCTACATAAACAATGTATGAATACATTAGATATCTATATATCTTAGGGACCTATAGACTGTATCTCTGTTGCTTCAGCAGCAGAGAGTTTATTCTGTCTTGACACTTTGTATTGATATTTTCTATTACATTCTTCCCTTAAATGATAATGTTTGCAGTGATTGTTTTATATGTATTATTTTATGTAAGTCGCTTTGGATAAAAGCGTCTGCCAAATACTTAAACATATATAAACACCTGAAAGTCTTCATATCAGCTAAAACCACCAATCTGTTTCACTGGATTCAGAATAAAACCAAATTCTGTTCAACCCAACAATGTTAGTATTTGAATATTGTTACTTGAAGACTGATTCCTGGTTACAATTATACTGTTAAGAAAGTATTGTCTTATACTTTGCCTAAAATGAGAATGCATCATAATCAGTGGCGGCTGGTGGATTTTGTTTTAGGTGGGGCTGAAAGTTTGTAAAGCAAACCCCTGTAGGGGCGTCATCCTCCCCCAGAAGATTTCTTTGTGATTTTCACATACAAATATTGAAGATCTTTGATCCTTCTCAACTCTGTGGTAATATTATTTTCATAAAATACAACCAATAGTACGTTAATGTTAAATCTCACTTGTGAAAAGTAATCCCCCGATTCCTATTTTCAACAGTCCGCTCATTTGAGCAGGAAAACGCTGAACACCATCTTTGTTTTCTACCTTTCAACTGTCAGTTTAGGCTGCTCGCCGGCTCCTCATCACCACTTCAAGATGGCGGCCAAATTGCTCACGTCACAGCAACCAATGCTGCGTCTACTTATAAGATGTCTATGGTTATAACGTCATTGCAAACACGGCAATCTGTTGCGTCCACTGCAGTTTGCTACCTTATTCATACTTTTTGTCAAGTGATTTTTTTTAAAGCAGGGTTTCATGAGGTACCTATACATAACGTTACGTTAGTCAATGTATCACACACAGTAACGTAACGTTAGTCAATGTATCACACACAGTAACATTACGTTAGTCAATGTATCACACACAGTAACATTACATTAGTCAATGTATCACACACAGTAACATTACGTTAGTCAATGTATCACACACAGTAACAATACGTTAGTCAATGTATCACACACAGTAACGTAACGTTAGTCAATGTATCACACACAGTAACATTACGTTAGTCAATGTATCACACACAGTAACATTACGTTAGTCAATGTATCACACACAGTAAAATTACGTTAGTCAATGTATCACACACAGTAACGTAACGTTAGACAGCAGTCAGCAGCACCGCGTATTTTAGCCACCTACAAAAAGACAAACATAGTCAAATAAAGGTCAGTTAAAATGTATACTATATTAAGAATATGTGTACATATTGCATAGGGTCCTGACATCTACAAAGTACAACTCTGTTCATTGTTATGTTCATATATTTGTTATGTTTTTCATGTGTACGCACACATAAACACACATACAGTATGAGATGAGATCAATGAGATAAGGTAAGAACAGGATAGAAACTGCTGTGGAACTAGTTACAATGCAATATGCCATGGAAATACAATGTTAACACTTTTGTGCAAATAAGTACAGTTGCACTTGTTTTTTTTTCAAATGTGTTTATTCTGTAAAGGAATGAGTTACATGTTTAAAATGACTGGTTAATAGTGCTATTTTGAAGTGCAATGTCAGCACTATCTTTTTCCCTGCAATTTTAAAATGCACTTGTTTTAATAAATAAATACAGTGTTTTAAAAGCATACACAATCTGTGTAAATATATTAGTCTGTGGTTAAATGACTTGAAAGGACTCGAAACTCAAAATGCAGGACTTGGGACTTGACTTGAGACTTTCCAGTCTTGACTTTGGACTTGACTCGGACTTGCCCTGTCTTGACTCGGGACTTGACTCGAGACTTGAGGGTAAAGACTTGAGACTTACTTGTGACTTGCAAAGCAATGACTTGGTCCCACCTCTGCATTTAAGCATATCAAACAATTATAGTTGCTTATTACATACACACAGTCACCATGACCGAAGTCTGATAGAAAGTATTCAGTAACAAACGTGTCCGCATCATTCGACTTTCTACAACATGAGCTTGACTTAATTTGTTATTGTGGCCACCAGGCGTGGTAAAATTTCAAATTACTATTGCGAAGGCATCCGCCATAAGGTTAGTATTTTTCTAGTATTTGTGTTGATATAAATATAGGCATATTTTGAAGCTTTCACCATATTGAATAAGGTACATAAAATTTAGGATTTAGTTGAGTTTGAGTTATTTCTGATTTCGCTAAGGGGTCCCCTACCCTAATACCACCCTCCAGTGGTCCACAGAGACTGAAATGACTTTCATTGACCTCAAACATGACCTGTCCTCCGCCCCTGCTCTTGCTGTACTTGACTATTAGCTGACCTTTTTCTTAGATGTTTCTGAAAGTGATAGTATTACTGACACAGTCCCTTTTTCAGAAACAGAAGGGGGAGGAGGTGAGGGTGGATTCAGACTCTTGGAGTCAGACTCTTGGAGCCAGACTCTTGGATTCAGACTCTTGGATTCAGACTCCGTACAACAAAATAGCTTTAACAATATTCCTGTGGGTAAGAAGTTATAACTAAATTGTTGTAAGTTTGTAAATTTAACTTGAAAATAGCCATTTTGCACATCGATAGTAGTTTAGTCAATCAATTTGGAATATGGAGGAGGTGAGGGTGAACCGTGTATAGTTTTTGACTTCATTGATATGATCAATCCGGTGAAAGGGAAAAGATACTTGCTGACTTGTGTTGACAATCACAGAGGTTGGCCGGAAGCAACCCCAACCTCAAAAGAGGATGCAAAATCAGTAATTAAATGGCTTGTGAATGCCCTAATTCCCCGACATGGTTTCCCCAAAAAGATTAGGTCAGACAAAAGCACCCATTTTAAAATTACTCACTTAGCCTTGGTCGAAAATGCTCTTGGACTAGCACACAGGTTCGATCTGGGGTACCATCTTCAGTCCCAAGGTAAGGTTGAAAGGATGAACCAGAACATCAAAAACGAATTGGCTAAAATCTGTGCACAGACCAAATTGAATTGGATTGACATGTTGCAATTAGCGTTAATGATCATTCGAATGTCCGTGAATAAAACTGTTTTACCGCCCTTTGAGTTTTTCACCCTATGAACTGCATACAGGTCAGCCCCTCAACAGAATCAACACCCCCCTGGAAGAAGGAATCAGCGTAAAACCAAAATGGTATTTTACACAAAATGCAGAATTTGTGTGCCAGTTCTTCTGTACAGATTCGAGGATGACAGCCCGCCACTCCAGATTCCCTTCCGTCCACTGAGAGGGTCAAGATCAAGGTCATCAAACGCAAGTGTACGGAGCCCAGGTGGAATGGTCCCTTCAAGGTCGTGGTACGGACGTCCCACGCCCTTCGACTAGCTGGTACAGGGGACACCTGGTACCACCTCTACCTCCGCACTCCCGAGGAGGAGCCTGCCACGGAAGGGGCCCAGAAGACGACGCTGAGAGACACCTCCCTCCGTTGAGCTGCCGTCTACCGTCGTGTAGATCTTCCAGATTTTCTATCTACATTACTCTGATCAACTTCTATATTGTATACCAGTGCTTGAGACCAGTCCATAGGCAAAATGTTTCTTAGTTTTTCTTGCTTGTTTTCAGCATAACTATTTGCGTTGTTACATTAAGTGAAAAGTTTGATGTTTATCCCCGTCTCGTTACCTGAATTACTCTGATTTTGATTTCTGAAAGGCAGGATGTTATACCCAGTAGGATTCCCTGACGGACTGGTGTTTGGGCTTGCTCTACTGACCTTGTGTCTCAGTTCTTCCTTCTCGACGACAGTGACTGACAAGGGTCTTAGAACGTACGGCGGACTTGAAATAGACTGGGTCAAGGGGGACAGCAAGACTTACTTTTTTGACCTGTGCAGTGTGATTAAGTGTGAAAAAAAAATAGTTCTTACCGTGCTAGTAACCTCTATCTTTGTTACGACTCAAACCTGAACTATTGGTGTCGGATGCGGACAACATACTCTGGCAAGTGGTGCCCCTCGTGGAAGCAGGTAACCCACTACACAGGGCCCTTAGACTACCATGACCCTTTATATGCCAACATACCTCCACAATTCAAAGATATTCTGAGAGGGATGACCTTTCAGAGGAACTTTGATCGGTCCCAGAACCCCCTTTCCCTTACAATTGCCAGAGCAGGTGTTATGCTTACAAAGGCTCTCACATCTGTGTATACTAATGACATCACCATCGAAGACCTGGTAGCTTTGACCTTAGGAGCAGGTGCAGGCAACCTGTGGCTTAGGTAGATGACTAGCATGGCTAAGAGCCAAGACCTGGGTGACCGCTGGACGTACCTTTCCCCACACTTACCCCGCCCCTTTTAAGTTGACTGACACTAATGGCTCAAACTGTCTTATCTCCTTGTTTTCTGAACCCACACCGCCAGGTTGTGATTTGTTGGTTAGTGTGTACCCTCCTGTTGACAATTTCACCCGACTTCTTCCCTTTGTGGCCCAAAAGCTGAAATACACGTGTTTTCAATTTACAGGACCCTCAACATCCCCCTACAAATTGGGTGAAATTACCCCCTACTGGTGCACCACCCTGATAGATGGCTCAAGGATAGGCCCTTGGGCACGAGCTGACTCAACCACACTGGTTTAAATGTAACTTAGATATTGTGTTTCACTATGTAAAGCACTTTGAGTCACTATAGAAAAGTCCTAACCCTAACCCTACTAAAAACAAACAAAAAATACACACCATCATTGAATTGCAGTTTAATCCCTTACGAATAATAATTGATAATGTAAATTTATAGGAAATAAGCAGGATTAGGCTGCAGGATTAGGTCTCTGCTTTTTGCAGATGATGTGGTCCTGATGGCTTCATCTGGCCAGGATCTTCAGCTCTCGCTGGATCGGTTCGCAGCCGAGTGTGAAGCGACTGGGATGAGAATCAGCACCTCCAAGTCTGAGTCCATGGTTCTCGCCCGGAAAAGGGTGGAATGCCATCTTCGGGTTGGGGAGGAGACCCTGCCCCAAGTGGAGGAGTTCAAGTACCTCGGAGTCTTGTTCACGAGTGAGGGAAGAGTGGATCGTGAGATCGACAGGCGGATCGGTGCGGCATCTTCAGTAATGCGGACGCTGTATCGATCCGTTGTGGTGAAGAAGGAGCTGAGCCGGAAGGCAAAGCTCTCAATTTACCGGTCGATCTACGTTCCCATCCTCACCTATGGTCATGAGCTTTGGGTTATGACCGAAAGGACAAGATCACGGGTACAAGCGGCCGAAATGAGATTCCTCCGCCGGGTGGCAGGGCTCTCCCTTAGAGATAGGGTGAGAAACTCTGTCATCCGGGGGGAGCTCAAAGTAAAGCCGCTGCTCCTCCACATCGAGAGGAGCCAGATAAGGTGGTTCGGGCATCTGGTCAGGATGCCACCCGATCGCCTCCCTCGGGAGGTGTTTAGGGCACGTCCGACCGGTAGGAGGCCACGGGGAAGACCCAGGACACGCTGGGAAGACTATGTCTCCCGGCTGGCCTGGGAACGCCTCGGGATCCCCCGGGAGGAGCTGGACGAAGTGGCTGGGGAGAGGGAAGTCTGGGCTTCCCTGCTTAGGCTGCTGCCCCCGCGACCCGACCTCGGATAAGCGGAAGAAGATGGATGGATGGATGGATGGATATAGGAAATAATCAAGTAATCCCCTCTTCTGCACACAGAAGTGACCCTGAAAGGAGTGAAGGCCAGCGTTCTCTTGTCACAACACGCCTGGGCTTCATTTCTACTAAACTCTTGGTGGGACAGCATCACTCTTCTTTATTTCATGCCATGTAATGGAGAATTCCAGCGCTGTTGTCTTGGATGGATGGGAGTACTACTACGGCTATGTAGATCCAGTCATTGTGGATGAGAGCAAGTTGAAATACAATAAATGTAAGTGGCTTTATTTCAAAAATAGACATTTTGTTTATTTCTTGTGTGCCGCACTAATCCCTCACCTTCCAGACTCGGTTGTTATTGTATTTTGGATCATCCTGGCGGCTTTTGTGGGAGTCCTTTTCCTCACTTTGAACCTGATATCAGGCACTTGGCCCTTGCCTTGGTGAGTTGTGCTCAAAAAAGATGCTAAAACATACAAACGTAGGAGACATGTCTGCCTCCTTTCCTTGCAGGAGTCCCAGGCGCAGACGTCAAAGGAGACCCAGATCATCCAGTTTCATCTAATAAAACATGGCAAATGGCATTTTCAAGTATAGGATCATTGTTTTGGTCTGAAAAGCTCACATTTGACTTTTCCAAGAAGCAAAGATTCATTTAACGTGCATCAAGTCCTGGCAGACGTCCCTGATTGCCGATTCGGTCTGAGGCGCTTTGCCGCTTTCTCCCCGCTTATGACTGTCGCCGGTCACCATGGCGACGTGAGACAGGAAGAGTTGCGCTGAGTCGTGTCCGCTCCACACCTCGTGGATGTACAAAGACAGGAGGGACAGGCCCGCTTCTAGAAGGAAAAAGAAGGAACACGAGAAGCAATTAAAGGTGTGTTGATAAATCTTTTTAAGGGTTTATGACTCGGTTTTTGATTGGGTTTGATTGATTGAGACTTTTATTAGTAGATTGCACAGTACAGTACATATTCCGTACAATTGACCACTAAATGGTAACACCCCAATAAGTTTTTCAACTTATTTAAGTCGGGGTCCACGTGAATCAATTCATGGTACAAATATATACTATCATCATAATACAGTCATCACACAAGTTAATCATCAGAGTATATACATTGAATTATTTACATTATTTACAATCCGGGGGGTGGGATGTGGAGGGTTTGGTTGATATCAACACTTCAGTCGTCAACAATTGCATCATCAGAGAAATGGACATTGAAACAGTGTAGGTCTGACTTGGTAGGATATGTACAGCGAGCAGAGAACATAGTGAGCTCAGAAAGCATAAGAAGAAGTAACTATATTTGACTATTTACATTTGGTTATTTACAATCCGGGGAGGGGGGAGGGTGTTCGTCTAGGGTTCTAGTTGCCTGGAGGTGTTGTTTTAGTGACACCTGTTGGGAGTGCATTCCATATTGATGTGGCATAGAAGGAGAATGAGTTAAAGGGGAACATTATCACCAGACCTATGTAAGCGTCAATATATACCTTGGTGTTGCAGAAAAAAGACCATATATTTTTTTAACCGATTTGCGAACTCTAAATGGGTGAATTTTGGCGAATTAAACGCCTTTCTATTATTCGCTCTCGGAGCGATGACGTCACAACGTGACTAGGGATGTCCCGATCCAGGTTTTTGCACTTCCGATCCGATACCGATATTGTTTTTGCACTTCCGATCCGATACCGATACTGACCGATACCGATACTGACCGATACTGGCCTATCTGAGCATGTATTAAAATTTAAAGTTATTTAGCCTACTTAGTTGTCAGAATCATGTTGAAAAGGGTTTTAGTACTCTTGATAACAACTAGCCAGCTGAATTAGGGGAGTTTGAATAATACACAATGGTTGGTAACAAGAAACTGACATGTTTATTCAAGGATAAACACAAAATAGACAAAATTATACATGACAAACAGAAATGGCATCATTGAAACAAGGGCTGGGCGATATGGACTTTTTTTAATATTGCGATATTTTAAGGCCATATTGCGATACACAATATATATCTCGATATTTTGCCTTAGCCTTGAATGAACACTTGATGCATATAATCACAGCAGTATGATGATTCTATGTGTTTTGATTGATTGATTGAGACTTTTATTAGTAGGTTGCACAGTGAAGGACATATTCCGTACAATTGACCACTAAATGGTAACACCCCAATAAGTTTTTCAACTTGTTTAAGTCGGGGTCCACTTAAATTGATTCATGATACAGATATATACTATCAGATATATACTATCATAATAACACAGTCATCACACAAGATAATCACATTGAATTATTTACATTATTTATAATCCAGGGTGTGGAGGGGGGCGCCGGATGTAAGTGTCAAAAAGACAGCCAAAAGAGTTTGATATGAGAATAAATCTAAAGTTAAAATATAGGGTAGAAATGCACCCATTTGCAGGAAATGTAGTCTTGATTTTCAAAATTTTCTTTCAAGGCTTGCATGTCTACATTAAAACATTCTTCTTCATACTGCATTAATATATGCTATTTTTAAACTTTCATCCAGAGAGGGAAATCACAACTAAAAAAAAAATCACTATTTTTTTCATACAGTGTTGATGTGGAAATGTTTGCCTCGGCGATGGTGTGGACGTGTGGCACCGAATGGAGATAAGCGTCTCGACAGACATTACAATATTTGAACAATGATGACGAAAACGGTTTTCTCTGTCGTGTCCGTGTGTCGAAAATTGTTATGCGCTTATTTTTTTATTTGATTTTGTGCGTGGTATAGATTTGCCGTGCGCAGAGGACGCTTGAGCAGGCGCGCACCTTAGCGGCTGCGCTAGCATCACAGCTAACGTTAGCCATGCTGCTACCTCTCTGCTGGGAGAGGGCGTATACGTATGTGACGTATGACGTGACAGTATGTGACGTATGACGAGACAGTATGTGGCGTGTGTAAGAAGGTGCGCTCGCTGTCTGTAAGAGGGAGACACAGGAAAGAGTGAGAAGAGCCTGTCGTGTAATGCCAGCAGCTAAAAGCAACTACGTGAGAATCCACAGACCTGTGGATGTGTTGAAGGTGTGCTGGAAAATGCGGAACGGAAATTACGGAGCAGCAGAAAAGTGGAATGTATTATTTAAATCGGTGCGTTGGAAAACACGGACCGGAGTTTTTTTTAAAACTGGATCTGGATTGGCATTTTCCCATGCCTTGCCGATACGCATTTTTTTGCAAATATCGGCGGCCGATCCGATCCAAATATCGGATCGGGACATCCCTAGCTGTGACGTCACATCGGGAAGCAATCCGCCATTTTCTCACTTTCGTCGGTGTGTTGTCGGAGGGTGTAACAACACGAACAGGGACGGATTCAAGTTGCACCAGTGGCCCAAAGATGCAAAAGTGGCAAGAAATTGGACGAAATTTGTTCAAAATACGAGGGTGTGGGGAAAGTCGACGAAATGGTCAGTCGTTTGTTCCGCACACTTTACCGACGAAAGAAAGCTATGCTACGACAGAGATGGCAAGAATGTGTGGATATCCTGCGACACTCAAAGCAGATGCATTTCCAACGATAAAGACCCTAGCTTCCCTGGCCTGCTGACATCAACTCCAAAACTGGACAGATCAGCTTTCAGGCAAAGAGAGCGGATGAGGGTATATCTACAGAATATATTAATTGATGAAAACTTTATTCAATACTCGCGGTTTTACGTAAATTATTATACATAAACTGTGTTTACCAATAAATTAGCTTAAAAACAATCATTCGAGTACAATCGGGTAGTCTTGTGTAATGCAGTGTTTTGTGTCTATTTAGGTATGGTTAACCTGAGTGCTGAAATCGTGGAAAAATATATGTTCTTAGCGCGCCTGAAATGGGCTGTCTGCACTCTCAAAGTGCATGTTGTTGCCAAATGTATTTCATATGCTGTAAACCTAGTTCATAGTTGTTAGTTTCCTTTAATGCCAAACAAACACATACCAATCGTTGGTTAGAAGGCGATCGCCGAATTCGTCCTCGCTTTCTCCCGTGTCGCTGGCTGTCGTGTCGTTTTCGTCGGTTTCGCTTGCATACGGTTCAAACCGATATGGCTCAATAGCTTCAGTTTCTTCTTCAATTTCGTTTTCCACACTACAACCATCCGTTTCAATACATGCGTAATCTGTTGAATCGCTTAAGCCGCTGAAATCCGAGTCTGAATCCAAGCTAATGTCGCTATACCTTGCTGTTCTCTCCGCCATGTTTGTTTGTGTTGGCTTCACTATGTGACGTCACAGGAAAATGGACGGGTGTATATAACGATGGTTAAAATCAGGCACTTTGAAGCTTTTTTAGGGATATTGCGTGATGGGTAAAATTTTGAAAAAAACTTCGAAAAATAAAATAAGCCACTGGGAACTGATTTTTAATGGTTTCAACCCTTCTGAAATTGTGATAATGTTCCCCTTTAAGACCTTTGATAGATCGGAATCTGGGTTTAACGTGGTTAGTAGAGCTCCCCCTGGTGTTGTGGTTATGGCGGTCATTTACGTTCTGGAAGTAGTTTGACATGTACTTCGGTATCAGGGAGGTGTAAGGGTTTGGCGTGGTACCTCAACTTAAGAGCGTTTTTTTGGCTAATTGTTACGCTTTAAAACTTGAGTTACAAGCATCCCCGCCATGAGTTAGCGTAACATCCGACCAAAACACCCGGGCTAGCTCGCTAGCATTAGCCTACATCAGGGCTGTCCAAACAGAGCCCCAAACTGAAAGAAGAGAGTGCACTTGGGGGTTATTTTGATATTTGTCATTTTCAACATATTTATTGTAATCATTTGGGCTACCCTCAACTTTTTGCATGTTAAAGGTTCCAGGTACCCAAAAGGGTCCCAGTCATTAAAGTGTTACAATTAAAAACAAGTCATGTATTCATTTTTTTATGTTTTACTTTCAACGTAGGGTTGTTCCGATACCAATATTTTGATACCAGTTCCAAAATGTATTTCGATAATTTTCGGTACTTTTCTAAATAAAGGGGACCACAAAAAATGTCAGTATTGGTTTTATTTGAACATAAAAATCTTAGGGTACATTAAACATATGTTTATTATTGCAAGTTTGTCCTTAAATAAAATAGTGAGCATTCCAGACAACTTGTCTTTTAGTAGTAAGTAAACAAACAAAGGCTCCTCATTTAGTCTGCTGACGTATGCAGTAACATATTGTGTCATTTATCATTCTTTTATTTTGTCAAAATTATGAGGGACAAGCGGTAGAAAATGAATTATTAATCTACTTGTTCATTTACTCTTGATATCTGCTTACTTTCTCTTTGAACATGTTCTATCTACACTTCTGTTCAAATGTAATAATCACTTATTCTTCTCTTCTTTGATACTTTACATTAGTTTTGGATGATACCACACATTTGGGTATCAATCTGATACCAAGTAGTTACAGCATCATACATTGGTCATATTCAAAGTCCTCATAGTTCCTGAGTTTATAAACAGAATATGAATTTTTCAAAAAGGAAAGATTTTGTGATGCTAAAAAAATATCGATGTAATCATAGTAGTATCGCTACTGTACTTGGTATCATTACAGTGGATGTCAGGTGTAGATCCACCCATGGCATTTGTTTACATTGTGACGCCGGTGAGCTACGGTGTGTAGTGAAGCATGTTTAGCTATTCCTCGTCCTGCAGGGATGATACTTGTAAGAAACTTACTTTATTTGTCGCCATGGAGACGAAGATTAGTGATTTAGAAGTAGCTACAACACTGCGGTTAGCTGCTAGCTAGCTAGCCATGTCTTAAAACAACTCTTCCTGAGGGGGTTTCAGTGTTATAACTTCACCTTTATTGTTCGTTTTAAGCCAAGATACGTCTGCTTGTAAGTACTCCGTGATTGTGCGCTGCCGAACATGGTCCTTTGCTCGTAAAACCAGCAATGTCACGACCCGCCATCTCGCCCATTAAAAAAAGTGGGCGGGGACCGGTACATTTTAGAGGCGGTATAGTACCGAATATGATTAATTAGTATCGCGGTACTATACTTGTACCGGTATACCGTACAACCCTATTTCAACGTTGAATATCCATCGATCAACTTCACATCTATCCATTAACATTTAGTTGTATTTGTTTGTCCCTTTTTGTCAAAGAAAACCCTATTTTTTATGGCAAAAACACAAAATATGAATAATTTCACCAAAAAATGTTTAGAGGAATATTTGATAGTAGTAATTGGGGCCATAAATATGTACAGTAAATAATTCCTAACAGCATTGCTTTTGATTCATTATGTTTTTAACAATGGCCGTTAAAAAAAATACATACCGTACTACAATTGTTAGGGATCAAAAAAGCCCGCACTCATAAAAGAGTTAAAAAAAAGTCACACCAAATATATATTATTTTTACATGAAATGCTTAAAAGTCTAGATCAACTTCAGCTCTCTCTGTGGATTGTAAGTTTTTTGATGTTTTGAGCAATGACAGTTTTAAAATTAAGTGTCAATAATGCAACATTTCTCTTGTTACATTAAGTTGATAAACAATAACAAAAATTACAAAATATTTTTTGATAATAAAAAATAGTGATGTAATCAAGTACCGGTATTAAATTAACCAAAAATATGACTTATTTTATCTTTGTGAAAATATTGGACACAGTGTGTTGTCAAGCTTATGAGATGCGATGCAAGTCTAAGCCACTGTGACATTATTGTTCTTTCTTTTTTTTAATATTATAAATGTCTAATGATAATGTCAATGAGGGATTTTTAATCACTGCTATGTTGAAATTGTAACTAATATTGATACTGTTGTTGATAATATTCATTTTTGTTTCACTACTTTTGGTTTGTTCTGTGTGGTGTTTGTGTCTCCTCTCAATTGCTCTGTTTATTGCAGTTCTGAGTGTTGCTGGGTCGGGTTTGCTTTTGGAATTGGATTGCATTGTTATGGTATTGCTGTGTATTGTTTTGTTGGATTGATTAATTAAAAAAAACAACATAAAAATAAAAAATAAAATTTTTTAATAAATAAATAAAAATCGATTTTTTGAAAATGAGAACCCATTCTGAATCGCACAACGTGAGAATCGCGATTCGAATTCGAATCGATTTTTTCCCACACCCCTAGCTATTAACCGTTTTTTCGTAAACTGTTCCATCGCTGGTTCTTTGTGATTGATACAGAAAAGGTTTCTCACCACATTTCCACTGATCTTTGGCGTCTTCCGGCCGGCAAACAGAGACGATGGCCCCGTGCTTCTCCGGAAGTGTCCCTCGTCTCTCCAGTAAGCGAATCATGATGTCCGTGAACAGGCGGAAGCTCTCCGGCGCCCCTGGAACAGTCGCCTGGCAGACGCGATGGTAGAGGCGAAGCAGGTCCGCTTGGAAGCCAGCATCCGGCAGGAGAATGTCCACCATCTCCTCTTGCCTCAGCACGTTGTCTTCCAGCCACAGCAAGAATCTTTTGGTGCGCTCTTTGTCGTACGCGTCCTCCACCAAGCACCCCAGGACCCATTTGGTGACCAGGTGGGCCGCTTGGACAGCCAGCACACCGGGGTGCTCGGCGTCCTTTGGTGGGCGTGCGGTGGCGGCCAACACGGGACGCCAGTACATTAAAATGTTGCTGAGAGACAATCGACACTCGGTCGGGAGACTCGGCTTTTGTTCCGCTGTCTCAGCTTCCTCCACCAGCTTGGCTTTTTTGGCCCGGGCGTGGAAGATTTTCGCCCGTATTCTGTCTTTACCAGTCGCTGAAATAAAACACATTATAATCAGGAAAACAATTCTACTCATTTTCTAATTATTTCAATCAGTCTTGTTTTTGCAAAAGACTACAAGGGACGCACAGTTTGAGAAAATGGGGGGGGGGGGGAATCAAACTTCCAAGGTAAAATTGACTTATTTGTTACATTAATAAGGCTCTTTAGATGTTAAATTAAATTAATTATATACATACTTGATTTTCGGGAGAATGGTTGCCCCGGGAGATTTTCGGGAGAGGCACTGAAATTCGGGAGTCTCACGGAAAATTCGGGAGGGTTGGCAAGTATGATTATATATAGTGTGTGAATGTGGTAAAATGATGGATTGAACTGGAAAATAGCATTAAAAAATGGGACATACATTAGTCAAAGTGTACACCGCAGAGCAGCAACAATCAGATAATATTTTTTCGGGATGTCCCTATCAACGATTTGGGCCATTTCGATACTTTGACAATAGATTAAAGAAGTAAAAATGTTTCATGGCGGGTAACTAAAGTATCGTATTTTCCGAATTATAAGCCGCTACTTTTTTCCCATGCATTGAACTCTGCGGCTTACAAAGCGGTGCGGCTAATTTACGGCCACAATGTTTTGTATTCAACAAGTAGTTTTCATAGAACACCGACAGAGAAGCTGAAAAGATGTGTGTCATTGTTTGTGCTATGGCGCCAGCTTTTGGACGCGTGCTGCGGGTTGAAAACGTACTTCCTGTTTAGTGCCTTGAACCGGAAGTATAACCGTCCGTAGCGTTTCCACTCGTATGGATTCTTCATTCATCACATCAAGCAAAGTTTGTAAGTTTTACAATATTACTAAAACAATTCATACTTGCTAAACCGTCCCGTGTGTGATGTCTGTAGGAGTGTTTTCATGCATATTTGTACAACCCTATATCAATGTAATTAGAGATGTCCGATAAATGCTTTAAAATGTAATAACGTAAATTATCGGTATCGGTTTCAAAAAGTACAATTTATGACTTTTTAAAAACTCCAATGTGTACACGGACGTAGGGAGAAGTACAGAGCGCCAATAAACTGTAAAGGCACTGCCTTTGCGTGCTGGCCCAATCACATAACACATGCAGCTTTTACACACACACACACACACACACACACACACACACACACACACACACACACACACACACACACACACACACACACACACACACACACACACACACACACACACACAAGTGAATGCAAGCATACTTGATCAACAGCCATACAGGTCACAGTGAGGGTGGCCGTACAAACAACTTTAACACTGTTACAAATATGCGCCACACTGTAAACCCACACCAAACAAAGTATGACAAACACATTTCGGGAGAACATCCGCACCGTAACACAACATAAACACAACAGAACAAATACCCAGAACCCCTTGCAGCACTAACTCTTCCGGGACGCTACAATATACACCCCCCGCTACCACCAAACCCCCCCCATCTCCCGAATTCGGAGGTCTCAAGGTTGGCAAGTATACTCTAGTATACTCTGGACTGAAGCTGTGTGCCTTCATTGTTTTTGTAGCTGTTGTTTTGAGGCATGTTTAAAAAAAAAAAAAAAATGCACTTTGTGAAAGTCAAAGTATAGTATTTCCCATAGTTGTAGTGGGTATCAGGATTATCTCAGGGAGAGCATGTCCCGAATTCCAAGCTGCTGTTTTGAGGTATGTTAAAAAAAATAATGCACTTTGTGACTTCAATAATAAATACGGCAGTGCCATGTTGGCACTTTTTTCCATAACTGGAGTTGAAGTTGTTCTCTTATTTTGGAAAACCTTGTTTTTGATTGATTGATTGAAACTTGTATTAGTTGATTGCACAGTACAGTACATATTCCGTACAATTGACCACTAAATGGTAACACCCCAATAACATACCTGCCAACTTTTGAAATCAGAAAAACCTAGTAGCCAGGGTCCAGGGGCCGCAGGCCCCGGTAGGTCCAGGACAAAGTCCTGGTGGGGGGTTCAGGCTTCGCCCCCCGACGCAAAATGATTATTAGCATTCAGACAGGTTAAAATGTTGCTAAAACCATCACTTTTCTATCAGTCACAGTGACTTTTCAAAACAAAAATATTACAGCAAAAATCATATGGGTTGATTGACATGTTTATTCTGTAAGCTAACTTCAATAGTTTGAAATTATTTTGACAGTTAATGCCAGTTATCCTGTCAACCTTTCACAAGACTTCAATTTGTTAATTGAAAGTATAAACAGTATAAACAATTTTTACAGTAAACAAATGGTAAAACAGTACTAAACAATTCCATAAAAAAAAAAATTGGTGTCATTATTAACTTTCTGTCCAAGCTTGTATAATCTACTGCCTTGTTCAATTGTAAAAAATATTCTGTGCCTAAAATTCACATTTCTATCACAATTATCATACTGTAAACATGGTAAGCTAACTTCATTAAAATTAATAGTCCTGTCAATAGCATGGAATTACAATTCAAATGTAGTTTTTTTGTAAGCCTTTCAAAAGAATTCAAAATATGAAAAATTAATGAAAATTAATTTAAGCCATCAGACACTTGAAAAGTGGCACATCACATCTCTAATGTAATCATTTTAACTTTTCAACAGAAATAGCACTGCAAAAATATTAAGGACATACTTCTGTATTTTGGTAGTTATGCTGTCAACATTTAACAAGATTTCTTCAACTTGGACATGAAAGCATAAATAGTATAAACACTTTTAACAGTATAACAGTACTAAACAATTCCAATAGATAACATTGGTGTCATTACCTTTTTGTTTGCTCAATTATTGCCTCCGTAAATAAAACTTGGGCATTTATCACATCCAAAGAATCTGTTTGGGTGACGAAAAACGTTGAAAGTTTTCCACTTGTATCGCTAGCAACGGCATTAGACTTGTGTTTTTTTGTCCCAACGTGGTCTTTTACATCGCTAATTCCTCCGTGTCCGATCGAAAAATCTTGTCTGCACAAGGTGCAATTCGCGTAGTTTTCACCCTTTTTGGAACGAATAATTATTCCCGGATAGGCTTTTGAATATTCTTCACGGAATGACTGCAGTTTTCTTTTCGGTTTAAGACTCGTTTGCGATTCGTTGCTGATTCCATGATCGTTCGCTCGTTTGGAAACAATGGCCTCGTGCTTGGCACCGGTGCTATAAATAGCCTCGCGCATGGCATTCGGAATGGCTCGATAGGAAGTTATGGGAAGCAGTGTCGATTGTCATTGTTGTTACGTGATTTCGTGAATAAAACTTTTTTTTAATTTTTTTTTTTTAATTAATGAAAAACCGTATTTTTTATCACTGCAACCGTGACCCGGAATAGGTTGATGAAAACCGTACTAATTACGGGAAAACCGGAGTAGTTGGCAGGTATGATGTCATCAGCATCTGGATCGACCACCCTTACTTTATAATGAAGCTTTAGCGGCTAGCTTCTCGTGTCATCCCGCTTGGTGTGTGTGTAGCATGTGTAGCCATTCCTTTTCCTCTAGTCCTCCAGTGATAATGGTACATGAAAGAAACCCGGTTTATTCTCCACCATGGTGGAGAGGATTAGTATCTTAGAATCGGCTTCACACTGGGGATAGGGTGGAGTTTGTGTTCTGGCACACGTGCAACTTCTGCATGTAAGAAGGAACATGCAAATGTAATAATTGTGCATGAAGGAACCTGTCACGTGTAAACACAGGCACACGGCTGTGTTAAACCTCGGTTAAAAAAGGAAAATACGATCCAGACATCTCTACTCATAAGGACGTAAGAATACAGGTGGACAAACTTTGCCGAAGGAGTCACTTACTCAACAGTTCCTTTAGTCGGTGCTTTTCACACAAGCCCTGTATCTGGCCAAGCAGCGCCGTGTGGCCAGACAGGCTGGTCCAGCACAGGAGCAGAGCGAGGGCGTTGACAGTGGAGAGAGGCTGCGGGGGGAACACCAGTGGCTGGGCACGTTTTGCCACGCGGAGAGCCGTGACCTGATGCTTCAGTATGGAGGCGAGTGTTTGCAGGAACAGGCTGAACTGAGCTGCCTTCACGCCCAACCTGACAGGAGACAAAGAACCTGTTTCAGCATTTTGAGACTTCTCTTAGAGGGGAACTGCACTTTTTTGGGGGGGGAATTTTGCCTATCATTCACAATCCTTATGTGAGACAAGAACACGTTTTTAGTTTTTTAAATGTATTCTAAATCGTAAATAAACGCTAGCAAGAGTCAGCTAACAATAAAGCCAATGAGAGTCTCTCCAGTCCGCCTATAAAACATCTTAAAAAACATAAAAAAAACCTCCGTTATGGTTTTATCGCCATACAGCAATAGATGACATCTGCCTATTACCTGACACCTGACATGTTAGCTACTTCTCTTTGTTTATAATGTCTATTTTCTATTTCCTGCTGGATCTACTCTCTATTTTATGCTGCTGCTGTCACATATACCGCATTTTTCGGAGTATAAGTCGCACCTGCCGAAAATGCATAATAAAAAAGGAAAAAAACATATATAAGTCGCATTTTTTGGGGAAATGTATTTGATAAAAGCCAACAGCAAGAATAGACATTTGAAAGGCAATTTAAAATAAATAAAGAATAGTGAACAACAGGCTGAATAAGTGTACGTTATATGAGGCATAAATAACCAACTGGTATGTTAACGTAACATATTATGGTAAGAGTCATTCAAATAACTATAACATATAGAACATGCTATACGTTTACCAAACAATCTGTCACTCCTAATCGCTAAATCCCATGAAATCTTATACGTCTAGTCCAGGGGTCGGCAACCTGCGGCTCCAGAGCCGCATGCGGCTCTTTGATCACTCTGATGCGGCTCAGCAGCTTACTTGCTGAACCCCCCAATTTTCCCGTGAGACTTCCGGATTTCAGTGCCTCTCGCAGAAAACCGATTTTCACCCTTACAGCTATAATAAGGGCATGCCATGATGGTACAACATTTGGCGCTCTCTACAATCTGTATTAACAGCGTGCCAGCCCAACATCTTCTGCTTGCACACGTACGTGACAGCAAGGCATACTTTGTCAACAGCCACACAGGTTACACTGACGGTGACCATATAAAACAACTTTAACACTCTTACTAATAATGCGCCACACTTTGAACCAAAACCAAACAAGAATGACAAACACATTTCGGGAGAACATCTGCACCGTAACACAACATAAACACAACAGAACAAATACCCAGAATCCCATGCAGCCCTGACTCTTCCGGGCTGCATTATACACCCCTGCTACCACCAAACCCTAACCCCCCCCCCCTCTGTGCGTCGGTTGAGGTGGGCGGGGTTTGGTAGCGGGGGTGTATAATGTATAATGCATCTCTGCGCTGCTGACCCGTCTCCGCTCGGGATGGTGTCCTGCTGGCCCCACTATGGACTGGACTCTTACTATTATGTTGGATCCACTATGGACTGGACTCTCACAATATTATGTCAGACCCACTCGACATCCATTGCATTCGGTCTCCCCTGGGGGGGGGGCTACCCACATATGCGCCCACATATGCGGTCCTCTCCAAGGTTTCTCATAGTCATTCACATAGACGTCCCACTGGGGTGAGTTTTTCCTTGCCCTTATGTGGGCTTTGTGCCAAGGATGTCGTTGTGGCTTGTGCAGCCCTTTGAGACACTTGTGATTTAAGGCTTTATAAATAAACATTGATTGATTGATTGATTGATTGTGTGCGTAGTTAGTATGTTCCAATAGCAGCAGAAGTGCACATTTTGGAGGGCTGTATTAATTTCAGTTTTGTGTCCAAGGAACTGATTTTATTTAACACTATATTATTATATGTTTATATTATATGTTAATGTATATTTATTTTTCTGAAAAATCCCACTTAATATACTTTGGGTAACAACAGTCAATATTTATTTATTTTATTTTATTTGTTTAGGAGGGTAACAACAGTCAATATTTTTTTTTTCCTTATAAAATAAAAGTGAGCTTTTGTTAAACCAAATATTGTGTGTTTTTTCCATACACAACAACCTATCTGGATTCGATAAGAGAATCGATAAGGAATCGGTTCGATAAGAGGATTTGATAATGGGCTCGAACTCGATAATTTCTTATCAAACATCATCCCTAGGTCCCAAGATGTAAATAAAGTTTTGTTGGCGGTTTTTGGATGTCTTTAGAAGCCACCTAGTTCTTGTCTCACATAGGGATTAGGAATGATGGTCAAAATTCCCCAAAAAGTGCTGTTCCCCTTTAAATGGTTTACCTCAAGCGTCGGCTCACACTTAAAGCCAGGCATTGGAATTCATTGATGAGTGTGAGTGGGAGACACTTGACTTTCGTTTCTGCCAGTGAGGAACTTTCTATTTGCTCCAACGCCTTCTCCTTCTTCTCAACGTTGGTGAACCACAGCGTGTGCAGCATGTCTATGACAGAATCCAGCAAATGCTGCTCGAGGTTCCTGAGGACGATAATAAACTGCATAACCAGCACAATGAAACTTCAAAGCCATATTTACGCTCCACCTACCTTTTTTCAACCATTTGTATCATCCAGCTCAGTAGGCCATTATTGCTGCCCAGCTCGTAGGCCGCTTTGACTACACGTGCAGACTGACACAACACCTTGATGATCTGCCTCTGATGGACGAAACGCTTGTCAGTTGTCAACAGAAAAAAAAGCACGGAACCATGCAAATTTAAAAAAAAAATGAGGTAAAAGCCTCCAGATTTGACCCAAATAGACAACAATTCTAAACGGGAACAATCATGCGTTTCTATAAAAAAGCTAAGCTTCAGCAGAGAGTAATAGCTGTTGCTTTGTGTAATGGCGGACATGGCGAGTGACCAATGACTGACTCTGACCGACACGCGATGTCACCGCTACTTGTAATGACTGACCAATGAAGACGAGGTGACGTAATTGAGTTGCCAGGTGTACTTAATGACATGACATACAGTAGGTGACCAATGACATAACCGACCAATCACCGAGACACTGTAAGGATGGACATGTACACTGACCCATGACATGACCAACTAATCACTGTTTCTGCATGTAATGATTGACATGTAGACTGACCAATGAAAGACTAGGTGACATAACAAACCAATCATCCATGTTTCTGTGCATGATGATTGATGTGTAGACTGACCAATGAAGACTAGGTGACAAACGACTACCGGTAATTATCCCTGTTTTAGTCAATAATGATAAACATCTAGACTAACAATTGCAGGTCAAATGACACAAACTGCAAGTAATAATTGATGTGTAGACTGACCAATGAAGACTTGGTGACACTACCGACCAATCATTCCTGTTTCTGTGCATGATTGACATCCAGACTAACCATTGAAGATCGGGTGCCATTACTGACCAGTCATCACGGTTTCTGCAAGTAATGATTGGCATGCAGACTGACCAATGAAGACGAGGTGACATAACCATAATGTATCCCTGTTTCTGCGTGTAATGAATGACATCTAGACTAACCAATGAAGATCAGATGCCATAACAGACCAGTCATCACACAATTTTACGTCCGTCAAAAGACATTTGGGGACCTTGACTTATTAGCATGTTTTCCTCCAGAGTGTATGGATGATGAGAAAGGAGCAGAACAGAGTGTACCTGAGTGTCATCGTCACACAAGGGGCTGCTGCTAAAGCCAAGCAGGCTCTGGAAGAGGCCTTGCTGGTTGCATAAATCGTAGCAATGTCCGTCAATTAATCCTTCCTCCAGCAGGCTTAGGATCCACTCTCGCTGCTTTTTGTGCTGCAGAACAAACAAACAGAAAAAAAGGGTGAGCAGACCGTGACCAGTGACCTTGGCGCCAAGCCTGTCACTGAGAGGAGTGATATCCGAAAATAAACACATCAAGGTTGAACTTTGCAGAGTATTAAAACCAGAGTTTGAGTGTGATTATCAACATGTATTAAGCAAGGGAGTGTGAAAATAAATCTGTTGTTGAGCGGTCCTCCGGTGCTTTACCTCGGGGTCAAAGCCATAGAAGAACCTGAAGAACGTGGGCAGCCTCCATAAGTCCAAACTCTGGCGGGATAGCAGGAAGCGGTTCATAGCCAAGTACATTTGGTCCTCTGGGGAAGACGTGGAGAAAAGTCAGTTATCCTTGCACAAACATCAGAAATGAATGGTGTTGGTCAGGGGTCGAGGGTATGTTGCAGTGACGTGCAGTCACTAGAGGCAGGTGAGGCGGGGCTTCACCTGCCATCATGGAAAGAAAAAAAATGTAAAAAGAAAAAAATATATATTAAATTGCTAAATGTATCCAGTGATTATACTATAAAGTTATTTTCCATTTAACTTCACCAGTTTTAGATTATTTTTATTCAAAATCGCTGAATTTTCACATTTGCCGTTCAAATACTGAGAAGAGACGGTGCGGTGAACAGCAGCCAGTTGAGGCACGTCACTCAGTGCCTCAACATGGATTGCGGACTCGGCTAACTGCTGGCCTGCTGTGCAGTGAGACCGTATTGCTTTATGAATTATATTATACATTTCCATAGTTTAGTTAGCTGAGGTATATAATGTACAGTGTATTTTGTCAACAACTGTATGTGTGTAAAGTATTTCTTGTGCTGAGCGATCATAAAACGGCTGCAAAAGACGCACTGGCTGAGGCTAGCCTCATGCACCCCCGCTGTAGAATGCACGGCAACCGCTGACGGGAGTGTTATATCAACTAAAGCCCACACTTAAACTTTCCACGTGCAAGATTGAATCTATTTAAAAAAGTTATTTCATAAGAAGCCAAAAAGTGCAAAAACAATAATGTTCGTGTTGGAGGAGTTGTGAATGACTGCAGGGCCACAACATTAGGTACACCTGCAGACTGCAGGTGTACCTAATTCACAACTCCTCCAACATGAACATTATTGTTTTTGCACTTTTTGGCTTCTTATTAAATAACTTTTGTAACCTATTTTTATGGGCTTTCCTCTTTGTGATGTTAAGTTCCTGTTATGAGCTGTTATACAGTATATGCCTTGAGCTCTTATTTTGAAGGCGCTAAGAGCGGAATTTTGACACGTTGGAGTGGAGCGGAAGTTTTTGAAAGAGGGTAAATAAAGTGGTCCTCGTGTAAACTGGAGCCTCCGTGTTTGTTATTTTGTAGTTTCATACAGTATAGGCGACATTTATAAACCCTCGGTTACACTTTTTAAAATAGATTAAATCTTGCACGTGGAAAGTTTAATTGAGGGCTTTAGTTGATATAACACCATTATAGAACCATTCTAGATTTTGACTGGATGATTATAGTCTGAATAATAATCACGATTATCCCGATCATTTATGCATTGATTCATTTCGCAACAAAAAATTATAAAACCACATATGCCTTAGAGATTATAAGTCAGCAAATAATAGCACACAATAATAAATGTAAACAATGTTTTCTTATTAATAAATAATATACTATTAATGCATACTTGCCAACCTTGAGACCTCCGATTTCGTGAGGTGGTGGGGGGGGGGGGGCGTGGTCGGGGGGGGCGTGGTTGGGGGCGTGGTTAAGAGGGGAGGGGTATATTGACAGCTAGAATTCACCAAGTCAAGTATTTCATACATATATATATATTTATATATAGATATATAGATATCTACATCCTGAAAATATGCAAACAAAACTGTGTTTAGATAATTGATACTTCAAACTTGCATAAATAAATATTAAGGAATATAACATAACTTGGCTTCTGAGAGTTTCAAAATGTAATGAATAAAATGCTAAAGTTGTTGATAAACAAGCAATTATTTTAAAAATTAAATATGGTCATTTTAAATGAATTGTTATGATAATTTAAAATCAATTATTTCAAATATGTTTATTTTAATGTATAATTCTATGGCTGGATGTAATAAGGAGTCAGGAAAAATACAAATAAAAATAAAATCAATTTTGATGTTTTTAGCAAAACATAGTAAACATGTATTTAGTTTTTTTTTTTTAAATTAATAAATATATTTATTTTTAGGTAAGATAAACATAATGCAATGTATCGCTAGTCTGGATGATTTAGTTCTTGTCACCCTGTTGTCCTCCCGTCATGAAAAAAGGCTGTCCTCACTCAGGTCCGCATGGAGCTGGAGGGGGCGTGGCTTCTAGCTCCGGCTGAAAATCGGGAGATTTTCGGGAGAATATTTGTTTTCGGGAGAGGCGCTGAATTTCGGGAGTCTCCCGGAAAATTCGGGAGGGTTGGCAAGTATGATTAATGGCATTATTAATTTAAGATTACCATTACTTCTATTGATCCCCATGGGAAAATTGTACTCATTGTGGGAAATAACATTGTGTCATCAGCTGTCATCCATGCCAATTTATACATTTTTAATCATCTACTTCATGCTGTGTTAATAATAGTTTTAACGTACATAATAGTGCTGTTATGTTCGTGTTTTACACTTGCTGTATTAACTTACAATGCTTCAGTGTGGAATGCTAGAATAGATTTAATCGAGTGAAAGTAGTCAAACAGAAAACAATTGTGAGTAGGGACTGGTATCGAATTTCGTCGACTGATGTAAAATCAAACGGTGCCATATTTCAATACCTTTGTTGCATGTGACATCCTGCCGGTTGCAGACTAAACACAGGCTCACGTAAATCAGTCAAGCAGCACTCAGGGCGGACTCTGTCAAACTTCATCTAAGTCAGGGGTGTCAAACTCATTTTAGATGGGGGGCCACATGGAGAAAAATCTACTCCCAAGTGGGCCAGACTGGTGAAATCACGGCACGATAACTTAAAAATAAAGACAACTTCAGATTGTTTTCTTTGTTTCAAAATAGAACAAGCACATTCTGAAATTGTCCATATCATAATGTTGTTGGTTTTTTTTTTACACTTATATGTTGCGGTTAATAGTATTCTATCTTTATTTGTCGTTATTTATATTTTCTGAATAAATTATGTGATAATGTTCATCAGTCAACTCATTGGTGTTAATTTTCAATTTATCAAGATAAAAAATAATAATATCAAAATCAAATGACAGTATTTATGTAGTTTGATAATTTTCCTCTACGGATGTACTAGTTTATTTTGTACATATTAGGAATGTCTCGATCCAGGTTTTTGCACTTCCGATCCGATACCGATGTTGTATTTGCACATCCGATCCGATACCGATACTGACCGATACTGGCCTATCCGAGCATGTATTAAAGTTTAAAGTTATTTAGCCTACTTAGTTGTCAGAATCATGTTGAAAAGGGTTTTAGTACTCTTGATAACAACTAGCCAGCTGAATTAGGGGAGTTTGAATAATACACAATGGTTGGTAACAAGAAACTGACCTGTTTATTCAAGGATAAACACAAAATACCGGTAGACAAAATTATACATGACAAACAGAAATGGCATCATTGAACTAGGGCTGGGCGATATGGCCTTTTTTTAATATTGCGATATTTTAAGGCCATATTGCGATACACGATATATATCTGGATATTTTGCCTTAGCCTTGAATGAACACTTGATGCATATAATCACAGCAGTATGATGATTCTATGTGTCTACATTAAAACATTCTTCTTCATACTGCATTAATATATGCTACTTTTAAACTTTCATGCAGAGAAGGAAATCACAACTAAAAAAATCACTATTTTTTTCATACGGTGTTGATGTGGAAATGTTTGCCTCGGCATTTTGATGGTGTGGCACCGAACGGAGATAAGCGTCTCGACAGACGTTACAATATTTGAACAATGATGACGAAAACTGTTTTCTCTGTCGTGTCCGTGTGTCGAAATGCGCTTTTTTTTATTTATTTGATTTTGTGCGTGGCATAGATTTGCCGTGCGCAGAGGACGCTTGAGCAGTGCGCAAATGCACAGGCGCGCACCTTAGAGGGAACATTGCTAGCCCGGCTGCGCTAGCATCACAGCTAACGTTAGCCATGCTGCTACCTCTCTGCTCGGGGAGGGCGTATACGTATGTGACGTATGACGTGACAGTATGTGACGTATGACGTGACAGTGTGTGACGTGTGTAAGAAGTGCACTTGCTGTCTGTGAGAAGGAGACACAGGAAAGAGTGAGAAGAGCCTGTCGTGTAATGCCAGCAGCTAAAAGCAACTGCGTGAGAATCCACAGACCTGTGGATGTGTTGAAGGTGTGCTGAAAAATGCGGAACGGAAATTAGGGAGCAGCAGAAAAGTGGAATGTATTATTTAAATCGGTGCGTTGGAAAACACGGACCGGAGTTTTTTTTTAAACTGGATCTGGATCGGCATTTTCCCATGCCTTGCCGATACGCATTTTTTGGCAAATATCGGCGGCCGATCCGATCGAAATATCGGATCGGGACATCCCTAGTACATATGTAGCATCATCTACAAAGATACAAAGAATTGCTATTGTGACATCCAGTCCAGTCCAGTCCACATTTAGAACAGCGGTTTCTTTCATTCAAAAATTTCAGGTTAATTCTTATACTTAGCAAACTCATCTCGCGGGCCGGATAACACCCCTGCTCTAAGTAATGTTGCATTTTTCAACACCAACAAAGCAAGTAAAGTAAGGCTCGACCTTTCAAAAAAATACCCCAGCTTGACGCTAACTTACATTGGATTTGCCATAGACAGGCTAATAATAGCATTAGTGGTTTTACATGGCGATGTCAACACCTCCAAATTTGGTAATAAAAACCACAACCAAGATAAATGTTACAATCAACAGCTGGTGTGTAATAAGAACAATACTTACAGTATAAACACATCATAACACATCTTAGATAAATTAGACAACATAGCCTAAATAGCCTATACAGTAGGAGTGTAAAAAAAAAAAGTAATTCAAGAATGGATTGCAATTCTTATTTGGAACAATTCTTAATCGATTAAAACAAAATCAATATAAAAAAATTAAATACATTAATCTATCCTGTTCAGCCACTCAAGCAAATCATATTGTTGATGTAGATGATCTATACCTGCTGTACAGATTGACTTGAGAAAAGAGAAATGTGGGAAACTTCTCTTGATGCCTTATTTGTATTTGACTTTATTAAATGTTTGGGTAAAATTTTATTAAAGTTATTTTCAGTAAGATAGAAATGTATCACAGCTGTTTATCTACTTTATGGAGGAATGTAGTTAATCATAGAACTGGCACCCCAAGTTTTTAAAAAGTATGGATTTTGAATCAAGAATTTCAATTGAGAATCGATTCAGAATCCAATCGGTACCACCAAGAATCGGATGGAATTGTGCGGTGCCCAAAGATTCACAACCCTACTGTATACAGCACTGCCATGTGTACTGCCAGTGTCTTGGATGTGCAACCGCATTGCAAATGATACTCAAATGTGAAAGAAAACAAGTTACAACAAATGAGCAGTAGTTATCAAAATTAGCTTTTTTTTTTAAAATGTTACATTAAAAATTGTTTCATTATCAAACAAATAACATACAAAAAAGTAGTGAAAATTGGTACCATTGCGCACCGGAATCGATTTACATGTGACAGGAATTGGTACTGTATCGGCTCAAAGTTGAACGGTATTCATCCTTAATTGTAGGTATGAAGAACACTACCTTACTCATTAATAATCGTTTGGAATGGACTTATGCTGTTTTGAAGTTGAAGTGGAGTGGTACCTTTTTTTTTTTTTTGCAACACCTAGTGGCTGCTTGCATCAGAGCTTCTATTTTACATTCAAGCCCATATAATTTGATATTTGTTTTGCTGATATTGGAGCAATATGAATATCGGCTGGTGACAGCCTTAAAGGGGAACATTATCACAATTTCAGAATTGTTAAAACCATTAAAAATCAGTTCCCAGTGGCTTATTTTATTTTTCGAAGTTTTTTTCAAAATTTTACCCATCACGCAATATCCCGAAAAAAAGCTTCAAAATGCCTGATTTTAACCATCGTTATAAACACCCGTCCATTTTCCTGTGACGTCACACAGTGATGCCAACACAAACAAACATGGCGGAAAGAACAGCAAGCTATAGCGACATTAGCTCAGATTCAGACTCGGATTTCAGCGGTTTAAGCGATTCAACAGATTACGCATGTATTGAAACGGATGGTTGTAGTGTGGAGGCAGGTAGCGAAAACGAAATTGAAGAAGAAACTGAAGCTGATTGAGCCATATCGGTTTGAACCGTATGCAAGCGAAACCGACGAAAACGACACGACAGCCAGCGACACGGGAGAAAGCGAGGACAAATTCGGCGATCGCCTTCTAACCAACGATTGGTATGTGTTTGTTTGGCATTAAAGGAAACTAACAACTATGAACTAGGTTTACAGCATATGAAATACATTTGGCAACAACATGCACTTTGAGAGTGCAGACAGCCCAGTTTTCATCAATTAATATATTCTGTAGACATACCCTCATCTGCTCTCTTTTCTGAAAGCTGATCTGTCCAGTTTTGGAGTTGATGTCAGCAGGCCAGGGAAGCTAGGGTCGATAGGGGGTTTAGCTCGCTCGTCTGCGGGAACAAACTGCCGCCATTTCTTGCCGTGCTACCGAGGGCCTTTGTCCCTGAATTGCTCACACACTTCGGCAGATTCAATGGGGGTCTGGCGGCAGATTTCTTTAACTTTATCGTTGGAAATGCATCTGCTTTGAGTGTCGCAGGATATCCACACATTCTTGCCATCTCTGTCGTAGCATAGCTTTCGTCGGTAAAGTGTGCGGAACAAACGTCCAATTTCTTGCCACTTTCGCATCTTTGGGCCACTGGTGCAACTTGAATCCGTCCCTGTTCGTGTTGTTACACCCTCCGACAACACACCGACGAGGCATGATGTCTCCCAGGTACGGAAAACAGTCGAAAAAACGGAAAATAACAGAGCTGATTTGACTCGGTGTTTGAGAAAATGGCGGATTGCTTCCCGATGTGACGCCACATTGTGACGTCATCGCTCCCAGAGCGAATAATAGAAAGGCGTATAATTCGCCAAAATTCACCCATTTAGAGTTCGGAAATCGGTTAAAAAAATATATGGTCTTTTTTCTGCAACATCAAGGTATATATTGACGCTTACATAGGTCTGGTGATAATGTTCCCCTTTAATAATGAAGCATGCATGTATGGAGTTACGACATGGCGCCCCGTGTGGCTATGTAAGCACTAACTTCTCTGCTCAACATTGTTACAATCAAAGCTTGCAGCAAGGTGATGACAAGGTAATATACTGTATGATCGTGACTAGGGTTGTACCGATACCAATATTTTGGTACCGGTACCAAAATGTATTTCGATCCTTTCGATACCTTTCTAAATAAAGTGACCACAAATTTTTGTTATTATTGTCTTTATTTTAACAAAAAATCTTACAGTACATTAAACATGTGAATCTTATTGCAATCGAAGAAAAATGTTGTCTTTAAATAAAATAGTGAGCATACTAGACAACTTGTCTTTTAGTAGTAAGTAAGCAAACAAAGTCTCCTAATTTGTTTGCTGACAAATGCAGTAACATATTGTCATGTCTGTGTGATCATGTTTTTGTTTTGGTCATGTTCGGTTTTGTTTTTGGACTTTTTGTGCACTTTTGTTTTGTCACCATAGCAACCATTAGTTTTCACCTGTCACGTCACGCACCTGTTTCACGTTTTGAGTCACGCACCTGTTTTCGTTAATCATGTCTATAGTATTTAAGTTCATTGTTTTCAGTTTGTCGTTCTGACGACATCCCCGCATTTATACTCTCCACACACTTATGACCCTTGCTGCGCTTTTTCATGCCGTTTTTTCATCCAAGTAAGTTTTCTTTATTCAAGCCATAGTTTGCAAGTTTTGTTTAATTGTTCATAGTTTCTGCCAATGTGCAAGTTCTGTGTTTATAGTCTAGTTTTGTACCTCCGCCCCTGTGCGCCCCTTTAGTTTGTTCCTTTTGTTATTGTAAAATTAAATATGTATTCACCTGCAAGTCATATCTGGTCCAAATCTTTTGCACCTCAGGAGAACGAACCACGCCACAGTCCAAGTCGTGACACATATTGTGTCATTTATCTACCTATTATTTTTTTAAGGACAAGCTGTAAAAATGGATTATTTATCTACTTGTTCATTTACTGTTAATATCTGCTTATTTTCCGTTTTAACATGTTCTATTTACACTTCTGTTAAAATGTAATAATCACTTATTCTTTTGTTGTTTGGATACTTTGCATTTGGTTTGGATGATACCACAAATTTAGGTTACGATCCGATACCAAGTAGTCACAGGATCATACATTGGTCATATTCAAAGTCCAGGGACATATTTCCTGAGTTTATAAACATAATGTGAATTTAATAAAAAAAAGAAAAAAACATTTTGTGACGATAAAAAAATATTGATGTAATCATAGTAGTATCGACTAGATACGCTCTTGTACTTGGTATCATTACAGTGGATGTCAGGTGTAGATCCACCCATGGAATTTGTTTACATTGTGACGCCGGTGAGCTACGGTGTGTAGTGAAGCATGTTTAGCTATTCCTCGTCCTGCAGTGATAATGATACTTGTAAGAAACGTACTTTATTTGTCACCATGGAGGCGAGGATTAGTGATTTAGAAGTAGCTAAAACACTGCACACTGCAGATGGACATTAGCCGCTAACTAGCTAGCAATGTTTTAAAGCAGTGGTCCCCAACCACCGGTACCGGTCCATGACGCATTTGCTAACAGGCCGCACAGAAACATTAATTAATTTATAAACTACCGCATTTTCTCCAACTTAACTTTCGCCTGGCCCACTAAACACACCAATAAGCTTGTTTATAGGTGTATATTACAACTCATTTGTTATAGTATAATAATAAGCTTGTTTATAGATGTATATTACAACTCTTGAAAGGAAGTTAATGAACATATAAAACGTTAATGTGCCAGATTGTAACCAAAGGCTAATTTCCATATGCAGGGTCATTGTATATAGCAGGGGTTCTTAACCTGTTAAACATCAGGGCCCAAATTTTCCACTACAGAGGGACCTGGGGACTACTCCAATATTAGTAATCTTACTCTTGATTTTGATCATATTCAATAATTATATCTAACCTACTTACAGTTTACTTACTTGTAAAATAAAATAAAAGCATGTGTTAATCATAAAGATTATTATTCATTCAACAAATAAACCTTAGGCTGATTAGAAAACGAAGTACTAACCTAATTAACAATACATTTACTTACAATATGTATTATGTTGTGCTAAAATGAACTAAATTAATAATAAATGTGTTTCTTAAATAAACTGTCAATAAAATGTAAGTGCAAATGAAAATACAGCTTCACCACTTTAGTCATAATTTCTGCGCTTCAGAAATTTCTCTATGACATTAGCGCCAGATTTCTTCTGTTTGTTTTATATCAGGGGTGCTCATTACGTCGATCGCGAGCTACCGGTCGATCTCGGAGGGTGTGTCAGTCAATCACCAGCCAGGCATTAAAAAAATAGTCCTAAAAATGAGCGATCATAAATCTTCACTATGACGTCACTTTCGTCACTTGATTGACATTCACGGCACCCGAGGGTCTTCTGAGATGACGCTGCCTGCTGCCAGCTCATTAAAATTACCGACTGGAAGGCGAGAAACACTTTATTTCAACAGACTCTGGCGCCGTACCTGTCGTCAAAACTCCAAAGACCGACTGCACACTTGCACAGTTGCGCTAACAAAATAAGAATCTCAGAAAGCTGGCGTGCACAAGCTAGCAAGCTACGGAGTTTGCCGACAATGTATTTCTTGTAAAGTGTATACAAAGGAGTACGGAAGCTGGACAAATAAGATGCCAAAAACCAACCACTTTCATGTGGTATTGGACAGAAAGGAGGACTTTTTTTCTCCTCCATTCGAAAATGCGGACATTATCAGCACCACCGTCTGATTCCAATCAATGCAAGTCATCAGAATCAGGTAATACACCAACTTATATTCTTGTCTTCATGAAAGAAAGGAATCTATATGTGTTAAACATGCTTGTATTATCTTTAAACACCTTTAACTTATTAACAATATTAACTATATGTGTTAAACATGCTTGTATTATCTTTAAACACCTTTAACTTATTAACAATATTAACTATATGTGTTAAACATGCTTGTATTATCTTTAAACACCTTTAACTTATTAACAATATTAACTATATGTGTTAAACATGCTTGTATTATCTTTAAACACCTTTAACTTGTTAACAATATTAACTATATGTGTTAAACATGCTTGTTTTATCTTTAAACACCTTTAAGTTGTTAACAATATTAACTATATGTATTAAACATTCTTGTATTATCATTAAACACCTTTAATTTTTTAACAATATTAACTATGTGTTAAACATGCTTGTATTATCATTAAACACCTTTAACTTGTTAACAATATTAACTATATGTATTAAACATGCTTGTATTATCATTAAACACCTTTAATTTTTTAACAATATTAACTATGTGTTAAACATGCTTGCATTATCTTTAAACACCCTTTACTTGTTAACAATATTCACTATATGTATTAAACATACTTGTATTATCATTAAACACCTTTAATGTATTAACAATATTAACTATATGTGTTAAACATGCTTGCATTATCATTAAACACCTTTAACTTGTTAACAAAAACATATATTTCATAAATAAGTAAATATAAATTATATATATGAATGAGGTAGATCCCCACGACTTGATCAATTGAAAAGTAGCTCGCCTGCAGAAAAAGTGTGAGCACCCCTGTTTTATATTGTCATGACTGCCACAAGTGGTAGAAAAGTGTATTACAACTAAGTACCGCTGCGGCCTCTGCGGACCACAGCTGAAAAAACAGATACCGGTATATTACATTCTAGGGGGCGCTCGCGGCCCAACACTGGGCCCCGGCCCCATGGTTAAGAAACACTGGTATATAGTATATGCCATCGATGAGCCGTGGGACCATCTCTTCGCAAAGAAACACGCCCAGGGCTCCCACTACTTCAGCGTTATGGTGAGTTGATTTTTCATGCTCATTTGTTTTCTGTTCTTATCTGCCACGCGTGGAAAACGGCTCGTGAAAATAATGCATACATTAAACCGGTCCCTGATAGAAAAAAGGTTGGGGACCCCTGTTTTAAAGCACCTCTTCCTGAGGGCGTTTCAGTGTTATAACTTCACAACTATCTTTGGTTTTTAAGCCAAAATACGTCCGTTCTCCCTTTTCTGTCTACACACTGTCTGTTTGTAAGTACTCCGTGATTATGCGCTGCCGAACATGCTCCTCTGCTCGTAAAACCAGCAATTTCACCGCGTGACAGCGACAAGCCGTCATACGGCGAACCGGTACTTTTCAAACAGAGTATAGTAACGTTTTTGATTCATTAGTACTGAAATACTATACCAGTACCAGTATACCGTACAACCCTAACCGTGACTAAGTAGTTACTGGACTCAACAGTGTGGATTATGTCGACACAACATTGGATAGCGGACTTACCTGGTTTGAGCATCAGCTGAACCACTTTGCTGATGTAAATGGTCAAAACAAAGGGAATTCTTTTATTCTGCTTTCGAATCCCGTTCTTCAGCATGTCCAGCAGGTACAGCAGCTGTTGGCCACAAATATTTCGACAAGCTCATCACGCGGGCTGTTCTTTTTCCTGAACATAAAACGTAGCGATGCTCGCCAAAAGATTTCACCTGCTCCTTCAGTCCGATGCGGGCCGCCTCCAGGTGGTGGTAGAAGCAGGTCAGCACGTGGTACGCCGCCGCCCGCACGTTGGGGTCGCAGCTGCTCAGAGCCACGACGGTCAGGCCCAGGGCGTGGACGGAGATGAACTTGCGGCAGTCCACCACAGACTCTGTGGGAGAAGAGGACAGGGATGATAGATTGATGGTGATAAGCGGCGAAGTGAGCGGCACAAACTCACCTGGTCCGAGAATGAAGCTGAACAGAGGTAGAAGAAAAGACGGGTCGTACACATCCCCATTGTTTTGGTGCAACAGCATCTCTTCATCCGCCTGTGAACATTCAGAGGTTGTTATTCCTTCTTTCCAATATGTGTTCATGCAAACATGTCACAGTTGATGCAACGTTCTTCCTCGAACAGAGTCAAACCTTTGGAATAATCCTGCGCTCCTGGGGGAAGTGCACGACGGTTTGGAGCATCTTGTCGGCGTTTAACAAGGCCAAGATGTCATCCGAGTGGGTCTGCTTCCACAGAGAAGATCCCAGGCTCTTCCTGGTTTTGTGGTGCTCCACAGCCGCCGCGCCCCACAAAACAGACCTGTGGACAGAATTACGCAGTTTAAAGGGGAACATTATCACCAGACCTATGTAAGCGTCAATATATATCTTGATGTTGCAGAAAAAAGACCATATATTTTTTTTAACCGATTTCCGAACTCTAAATGGGTGAATTTTGGCGAATTAAACGCCTTTCTATTATTCGCTCTCGGAGCGATGACGTCACAACGCCATTTTCTCACTTTCGTCGGTGTGTTGTCGGAGGGTGTAACAACACGAAAAAGGACGGATTCAAGTTGCACCAGTGGCCCAAAGATGCGAAAGTGGCAAGAAATTGGACGAAATTTGTTCAAAATACGAGGGTGTGGGGAAAGCCGACGAAATGGTCAGTCGTTTGTTCCGCACACTTTACCGACGAAAGCTATGCTACGACAGAGATGGCAAGAATGTGTGGATATCCTGCGACACTCAAAGCAGATGCATTTCCAACGATAAAGTCAAAGAAATCTGCCGCCAGACCCCCATTGAATCTGCCGGAGTGTGTGAGCAATTCAGGGACAAAGGTCCTCGGTAGCACGGCAAGCAATGGCGGCAGTTTGTTCCCGCAGATGAGCGAGCTAAACCCCCTGGATGTCTTGGCTCACACCGTCGCTTATGCCACCGAAGATGATCAAGAAAAGAATATCGACCCTAGCTTCCCTGGCCTGCTGACATCAACTCCAAAACTGGACAGATCAGCTTTCAGGAAAAGAGCGCGGATGAGGGTATGTCTACAGAATATATTAATTGATGAAAATTGGGCTGTCTGCACTCTCAAAGTGCATGTTGTTGCCAAATGTATTTCATATGCTGTAAACCTAGTTCAAAGTTGTTAGTTTCCTTTAATGCCAAACAAACACATACCAATCGTTGGTTAGAAGGCGATCGCCGAATTCGTCCTCGCTTTCTCCTGTATCTGGCTGTGGTGTCGTTTTCGTCGGTTTCGCTTGCATACGGTTCAAACCGATATGGATCAATAGCTTCAGTTTCTTCTTCAATTTCGTTTTCGCTACCTGCCTCCACACTACAACCATCCGTTTCAATACATGCGTAATCTGTTGAATCGCTTAAGCCGCTGAAATCCGAGTTTGAATCCGAGCTAATGTCGCTATAGCTTGCTGTTCTATCCGCCATGTTTGTTTGTGTTGGCATCACTATGTGACGTCACAGGAAAATGGACGGGTGTATATAACGATGGTTAAAATCAGGCACTTTGAAGCTTTTTTTTAGGGATATTGCGTGATGGGTAAAATTTTGAAAAAAACTTCGAAAAATAAAATAAGCCACTGGGAACTGATTTTTAATGGTTTTAACCCTTCTGAAATTATGATAATGTTCCCCTTTAATGTTGCACTTTTTATATGTAGAAGAAAACTTTTGTCATTTTATTTTATCTGAGCAACAACTTGAGGCAGTTTAATGTTGATTAACGTGGAGCCCGACTTAAACAAGTTGAAAAACTTATTGGGGTGTTACCATTTAGTGGTCAATTGTACGGAATATGTACTGTACTGTGCAATCTACAAATAAAAGTCTCAATCAATAAAAAAAAAGCACTTTATATGTAGAAAGGTTTTGTTAAGAAACCATTCTGAGCCTTATCTCATTTAGTTGTTTTTTTTATATATGTTGACCACATATGGCAATGGACCCTGTGTGTATATGTATGTTACGCCATTGTTTACAAATTTGGTAAATAAATAACCAAAAAATTTATATTTTGTTGTTTTCTTACCGAAAATGAACCGAACCGTGACCTCTAAACCGAGGTACGTACCGAACCAAAATTTTTGTGTACCGTTAAACCCCTACTGAAATATGATTAAAACTCAAATGAAACAAAATTAAAATTAACTACCGGTAACTTAACACAGGTGCATGTGCGTGGGTGAGCAACATGTGCATTGGTCAAATGAAAAAGAAATAAAGCTACTCACTGAAACTTGAGGAGACTGACGTGGTTTTTTTCATATTCCCGAAGTAGCAGCAATATTGTTTGATCTGTTAAAAAACAAAAATTGGAAACACATTTCAATAAAATGTCCAATATCGAGTAGTGCGAATGAATAAATAACACATGACATCAATTCCCGTGCTTTTTAATACACTTAGATAGAAATCTGCCGATTGATCAGCCACAAATCAGAATCAGCCGATTCATGTGGAAAAAGATCAGTGCCGATTAATGCCTTCTAAGACGATTTCAAAAGCCGATCCCCACTGGCTGACATTGTACTTATTTTTGGTCCTTCTGCTGACAGCGGTGGCCAGCAGCTATCTGTGTATGTTCATACACAGTGTGGAGCCGCTCACCTAAGTGATAATAAATCATCATCATTGCGGCAAATAAAATACATTTGTAACAAGTACTATTATCACTGGCAGACGCAGCTAAACATATTACACACCAAGAACAAACAGGAGCATACTAGAAGGCATGCTAATCGCTAAGCTAGATTGACACAACACAGGAAATAAGTGCATAGTAAAGTTGAGGAAGTGTAGATGGAAGTGCATTACAGCAGAACCATAGGTTTAATTATTTGGGTGAATCATTTACTTGTACGTATGTACTGTATGTTTGTGCCAAAGAAAAGCGAGTAAAGTGAGTAACAGATGATTAATAATGTACTGCAATAAGACCAGTAAATTAATCATTGTGTATAATAATAATAATAATAAGAAAGCTAGGTATATGATTAATAAATAAGGGTTGGGAGTAAATAACTTTTACTTCTTCCCACTCCTTTTTGGATATGAAAAACCTTGTTTTAATTTTAAATTTTAATTGAATTATTTGTTTCTATTTATCTACTGTAATGTTATTAAGAGTATTTCCTTTTTGTTATTATTTTTGCTTTGCTTTTGACATGTAAAAATACGCTTGGTGTGTGAATCTTTGGGCACCTAAAAAGTCGGTCCGATTCCGATTCCTAGGGGTGATTATTCGATTCAAAATCGATCGCGATACAACACGATTCTTGATTCAACCCCATGTTTGCAATGTATTACAGTAAGTGAGGTTGTATTTTTTCCCTCATCCTTCACGTAAAGCGTGAGTGAAGAAGAGTGCACTACAGACCTGATAAGTCCGAAACAAAAAGAGATGATACAGTATTGTCTGCTCACAGATGCTGTTTAAGCACACTGCAGCTCGCCTGGATAGTCCCACATCTTAATGCTTCAGTGCCACGCAGGGTTCTCACAGGAATGAGGCAAAAACACAACCTAACCTCCTGTATTTGGTATAATAATTATAGTGAAACTTTTTCAAAACAGGTTACAGGTTCGAAAAGCTCCTTCTGGTGGCATAAAGATGACCTTAAAATGTATTTTTTTTAAATTGATTGTTAGAAAAATAATTAAATAAATACATTTTAAATATATATACACATACATAAATCTATATAAACATACATATATACATACAGATATATATATATATATATATATGCATATATACATATACAGTACTTAAATATGTAAACATACATATATTGTAGATTAACTACGATCAAAGTATTGGACAGGACGTCGAAAATGTGTAATAAAGTTGTACTTTATATAAGAAAAAAATGGCATACAAAACGGTACAAAACGATCCCTATATCTTGATATCTGTCATTCACTCATCACCCGTAGGCTCGTAATCCTCATTCTCAACAACCACAATGCACCTGCTCCCGGTCTTGCCGCAATGCATTGTGGAACATGCAGTCTTTTAGTTAACCGTTTGTTCGGCTATTGAGTAGAAAACAACTCAATTCAGTGTCAGTGTTTCTCAAATAATCAATATCAAATACATGTATAAATCAAATCAATTCCCTTTTAACTCTTTTTAGCTGTAAATAATAATAGATCAATTTATCAGCAATTAAATCAAATGATCATCACACATGAACTACCGGTATATAACCCATAAGTTACAACATATATACACTGATATAGACAAACATAAATATATATATATATACGCATACATGTATATATTTTTTAATAGATTTTTTTAAATTATGAATCGATTTAGAATCGGGATAAAAAAGAATTGTGATGCAGATGTGAATCTCTTTTTTTGCATCCTAACTACTACTACAAATTTTATTCAAATCACTTTTAAAAACCTGTCATGCATTAATTGTTGTACTCATTTCATTGAAGGATATGTTGTTATTTATTATTACCTGTAGTGCTGAGTGTCGCTCCATAAGCTCCCAGAAGTACCAGGAAGTGACTCATGTCGCAGACTGTGGGGCATTTCTTCACCAGGCAGAAGAGGAGAGACACTAAGGCCTCTGAAACCCCAACAAAAGTCAAATATGGAATGAGCACAAAGCAGTAAGGAGGAGCACGCTTAATGAATGCACCTTTGGTCTGACTTCTGCTGGGATCGTCGTCGTCATCAGGGTCCAGCATGGTGGGCAGGAACAAGGAATGGCTGCTGGCCATCATGTGGAGGGTGGACAAAGGTAGCAGGCCTTTCTCCATGGCGGGGGTGTGGTACAACACCTCCAGAAGGCTTCGCAGGGTGTTCAGGAAATGCTGATCTCTGTAGCGATACCTGAATGAAAAATAAGAATTATTTATGAAGAGAGTCGCAGCATTGGGATGAATCTCTTACTTCAGTCCCGTCTGGACAAAAGATTTCCAGTTGTCTGCAGCGGCATCGGGGGACGTCTGTGCAGTCAACACAAAATGTTAGAGCAATAACGTGAAGCAAAATGTGTCGCGATAGGAGGAAACCTACGACAAGCCTCTGCAGTCTTTCCAAGATGTTCTGCTCCTGGATGGATGTGACGGCTGTTGGCTGATCTTTGTAAGAAGCAATCAGACACTTGAGAGCAGCCGAGGTGATACTCTTCCTCCACGTTTCTCCTTCTTCTGGAGAGTCAGCCAGCTTCTCTGTGATGACGTCTACCAGCTTCCACCTGGAAGGTCAAATCAAACCAAAAGTTCTGACGGGAGTCCTTTTTTTTTTTTCTTGGATTCTGAGGCGATGTGACCTTTCAGAACTGTCCACTTTCTGCAGGGCGGCGGGTAGGTCAGCCATCAAGTCTCTGATGTCCGCCACGTCTGCAGAGAGCTTGATCAGAGCCGCCAGCGCTTCAAGCGCCACAGCGTCTTCTGCGGCGTCTCCGAGAGCAGACTGAATCAACTTGGCCAGGAGACGCTCCTTCAGTGCGTTCGACACCTCGTTTTGCACTGCAAGGACACAATTAGGAGTCACTGATTGTGCACTTTATTTGTTTTAAACTATTGTAGTGGTGTTCCGTACAAAAAGTGCACTTTAATTTAGTGTTGTTTTGATATGTCATCTTAGTGACATCATGCACAAAAGTGCACTAATAGCTTGTTTTAAAATGTCTCTGACAATCTTGCACTTTCTGTTTTGGAAATGACATGAATGTTTGTGCCACTGCTTAATAACTGTTTAATAAATACTAAGGCTGCAGCTAACGATTATTTTTCTATCGATTAATCTATAGATTTTTTTTTTTTTCGATTAATCGGTTAATCTATAGATTATTTTTTCGATTAATCTATAGATTATTTTTCCTTTTACCGATTATTTTTTTTATTTAAAATGAAGATGAAAAAATAAATGTAGGCCAGTTTTTTCAAAAGGCATGGCTTTTATTTACCAAAAAAAAAAAGTATGGCCACTCAGTCAACATTGACAACAACATGACAAAATATTCTGTAACAATGTAAACATTTAAAACTTTTAACATTTAACAAAATTAAAAGTAGCTTATTTGCTTTTTAATGTGCAAATATAAAAGTAAACATCCAGTGCAAATCTTTATATTCTGCAATAGTATAAGCATTTAAAAAGTAAAAGTATTGCTTATTTTGCTTTAAAATGTGCAAAAATAAAGATAAACATCCAATACAAAAAAGTGCGTATTTCCTTGAATTGGCACATGCCTCGAATTACTGCCGGGTCAAACTCGTTTCGCAAAATAATTAGCGCATGCTTAGCATTACCGCCGGCTCAGGATTAACGCCGGGTCAAACTCGTTTCGCAAAATATTATTTTTATTAGCACATGTCTAGAATTTCCGCCGGGTCAAACTCGTTTCGCGAAATAATTAGCATATGCCTAGAACTTCCGCCGGGTCAAACACGTCACGAGTCATCATTTTCAAAATGGAGGAGGCTGATTTCAATCATTTGAAATCGCATAAAGGGAAGAAGATTAAGAGCTATTCAGTAGGATTTACGGTCCAAGCTATTGAATATTCTAAAAAGAACAGTAAGCAGCTATGTTTTATTAATATACCGAAGCTGCGTGTGTCAAATATGAGTCATTAAATGACTCCCGCCTCCTGCTGGTAGAGGGCGCTAGTGATCCTTCTTGCGACTACCGGTACTGCAGAAGACCGGTGCTGCAGAAGAAGACAACCAGCAACAAGAGTGAGCAGCGATCGTTTGCTTGCACTTTTAACATGGAGGATTACATATCTAAAATAAAACAGTTTTCTAAACTGGACTTTCAATGGAAGCAGGAGGTAATACTTAAAAGAATATCTCCATCGAGACAGAGAGACTTTTAAAACTGAAGAAAGATAAGGAAGACCTCTATAAACAAGTTATCGATGCTTTTGATCAGAATACTCATTTATAAGTAAAGGTAAGACCATAATAATGTTTTTTTTATTAAATGTGCTTTTCATGATGGTATCCTTACATCACTCCAATTTATAAGCGCAGGCCTAAATTTACTCCACGCCTTTTGGTAAGCGCAGGAGTGAGAAGAGGTTTTAAATTAATTAGCGCCCCGGAGGCTATTCAAGGAAATAAGGTATGCGACGCGTCGACACACAAAAACGGCGTCGACGTATTTACGTAGTCGACGCGTCATTTCAGCCTTAATAAATACACTTTTGGTCAATTGACTTAGTTGTGATTGCCCTCTCTGCACGAAAGTTTAAAAGTAGCATATATTCATGCAGTATGAAGAAGAATGTTTTAATGTAGACACATAGAATCATCATACTGCTGTGATTATATGCATCAAGTGTTCATTCAAGGCTAAGGCAAAATATCCACATATATATCGTGTATCGTGACATGGCCTAAAAATATCGAGATATTAAAAAAAGGCCATATCGCCCAGCCCTACCTAAAAATATTGAGATATAATAAAAGGCCATATCGCCCAGCCCTAGTATGGGAACAACCCTGTTCCACTGTCTATGGAAATATTGTATATCTTTATAAGACAGCAGGCTTCTAATGCAGCGCTGACTCAATCCTGGCCAGGGAAAAAGTGTCAGTAGCAAATATTGTACTGACGTTACTAAAAAGCAGGTATCAAAGTATCGATGCTTTTGACACCCTCCCTCACCATCAACATTTTGCTCGTGTACGCACCATCTTGAGGCCTGGTTGGGTCCTTGTTGGTAGCCACCTGCAGGTAGGTTCCAATCAGCGGGAGGAAGTCTTCCATCGTGTCCGACAGCTTGTTGGCGTTGTCCGGCTGCAGACACCACGTCTCAAAGAAGAGGCGCTGTGTGGAGCAGTTCTTCAGAAGCAGGCACCCGATGGCCAGGGTGTGAGGAAGCGGATGCTGGAGGCAGTGCAGCAGCACGTCCGAGTGGATGAGTTGCGCGCTTGCGGGCTCGCCGGTCAGCATCTGGAGCAGGAACGCCTCCAGCGCCGGGCTGGAGCAGGACAGCAGCAGCGTACCCAGGCCGCGGAGGTGAGCTTGCGACAGGAATGTGCCGCGCTCCTGATCCCGCCGGGCTGTGGACTCGGTGAGAATCTGCAGCGCGGCCTGGCCGTAAACGCTGGGTTGGGTCCGTGCGGCGCTGATGACCAGCCTCTCCTGAGGGAGGAGCAGCAACTCGGACACCAAGTCTCTCACCTGCGAGGGGTCCATGTAGCTGTGCAGGGCCAGGAGAGCCTGGAAAGGTCTGGAAAGCTTCACGGGAGTCTGGGCACTCAGCTCCAACAGCTCCTTGCGCACGGCTTTCTGCACAGCACCTGTGTAGGCCAGCAGCAGTTCCAGGTGGCCCAGCTCGCACAAGGTGGGGGCGGCCATCTTCAGCAGGGTCACGGTGCCATCGCTCAGTTGAGTGCACATGGCCTTCAGTCGGACCGGGTTCAGCGAGTGGGGCGGCAGTGTGGACAGTTCCAAAGCCAGGTACCACTGCTCCAGGCACGGATGTCTGAAGATGGAGGTCAATGCCGAGAGAAGCATCTGGAACACAAATTACAACCACTAAGCAAAATGATGTTTGTTACTATGAACAGTGGTTGTGATCTGTGGTGCCTCTTTGATCTTTCTGATGGGCGGGGCCACGAGACACAACTGCAGTCCCGCTTTTCACCTGCACTCATACTTGCCAACACTCCCCGGGAGGCTCCCGAATTTCAGTGCCCCTCCCGAAAATCTCCCGGTGAAACCATTCTCCCGATTTCCACCCGGACAACAATATTGGGGGCGGGCCTTAAAGGCACTGCCTTTAGCGTCCTCTAGAGATGCACGGTTTGCGGACACAACCGCGGAGTCCGCGGATAAACCGCGGGTCGGGCGGGTAAAAATAGATTTTAAATAGATGCGGGCGGTTGGCGGTTGAACCAATTCGGAAATATATATACATAGTTAAATGTTGTTACCCACATACGAAAAACGGGCAGCACTCTTTGAAACAGGCAATTATTAATCAGGCACCGCGTCCCAGCAACAAGTGGCGCAAGTGAGCGCTCCTTCAGCGCAGCAGGGCGCATTTTAGAGGCCAGGCGCTCTCGCATGAATCCTGGCACTGTAGATGCCATTTTATACCTGCATAGTGCTAACAAAAAAAATAGTAAGTAGACATACGGTTGGATATGTTAAACGAATTAGTTAGTCTACGTTACCTAGGCTATACCAAATAAGCCCATGTCTAACCTATATTGAGTTCGGTCAGCTAAATAATTTTGATGGTTACGTGTTGTTTGGGCGCACTACAATGCAAAGGAATTAAGGCAATTGCGTTGTTTATTGTGTTTTTTTTCTATTCGAGATATACTACTATGTGTGAATAATTATTTGGCCTCGCTTTCAAGTGAAGCGCATCTCCGATTGGCGACAATGTGAGGCTATTTAGCCTGCTTTGTTTGTCGCGACCGTCTATTTTCATTATAATTCAAGTTTGATGATAAAGTGCAGTCCGATGGGTTTGATTTCCCCCCTTCAGCTGTTTGCCTTGGCCAATAAGTTGCAGGTAATTTATTATTATTATTTATTTAATTTATTTTTGTTTAAATAGAGATGACATACATATGTTATTGTATAATTTAAGTTTGTGCGCGTGATTGACAGCCTAAGGCTTATGAGGCACATTTTTTATTTATTTTTTTATTTCAACTTAAAAACGTATGAGCCTATGCCTAGAACATAGGCTATGTGTTTATCTTTATTTTCCTGCCTGTCATTGACAATGGAGATTGTCTGATATTTTGTCATGGCTGCAGATCAATCAATAAAAGGTTCATCTTTGTCGCAAAATTGTTCACTGCTTCACTGTGCACCCCGCCCTCGTCCCTATTTGAGCATTATAACGTTAACAAGTTAATATTCATTGAAATAAATTCAGAACATTTTTTTTTACCTAACGAAAATATAGGCCTAGTCTTTCTAAAACATTTTTTTAACTTCTTAAAAGCCTCGTTCTGCTTGCTGCAACTACGCACACAAAGTGTGAGGAACGCACTCCTGATCTGAGGGCATTGGCCACAATAGTCAACACTTTCTTAATGGAAATGACAATAATACTATAATAATGATAAATAATATTATCACGCATTAATATCTCTTAGCCACTAATGCGTGGCACGCATTGAATGTCTCTACTGCATTGGATCAGTCTCCTTTAACAGGCAAAAGCTTTATAACCTCACTAATACATTGCAACGTCTACAGTAGATATATAACAACGGGCGGGTGCGGGCGGGTGTGGTTTTGATAAAATGTTGGTTCGGGTGGATGGCGGATGGTTGATGGTTGACGACTTTTGTGATGCGGTTGTGGATGAAATAATTGCCTATCCGCGCATCTCTAGCGTCCTCTACAACCTGTCGTTACGTCCGCTTTTCCCCCATACAAACAGCGCCCAGTCACGTAATAAATACGGCTTTTACACACACTTAAGTAAATGCAAGGCATACATGATCAACAGCCATACAGGTCACACTGAGGGTGGCCATATAAACAACTTTAGCACTGTTACAAATATGCGCCACACTGTGAACCCACACCAAACAAGAATGACAAACACATTTCGGGAGAACATCCGCACCGTAACACAACATAAACACAACAGAACAAATACCCAGAATCCCTTGCAGCACTAACTCTTCCGGGACGCTACAATATACACCCCCCCGCTACCACCCAACCCTGCCCCCTCCCCACCATCTCCCGAATTCGGAGGTCTCAAGGTTGGCAAGTATGCCTGCACTACCAGCAGGACAACACCTGACTGCCCAGGGTTTCAACAGGTATCAGCAAATCTAATTTACCATCAATTCCAGACTTTTTTCCTACGCTTTGAACTCTGCGGCTTTTAAAGCGTTGCGGCTAACTTATGGCTTTTTCTTCGCTGACGGCCATAATGCAAATAGTAAAAAAAACAAAAAACAAAGACACTGAATAGGTGTGCTATTGTTTGTGCTATGGTGCCATCTTTTGGATGAGATATCTCACTGCGCTGCAATGCCCTTCTGTTGCGACCGAGCTTTAAACCGGAAGTGCCGTTCCGTCTTATAGCAGTCTATAGCGTTTCTACTAGTAAGAATTGCTCCAAGCAACTTTCGTAAGTTTTAAAATGTAACTGAAACAATTCACTTACTAAACCGTCCCATGTGTGATGTGTGTAGGAGTGTTTTCGTGCATATTTGTCCGCGCTATCGTAATGTAATGAGGCTAGCGTCGTTAGCATTAGCTAATATCTTAACACGTCATGCTGTCGGGCTAGCTGTGTACAAACAAAACATCAAATGAAAGCTAATACTTTACAGATACTGTAACATACCTGCCAACTTTTGAAATCAGAAAAACCTAGTAGCCAGGGTCCAGGGGCCCCCGACGCAAAATGATTATTAGCATTCAGATAGGTTAAAATGTTGCTAAAACCATCACTTTTCTATCAGTCACAGTGACTTTTCAAAACAAAAATATTACAGCAAAAATCATATGGGTTGATTGACATGTTTATTCTGTAAGCTAACTTCAATAGTTTGAAATTATTTTGACAGTTAATGCCAGTTATCCTGTCAACCTTTCACAAGACTTCAATTTGTTAATTGAAAGTATAAACAGTATAAACACTTTTTACAGTAAACAAATGGTAAAACAGTACTAAACAATTCCATTAAAAAAAAAATTGGTGTCATTATTAACTTTCTGTCCAAGCTTGTATAATCTACTGCCTTGTTCAATTGTAAAAAATATTCTGTGCCTAAAATTCACATTTCTATCACAATTATCATACTGTAAACATGGTAAGCTAACTTCATCAAAATTAATAGTCCTGTCAATAGCATGGAATTACAATTCAAATGTAGTTTTTTTGTAAGCCTTTCAAAAGAATTCAAAATATGAAAAATTAATGAAAATTAATTTAAGCCATCAGACACTTGAAAAGTGGCACATCACATCTCTAATGTAATCATTTTAACTTTTCAACAGAAATAGCACTGCAAAAATATTAAGGACATACTTCTGTATTTTGGTAGTTATGCTGTCAACATTTAACAAGATTTCTTCTGTTGTACCGAAATCTGTTACCCATCGGAATTTGTAACTCCAGGGGGCAATGTTCCTATGGCGTTTGTTTGATGGTTAAACGGCAAGCCCAAAGAGGAGGAGAAGAAGAACGCTTGCGTAAATGGCGTAAACTATCCTTAATGCTGAAACGTCAGTTGTCAGAATTTCAGCATTAATAAATTACACATATTCTGGAAATCAATGACTTACTTTCATTATAGTATGAGTCCATTGTATCAGCTGTTGATTCTCTCTCACACACATACATTTTCCGGATTAAAAGCTACCATGGAATGAAACGTCAGTTGTCAGAATTTCAGCATTAATAAATTACACATATTCTGGAAATCAATTTCATTATAGTATGAGTCCATTGTTATCATTAATGCTGCAATTCTGACAACTGACGTTTCAGCAGGATAGTTTACGCCATTTACGCAAGCGTTCTTCTTCTCCTCCTCTTTGGGCTTGCCGTTTAACCATCAAACAAACATCATGGGAACATCGCCCCCTGGAGTTACAAATTCCGATGGGTAACAGATTTCGGTACAACAACTGCATTAGACTTGTGTTTTTTTGTCCCAACGTGGTCTTTTACATCGCTAATTCCTCCGTGTCCGATCGAAAAATCTTGCCTGCACAAGGTGCAATTCGCATAGTTTTCACCCTTTTTGGAACGGATAATGCTGTAATATGATTGTTCATGTTTTTCAGTCAGTACAGATTGCTGTTCTATCGCATTGTGTTGTGCATCACAAACTCAAAAGCCATTCAACTGCCGACGCAGAAGCTAGCTTACGGCTAATAACGTAGCAAGGCGATGTGTTAGTACGCTAGAAAAATAGTTCTTCAGTGTTCGCTCTTACAATAACGATGTTGCTACAGCTTGGTTATCATACAGGTTACAGAACGTAAATGAAGTATTGTTACTGGTTTTTGAATGCATTTTTAAAGCGATTTAGAGGTAGAATTGATTGCTAACATTATCTGCATTGCTAGCCACAAATTAGAATGCAAAAAACAAAACACATCTTGTCTCTCATAAGGTTTGCGAAGGATAGCCAAAACACATTTTATTCATTGCAGTTCCCCTTTAAGATGATTGAAAATATACATCTGCCAAAAATCCAGACTTTGTGTAAATATATTGATAAATAGAAGACGTACTGTGTAAGAAAAAAAAGAAGAAGCATTCTTTCTGTAACATCCAGGAAGAAATGATGTCAGCCACCATAAAAATGTCTCAACTATAATCTCCGTGAGGATTTATTTTTTTAAATGCTGGTAATATTTCAGCATTCCTTATCCATAAACTGATATAAAATTGTATAGAATTGAATAGATGGTGAGTTATTGTGATGTAGCAGCACATGGCAGTGGCCTAGTGGTTAGAGTGTCCGCGCTGAGATCGGTAGGTTGAGTTCAAACCCCGGTCGAATCATACCAAAGACTATAAAAATGGGAGCCATTACTATGGCGTCACATTAGTGCCAAAAATCCGAGCGCATAAAAACTGTTATCGCGCGCTGATTCTCCACTTTGTGCGCGCGCGTGGTGCTTTTTTGCGCGCGCGCGGTGCCTTTCTGCGCGCGCGCCGTCTCGGTCTGTGCGCACTCTGTGTACTCCTGGCATCTCTCCTCGCGCTGTCATGTTTCTTTTTGGCACTTTGGGGGCGGGTATGCTTAGACGGCCCCTTCTTTCTGATTGGTCAGGCGAAAAATGCTGAAAAATGCTCAGAGCCAATCAGAAGTATAGCAGGGCGGGTCATCGTCAATATGTATCAAGATTTACGGAGGAAGAAGTGGATAAAAAAATGTCGCGCGCTGATGAAGGCTATTTCATACCACATAAACACAATACAGGGTAACCCAAATAAATAATAAGACAACAAACACCATAATCACATCTTTCAGCCAGAACTGATCCAACCATAACATTATTTTATATTTTCACTTCTTCTTGAACATTTGTTTTCTAATTTATGGAATTTCTTTTGATTCAGCCATAAAATTAATGAAATAATCTTTGAATTTTGTTTTTAAAATGTTAAAAATAGCTTTTAATAATGTATTCTGAAACAGTTTAAAATAATCAGAGAACTGACTAACACTGACCCTACACAACTATGTTGCACAATTAAGTCTTTTTTTTTTTAAAGCGAAAGAGGTCATTTCAACAGGTACAGCATCCTATGTCATATCTACATGTAATAAGATTTGTAACAAGGCAAACCGTTTGTAAATTGGTCGAAAATCGAGCAAGTTATGGTAATTTAATTAGTACATGTACCATTGACATCAATGTAATGATTGAGGCTAGATGTCCGAGGTAAGATGGCTACAACGTTGCTACGCTGGATAATAATTTGTCATATGAAAAATGCTCACAGCCAATCAGAAAGGAGGGGCCGTCTAAGCATACCCGCCCCCAAAGTGCCAAAAAGAAACATGACAGCGTGAGGAGAGATGCCAGGAGTACACAGAGAGCGCACAGACCAAGACGGCGCACGCGCAGAAAGGCACCGCGCACGCGCAAAAAGGCACCATGCGTGCGCAAAAGGGTGTCGCGCGCACACGAAGTGGAGAATCAGCGCGCGATAACAGTTTTTATGCGCTCGGATTTTTGGCACTAATGTGACGCCATACATTACCTCCCTGCTTGGCACTCAGTATCAAGGGTTGGAATTGGGGGTTAAATCACCATCATGATTCCCGGGCGTGGCCACCGCTGCTGCTCACTGCTCCCCTCACCTCCCAGGGAATGAACAAGGGGTTGGGTCAAATGCAGAGGACAAATTTCACCTCTATTCAATTGAATATAAGTTGAATAGGATTTGCAAATCATTGTATTCTGTTTTTATTTACCATTTACACAACGTGCCAACTTCACTGGTTTTGGGTTTTGTAGTTGAATAGCCGTGGTAAACATTTTTAATGCCTTTGGACATCGCATTTAATGCTTTTTAATGCCATTTAAGGCCTCAATATTCAAAAAAAATTATTTATGACTTTTAATGCTTGTAGATTCCTAATTAAGCCTTTAGCTTGACGCTCCTCTACTTTCTCCTACTCCGCTTGCTGCGGCAACAACAAACAAGCTCCAGACGCTCCTCTTCGTTTTGTATCGTTTACTTAATAATTCAAAAACGTAAAATAATAACGATGTGGGAACAAATGAATGGCAAAATAAAGCGAGTTTGTTACGGCAAGAACGAGTTAGAAAAAGTAAGAGTAAGAAAAAGTAAGAGTGAGGTCAAAAAACTGTGTGGCTCAATTCCCCCGCACCTGACTGCCCATAATGTACTCTGTCCAAAAACCAACCAACCACACAGATCCTTCCGCCATATATGCAATCAAACAGTTACGTCATCAAATTTAGACAAATGTAATAATTACAAATAAAGTGTACCTTATAACTATTCTAAGCATGCAAATATATACATTTTCGTATTATGCAAATAAAGTAAATAGTCCCATTTTGGCTGAATAAACATAAAGCACCTTCCATAAAAATGTAAATTAACTTAAACAGCATTTAGGCTCCTACAATGCTTTTTAATGCCCCGCGGAAACCCTGTGTAGAGAAATGCAATATATTTATCAGTTGCCCCAGGAGATTTGCCATATTCTGGAATGCAAATGTTGATGTTCCTCTTAGACACGCGTAATAAAGGTGTTTGTGAATTCCCCTGATGATGTTTGGTGCTAAATTAACCTTAACATTAGCGCCCCTACTGGTACGATGTTTCCTAAAAATATGTTAAAAAAACAATTTAAAGCCTTGTCCAGCTTTTCACGGACGTATACTACGGTACTCATATTTAAATAACTTTTACTGGAAATGAATATCGGCTCCAAATATTGGTTATCAGCCTCTTTGACTACTAATAATCGGTATCAGCCCTGGAAAAAACATATCGGTCGATCCCTAGTACAAACCCTATCCTTGTATCATCTTCTGATTGCTCCTGTTTTCCCCCTATTTGTCGACTGCAGGCTGGTCTCCTAACATTACCCCTCTTCGTTTTGTTGTACTTTTCTCCCTACTCATTTATCTTAATGATTCCCAAATCATTGGTCAGCGGTTCTTTTCCTGACCTGCTCTTTGTTGGCCTCGCCAGTGGACGACTGGTTCACTTCCAGGAAGAGGTCAGAACCCTCTTGGTAGCTCTGTTCTGCCGGCTCAGGGTCCGTGGACACCTGCCAGCCTTGCAGCCTGGACAAGACGTCTTGCAGTATTTCCATTAAGGTCTTCAAAATAGCACATCCAGTGTTTTGGGGAAACTGTGCAGGGAAAAAAAACAAGGGCTGAATTAGAGGTGTAATCACAGTTTGCTACATATCTCAGTTTTAATCTACTTTTCCATAAGAGTGTTTAACTTTCGTTGTATACAGCTTTTTAAATGAATGAATGAATGAAAAACTGCAAACTTACTGGCAGCTAATTCTCCATTTTTTTTGTATATAAAAGATGCTAAAACCTATGCTTTAGTTTGCCAAGCATGAAGTGAGTGAGTGAGTGAGAAAAAGTGGATGATATTCATTGAATTAAAGAAATAAATCATCAAAAACCCGAGAAAGCATGCAGCTAGGTAATTTGGTGAAACGGTTGGGGCGTAGCACTGCTAGTTTGCGCCATACTAAAGCAGAATGAGTCGATAATGCCAGCCAAGGACGATAAAGCGGCGGACATTTAGCCATTAAAATATGTAGAAGCTGCTGATGGTGTGTTTGACGGAGAAGGAAAGAAAAAGGTAAATACTGTACATTATTATTACATCATCTCATTAAACTACTGTACTTGTTTGTACTACAGTCTATTGTATTTTTTATTTTATACAATATTCATCATCTAAATCACAGGTGTCAAACTCAAGGCCCGTCACATCATTTGATATGGCCCGCGAACGCCTAGGAAAATATGCATCAATGAAATACCTTATCTTTTCGTACTAAATGTATTTGTTCTTTCCATTTTGACAAAAAAAATATATTTATGCACGGCATGAAATTGCATACCTTTTAAATGGTAATATTATGCAACAAATAATATATTACCATAGTTTCCACACATTTGTATTTGTTAAAATAAAAATAAATACCGTATTTTTCGGAGTATATGTCGCACCGGAGTATAAGTCGCACCTGCCGAAAATGCATACCGTAATAAAAAAGGAAAAAAACATTTATAAGTCGCACTGGAGCCCGGCCAAACTATGAAAAAAAACTGCGACTTATAGTCCAAAAAATACGGTACTTCAATATCTGCTTGATTAAAGTAAGTTATCCATCAAATTGTACACTGTAAAAAGGACAATAGATACATTACGTTAAAATTCCGATGTTTTTTTACAGCATATTCAATTGAAAACTGTAAATTGAAAAAAAACTACCACTGTTTTTACTATAAAATGTTGCCGACTAAGCTGCCTTTTTTTTAACTGTAAAATCTACGGTTGTTACTGTAAATGGAAAAATGGTACCAGTTATTTTACGGTAACAAACTGGCAGCACAGTTGCCAGAATAAAAAAATAACAGTGGTACTGTTTTTCTGTTTACAGTAATATGTTGAACAAACTACCTTAAATTTTACAGTAAGATTCTGGCAACTAAGCTGCAAGTATTTTACCGTAAAATAACTGTGGTACCATTTTAAAATGGTAAATAAACAGTGTGTACTTTTTTTCCATCTACTGTAATACGTTTGAAAATGTGTAGATTTTACATTTAAAAAAATGGTGACCAGAATTGTACTGCTAAATATACAGATATTTGTTTTATAGTATATGCAAAAAAATATATTTAATAATAAAATGCATAAAAAGCGGCCCTCTGGTGGCAGCCATAACTGCGATGCGGCCTTCAATGAAAACAAGTTTGACACCCCTGATCTAAATGTTAGTTTTCCTTTCTAAAAGGCTTGTTGTATTGGTTAAACGGTGCTGTTTTGGGGGGGATATGCACCAACTAAATTGATTTTATTTTCAATGGGCGCCGCTGTTTCGCAATAGCTGTTATTCAAGGTCACAGAACCAATTAAAGGCCTACTGAAACCCACTACTACTGACCACGCAGTCTGATAGTTTATATATCAATGATGAAATCTTAACATTGCAACACATGCCAATACGGCTTTATAGTTTACTAAAGTGCAATTTTAAATTTTGCGCGACATATCCTGCTGAAAACGTCTCGGTATGATGACGTCAGCGCGTGACGTCGCGGATTGTAGAGGACATTTTGGGACAGCATGGTGGCCAGCTATTAAGTCGTCTGTTTCATCGCAAAATTCCACGGTATTCTGGACATCTGTGTTGGTGAATCTTTTGCAATTTGCCAATACGGCTTTATAGTTTACTAAAGTGCAATTTTAAATTTTGCGCGACATATCCTGCTGAAAACGTCTCGGTATGATGACGTCAGCGCGTGACGTCGCGGATTGTAGAGGACATTTTGGGACAGCATGGTGGCCAGCTATTAAGTCGTCTGTTTCATCGCAAAATTCCACGGTATTCTGGACATCTGTGTTGGTGAATCTTTTGCAATTTGTTCAATGAACAATGGAGACAGCAAAGAAGAAAGCTGTAGGTGGGAAGCGCTGTATAGCGGCCGACTTCAGCAACAACACAAACACGGCCGGTGTTTCATTGTTTACATTCCCGGAAGATGACAGTCAATCTTTACCATTGGCCTGTGGAGAACTGGGACAACAGAGACTCTTACCAGGAGGACTTTGAGTTGGATACGCAGACGCGGTACCGTGAGTACGCTTCCAAACATTTGATCGCTTGCCCGTACGTGCGTGCCGCTATGTGCATGTCACGTACGTAACTTTGGGGAAATATATGTGCTGTATGAACTTTGGGGAGGTGAACGGTACTTTGGGCTGTGGGATTGAGTGTGTTGTGCAGGTGTTTGAGTTGTATTGGCGGGTTATATGGACGGGAGGGGGGAGGTGTTTGTTATGCGGGATTAATTTGTGGCATATTAAATATAAGCCTGGTTGTGTTGTGGCTAATAGAGTATATATATGTCTTGTGTTTATTTACTGTTTTAGTCATTCCCAGCTGAATATCAGGTCCCACCCGCCTCTCACAGCATCTTCCCTATCTGAATCGCTCCCACTGCCCTCTAGTCCTTCACTCTCACTTTCCTCATCCACGAATCTTTCATCCTCGCTCAAATTAATGGGGAACTCGTCGCTTTCTCGGTCCGAATCGCTCTCGCTGCTGGTGGCCATGATTGTAAACAATGTGCGGATGTGAGGAGCTCCACAACCTGTGACGTCACGCTACTCGTCTGCTACTTCCGGTACAGGCAAGGCTTTTTTATCAGCGACCAAAAGTTGCGAACTTTATCGTCGATGTTCTCTACTAAATCCTTTCAGCAAAAATATGGCAATATCGCGGAATGATCAAGTATGACACATAGAATGGACCTGCTATCCCCGTTTAAATAAGAAAATCGCATTTCAGTACCCCTTTAAACTTCTATTCTGAGGTACCGCTGTACTGCGTTCGGCGCAAAACAAGCTTCATGTTATAAATGACAAATTAAAATTGTGTAATATCTAATTTTTTGTTATTTTGAGAACATACCGAGAGCCAATGAAAAAGGGACACCGCTGGGTTACAGCTTTTCTTTTTAGTGGAGCAGGTGAAGCATGTGAATGATTATTCTATTAACAATAAGTAAAGTTCTTATTGGATGAAGTTAATACTTCAAGCTTGTAGTCCCATTCCCCAATGGCTGCAAAGTGCTATCATCTTATGGTTCTCAAACTGTTTTCACCAAGTACCACCTCAGAAAACACTTGGCTCTCCAAGTACCGCCATAATGACCAACATTAAAATACGGTAGCGTAGTAGGCCTAAATATTCGAGGCAGAGGTTTGATTCAACAAGTATATTTAATATTTAAATTCCAAACACACATTTAGGAGTGTAAAGCGGCGTGTTTCCGTGCTCTTACTTTGCCAAAGTCTTCCACTGTGGATTTGACGTAGAGTAAAATCTGTTTGATGGCCAGCGGGAAGTCAGCCACCGACAAGGCAGCGGCGGCTTCTTCCACATCTTTCCTGAAGCTGTCCTCCGGCAGGCCGCTCAGGCCGTCAAGGTAGGCAGCTTTCATCAGCGCAGTGAAGGAAGTCAGCATCTCCTTCGGCTGACATTCAGGCAACTCTAACTGTAAAATGATCATAAAACAGTATAACTACGGAGATTAATTTGTGTCTTTATTACGAAAGCTTTTTTTTTGACACTGAATTTATGTAACTGAATTTTTGGCGTTTGAATTTTGTAAACTGAATTTTTTTTCAAAATTTGTGTGATTATATATATATATATATATATATATATATATATATATATATATATATATATATATATATATATATATATATATATAGTTTTCAACACCGACAGAGACACTGCAAAGGTGTGGTATTGTTTGAGCTACGGCATCATCTTTTGGACGAGTTCGCTCACTGCAGGAGTTACTGGTTGAAAATGTACTTCCTGTTTTGTGCCTTAAACCGGAAGTATATCCCATTTCGTCTAGTCTTTGTCTAGAGCGCCCGTGTCAAACTCAAGGCCCGGGGGCCAGTTCTGGCCCGCCACATTGTTTTATGCGGCCCCGCAAAAGCCTGGAAGTAAAGTGCATCAATAAAGCACTTCATCTTTTCTTACTAAATGTATTCGTTCTTTCAATTTTGACAGAAAATTGCATGCGATGCATACAATTGCATGTCTTTTAAACTTGAGAACAATCTGAACATGCAAGAAAATATTGTATAAACACGGGGGTATCCAAAGGCATATTGTTGGATAAAACAATAGTAGTAAAATTGTTAACAAAAAACCCCCCAAAAAATATGCAATGTAATGCGAAAAATTCTAAACATTGAATACAATTCAGGTGTGTCCAAACATGTTCTGCTAAGGGCTACTAAGTGATTTTTAGACAATGATTTTTGATACACTTATTTTTTTTACACTGATTTTTGATACTGATTCTTTAGACACATTTTTTTTTTACACTGATTTTTGATACACTGAATTTTGATACAATGAAGTTTTTTTACACTGAACTTTTAGACACTGATTTTTGATACACTGAATTTATTTACACTGTATTTTTAGACACTGAATTTCTAGACGCTGATTTTTGATACACTGAATTATTTTGCACTGAATTTTTAGACAATTTGTTTGACACTGAATTTTCAGAGACTGATTTGTGATACAATGCATTTTTTGACACTGATTTTTGATAACACTGAATTTATTTGCACTGTATTTTTGGACACTGGATTCTTTCTAAACTGAATTTCTAGACACACATTTTTGATACACTACATTTTTACACAGAATTTTTAGACCCTGATTTTTGATACACTGATTTTTTTTTTTACACTGGTTTTTGATACACTGAATTTTTTACACTAATTTTTGATACACTAAATTTTTAGACACTGAATTTTGATATAATTAATTTTATTACACTAATTTTTAGACACTGATTTTTGAAACTTTTTTGACACTGAATTTTGATACACTTATTTTTTTTGCACTGAGTTTTTAGACACTGAATTTTTTCTACACTGAATTTCTAGACGCTGATTTTTGATAAACTGAATTTTTAGACAATGATTTGTTATACATTGAATTTTTTGACACTGATTTTTGATATGCTGAATTTTTTTTCCACTGAATTTTTAGACACTGATTTTTGATATACTGAATTTTTAGACACTGATTTTTGACACACTGAATTTTGATACACTGACTTTTCAGACACTGATTTTCAATAAACTGAGTTTTTTGACACTGAATTTTTAGACAGAAATTTCTTTTACACTGAATTTTCACACACTGATTTTTGATACATTGAATTTTTCGACGCTGATTTTTGATAACACAATTTTTCGACACTGATTTTTGATACAATTAATTTATTTACACTGTATTTTTAGACACTGAATTCTTTCTACACTAAATTTCTACACACTGATTTTTGATACACTGAATTTTTTACACATTATTTTTAGACACTGATTTTTGATACAATGACTTTTTTGACACTGAATTTTGATACACTTATTTTTTTTACACTGAATTTTTAGACACTGAATTTTTTCTACACTGAATTTCTAGACGCTGATTTTTGATAAACTGAATTTTTAGACAGTGATTTGTTATACATTGAATTTTTTGACACTGATTTTTGATATGCTGAATTTTTTTTCCACTGAATTTTTAGACACTGATTTTTGATATACTGAATTTTGATACACTGACTTTTTAGACACTGATTTTCGATAAACTGAGTTTTTTGACACTGAATGTTTAGACACAGAAACATTTTTTACACTGATTTTTGATACATTGAATTGTAGCTGAGATAGGCTCCAGCGCCCCCCGCGACCCCGAAGGGAATAAGCGGTAGAAAATGGATGGATGGATGAATTTTTCGACGCTGATTTTTGATACACTGAATTTTTAGACACTGATTTTTGATACACTGACTTTTCAGACACTGATTTTCGATAAACTGAGTTTTTTGACACTGAATTTTTCGACAGAAATTTTTTTTACACTGAATTTTCACACACTGATTTTTGATACATTGAATTTTTCGACGCTGATTTTTGATACACTGAATTTTTAGACACTGATTTTTGATACACTGAATTTTGATACACTGACTTTTCAGACACTGATTTTCGATAAACTGAGTTTTTTGACACTGAATTTTTAGACACAGAAATTTTTTTTACACCGAATTTTCACACACTGATTTTTGATACATTGAATTTTTCGACACTGATTTTTGATAACACAATTTTTTGACACTGATTTTTGATACATTGAATTTTTTGACGCTGATTTTTGATAACACAATTTTTCGACACTGATTTTTGATACAATTAATTTATTTACACTGTATTTTTAGACACTGAATTCTTTCTACACTAAATTTCTACACACTGATTTTT